>NC_136793.1:30884637-31117137 GCF_951216825.1 Electrona antarctica | reverse complement strand
CACACACTAGTTTAGGTTGTTGTTCCGTGTTCCGGACGGTTTAAGACCCGCCCTTCTGCATCCGATACTAAACACATACGTACCGACGAGTGTGCATCGTTTCCGTATCCTCTCTAGAGTCTAGATCTAGAGCGGATCAGCAGTCTGCAAAGCAACTCCACCCCAACCCAGTCTACCATTATAAATAAACACTCAAACCCACAGTTCCACCAAGGCTCGTGAAAATAGTAATAATATTACTTTTCGAAAAAAGTAAATGTAATATTATTACTTAAAATGTGAAAGTAACTAGTTAAGTTACATATTACTGGAAAAAAGTAATAATATTACTGAAAGTAATATATTACTTAAGTTACTTGACAACAATCACACGAAAAGATGAAATTACCTACCTAGGTTCCATCCTGGAGGGAGGCTAATCTTTCCGGTGATAAAATGGCCACCAACGTAATCAAAATAGTCAATCAAAGAACACTGGTCAACAAAAACACCTTGAAGACCTTAACAGGAGCCCTCGTACAAGGTTTCTTCGACTATGCATGCACCTCTTGGTACCACAGCACCTCAAAGGCCCTTAAAACAAGGCTCCAGACCTCCCAAAACAAACTGGTCAGGCTCCTACTTGGCCTCACCCCCCGAACCCACCTCACCCCTGCCCACTTTGACAGGCTGGAATGGCTTAGGGTCGACGACAGAGTACAGCATCTTGCAATGGGTCTGGTCCACAAGATTCGATACACCACCAAGATACCCATGCACCTGTCTGTCTAAATACTTCCTTAATGTTAACAAAGTCCACACCCACAACACCAGAGGGAGTGCAACAAACCGTACAACCCAGATTCGGCACAAACAAGGGACTAAATTATTTTCGCTCCTATGCCACCAAAATGTGGAACGCCCTACCAACAGTCATTAAGACATGCGAATCCCTTGACTCCTTCAAAACCGCTCCCACCCCTTTTTCCCCTCACTGTATATGTTTCTTTTCCCTTTTTACCTCCTTTATGATGAATTCCTGTTCTGTTCTTTAGCTATATAGAAGTGTCTATTTGTAAGTCTCTAAATGTTTTGATGAATTGAACAAGGACCCTCTTCTAAACAAGTGTAATGCTTTATTGGGTCGTCCACTCACAGTTAACAGTCTTTGTATTGTCTTATTGAGTTGTGCTTGAAATGTACTGTAATTCTGCAAACTGTTAATAAATATTTCAATCAATCAATCAATCAATCAATCAATCAATATACATTATTTGGTTATAACTTATGCCAGATAGTAAAATGGCCGCCATGGTCACTAGGGGGCGTTTTTGTGATGGCTTCATATTTGAAAATGTTCAGGGCACCAAACTGTACAAGTGTACCAAGTTTCATGCTTTTATGAAAAAGTGATAGGCCTACATTTTACACAACAGTTTATGATATTTTACATGATACCATTGTAATCCTTGACCATCAAAACATAGGTGTAGACATCACCTTTTCTGTATTAGGCCTACCATGTTTAGTTCAGGAGTTATAATGCAAAATAATTATTTGGTAATGGCGGAAAGAAAAATGGCCTCCATGGCCACCAGGGGGCGTTTTTGCGATGGCTCCATATCTGAAAATGTTCAGGGGACCAAACTGTACAAGTGTACCAAATGTCATGCTTTTATGAAAAAGTGAACGATTCACCTAAAATCTCGTCTCAATCTACTGGACTATAGACCTTGATATGAAAAGGGTTGAAATTGAAAACCACTGGATTAGAGGTGTGTCCGTTCACGTCACCGTGCGTATGACGCAACCAGCCATGGAGGGCTGGTCTATAAAACCAGTCGGCTCGTTTCCAGCTGCTGGCTCTCCTCTCTGCGTGTTTCTGTAACGTGGTGTTCTTTTCCTGTCTTGTCCATGGTAATAATCGGAATGGCAACGCTCAGGGCTCTTCAGAAAATATGCCAACATTCCCAACTTCAAGTATGTAGACTGCATGTGTCTGCATCCAGGTAAGCGTCTCTAACAACTTATTATAACAGTATAAACTGATCGTTGATAAATCTTAATTGGTACTCGAGCCGAGCTTCGCACAACCACAACCAGACCTTAATTGCTACAGTCTTTAATAATATTTTTTTCTAAACATCATATCTGCTCGTTTCCTCGGCTGAAATGTGTCGGGTTCATTTTTTAACGATATACAGTCACAGTGCATTATATCAATATTATTATCATAGTTTGTTTCACGCCCCTAGCGGTTTGCCGGTAACATTGCGAATGGTTGGCTGATGAAATCGCTGACAGTGCTTGCATTCAGTGGGTTCTGGTGTGGTGGGAAGGGCACCTCCTAGACCGAACCCTTCCTCAGTCCTCACTGCTGGTCTATATTGATCATAGGCTGCTGCTGCAGAGTGAACACTCTATATTGCCATTGTTTTTAAGTCTTGGGCTGGAACAATTCTCAATACAGGAATTGGAAAAATACGAAACTGAAATGAAATGTAGTTGTATTTCTGAGGTTACCGCATTTGCAGTTCAGAAAGCAAAACGCACACAGCCATCTGCACAGCATCCCGTGCCGTTATTATTCAAGAAAGACTCATTGACTGCAGCGTGTTTCTCATGATTGAGAACAAACTAATGAGTTAATGCTCCGCACATCGCCAAGGAACACAAACCTCGTGTGTTGTGTACCGTGCAAAGGGTGACTATCACGAGAAATTGTAAATAAAAAACAAATGTATAATGCTACTTAGGCCTACATAATATGATGATCATCAGGTGTGTGTAACTTCTTCTTCATAGTATCACATTATCCTCACAATATCATTAGGCACTACAACCTTTGCCCAATGAACACTTTGTGTAGATGTAAGATGTATGCAGGCTACATAATGTAGCCTAAAAGGTAAAAACAATATTGCAGCAATATGGTACATACATGTTATAAAACATGAATACCCACAATGTTATTATATAAGAGTATGGGTATGTTCCATTCAGGTGTTGCTTTCTATCAACTCCTGTGCAGTTCATTTGGAACACAAACACTAAAGGGACAGAATGTATTACTTTCAGCTGCATTACCACCATCTAACTATGAGTCAAAATGTCCCCTGTGGAAAGCATGTATTTTAGACTAGTTGCCAATTCCCCCTGCCCACTGCCGGCCTGGGGTGGGTGTAGATTACCCCTCGCAGGTCTCTGATACATATGGGTCACCAGCCACATAAGAAGTTTCTGGTGACAGATGGTTCACACGTTCTTCCCCCTTTCTCCTCCTCCCTGCTGAGCAGGCACAGTCAGGCACCCTGACAAACCAGTAGCACTTTTGGATGAAATAAATGTAAACTACACAATCCGGCTTTATTCGACTTTTATTGGTTGGAGCGCCAGGCCATGCCGGGGGCACTGCAGTTTAACCTGAGCCAGAGCCAGTGGTGGGCACTCCTCCAGACAGACACCCTGTCCCTGTCATTGTGTTCATGGTTTGCTGCCTAATGGATCATTCCCTATTAATTAAGCAGGCAGAGATTTCCTGACAAATCAACAGCTTCAACAATTTCTCTGAAACCTTGTAGATGTAGACGGGCCCCTACTACTGGACATACTTTGTCAGTGGATGGAATGATTTTTATAGCCTTGCCCTTTTGTTTTAAATGTTCCTTATGTTTTAAATGTTCCTGTTTTATTAGATGTTTTTAATGGGGTGTTGTTTCTTCTGCTTTTATTTTCTGTAGCACTTTGAGATTCCTTGGAATGTAAAGTGCGTTATAAATAAAATCCATTATTATTATTATTATTATTATTTTCTATGGAGTTTAATTACTCATGGAAGAACGAAGGGATGGTTACATCACTCTTGATGGCTCATTACTCTTCAGTTATTACTCTTCTCTGTGCATGCTATTACATAAGTACTGTCCATTTCAAGGCTTTGAAAGTAACCAGTGCCGTATCGCGTTGCTTAGTCTACACATAACTGTCCTGGCCCCGGACGGAAAACATGGTGAGCCAAAAGGTTCATTGAATGACAGTGATGATAGCGGTGTTGCTTACATGTCACTATATTTAGTCATCTTATTCATGACTAACCAGGAATAGCTCTCCAGGAGCCACAGGCACTGGGAAGATGGGTGCCCAACTGCCCATGGCCTAGGGGTGGTGGGTGGGCATACCACCCTTGATTGGCCAGCACAACTCATCCCTAGTTTTTGCTTTATTTGTTTGCCATCATCATAAAAGATGATGTATTAATCCATCAATGGCAGTAGAACCAGTGTGGACAGGAGCACACAATATAATATAACCTACTATTAACACAACTAGTTCATTTGCAAAGTCAACCTGTGTTGTCAACAAGAGGTTTTGCCTGATGTACAATGGCAAAGACCAAACAAAGATGGCCATGATAGCCCAGGCGGTGGCGTAACCGTCTGGGCACCCGACTGGTAATCCAGTCGCAGTGTGCCGCGGGTTCGACTCCCGAGCCCGACACGGCCTTTACTGCATGTCTTCCCCCATCTCTCTCCTGTTTCCTGTCAGCCTACTGTCTGTCCCTTCAAAAACCAATAAAAGGCGTGAGCCGCAAAAAGAAAAATCTAAAAAAAAAAAAAAAGATGGCCATGATAATCAAAAAGCTACCTATAGAAATGAGCAAACACCTACAACCCAAAGTTCGTTCACAAATTTGTATTCCCATGTACCATCACACTGAAGATAAGATGTCTAGGAAACTGTTAATTGTGAGAATTGTTAAATAATGCTCTTCAGTAGCTGAATATTTAAGATTAATGTTGTTCTGCAGCACGGTTGTATGTATTATTGATTTAGTATCAAAGTAAATTTATCAATCAGACCTTTTTCTATTCTCAGGCAGGGGGCAGTGGTCATTTCAGGAAGGACACTAGCACGTCAGATCCGAGAGGAGGCCCGGGCTGATGTGGCGCAATGGGTCGCTTCTGGCCACAGGAGACCCCATCTTAGTGTGGTTCTAGTTGGAGACAACCCTGCCAGCCATTCTTATGTCCTGAATAAGACCCGTGCTGCTTCTGATGTTGGTAAGAAAATAAAAATAACGCGCATGGGGCACATGCAAGCCAACTTGTTCTTTAGTTGAATTCTATTCTCCCTTACCTCTATCATAGGAATCAGCAGTGAGACCATCCTAAAACCTTCAGACATCAGTGAAGAGGAACTTTTGGATCTGATCGATAAACTCAACACAGACCACCATGTGGATGGCCTACTGATCCAGTTACCTCTGCCAGGTAAGAACACAGACCACCATGTGGATGGCCTACTGATCCAGTTACCTCTGCCAGGTAAGACCACCATGTGGATGGCCTACTGATCCAGTTACCTCTGCCAGGTAAGAACACAGACCACCATGTGGATGGCCTACTGATCCAGTTACCTCTGCCAGGTAAGACCACCATGTGGATGGCCTACTGATCCAGTTACCTCTGCCAGGTAAGAACACAGACCACCATGTGGATGGCCTACTGATCCAGTTACCTCTGCCAGGTAAGAACACAGACCACCATGTGGATGGCCTACTGATCCAGTTACCTCTGCCAGGTAAGACCACCATGTGGATGGCCTACTGATCCAGTTACCTCTGCCAGGTAAGACCACCATGTGGATGGCCTACTGATCCAGTTACCTCTGCCAGGTAAGACCACCATGTGGATGGCCTACTGATCCAGTTACCTCTGCCAGGTAAGACCACAGACCACCATGTGGATGGCCTACTGATCCAGTTACCTCTGCCAGGTAAGACCACCATGTGGATGGCCTACTGATCCAGTTACCTCTGCCAGGTAAGACCACCATGTGGATGGCCTACTGATCCAGTTACCTCTGCCAGGTAAGATAAACTCAACACAGACCACCATGTGGATGGCCTACTGATCCAGTTACCTCTGCCAGGTAAGTGGTACGAGCCAAGTGGATGGGGAATGCAGGCGTGTTGCTGTGACATTACATACAAAATAGCATTATGTTTCAATAATCCTTGACAACCTCACTATATATAGTCATACACAGTTTAGCTTACATTATTTTTTGTTTTTGTCATTTTACCAGTTCTGGTGACTATTACAACCGGTAACAAACATGCATGCATGTATGTACAGTATGTGCTTGGTTGTCTCATATTAACTGAAATCATTATTTCCTCCTGACTGTTTTGTTTCCTCACAGAGCACATTGACGAGCGTCAAGTCTGTAATGCCGTTTCTCCTAGCAAGGATGTGGATGGATTCCATGTGGTGAATGTTGGCCGAATGTGCCTGGATCAGTCCACCATGCTGCCTGCCACTCCCTGGGGAGTCTGGGAAATTATTAAACGTACAGGTATTTGTTGATATTATTATTGTGTTATTTTTATGGTATGTTGATTAATTGAATACATGGGACCACAATGAAAATGAGTTGCCAGGACTTTTGTTATTGAATGTTATACAGAAACCAGCAGCATTGTCCATCAATTATTCTTGTTTTTTTAAAGGTATTCCTACAATTGGGAAGAATGTTGTGGTGGCAGGGCGCTCTAAGAATGTTGGCATGCCTATTGCCATGTTGCTACATACAGATGGACGCCATGAGAGACCTGGGGGTAGGTCAAGTTTGACCTGATACTTAAAGGTGAGAGAGGCAGAAAGTGCTGGTCACATCTATGCTCAACACAAGTTCTGTTGTTGCAGGTGATGCCACAGTCACCATTTCTCACCGTTACACACCAAAGGAGCAGCTCCGCCAGCACACACAAATTGCAGATATCATTGTTGCTGCTGCAGGTAGGACTTTTGTTTTGTTTTCTGTCCAGGTTTAATTTAATTTAAATCTTTCATTGTTCAAATGTGTTTGCTCTTGGATCTCCTAACTGTGTATTCTGCATTGTCAGGAATACCAAACCTTATTACTGCAGACATGATCAAGGAGGGAGCAGCAGTAATTGATGTTGGAATAAATAGGGTGCAAGATCCACTCACTGGCAAATTCAAGCTAGTTGGAGATGTGGATTTTGAAGGTAGACCATATTTATATTTATTTATTTTTTACTTCAGTCATTTTCAGTTATATTGTACCCTCACATTTCACCTTATGATAATTTAGTTTTTCTCTGCCCACCTTCAGGTGTCAGGCAAAAGGCTGGCTTCATTACCCCAGTTCCTGGCGGTGTGGGGCCCATGACTGTGGCAATGCTAATGAAGAACACTATCAAAGCTGCTAAGAACATTCTGCTGTTTCCCCCTGAGAGGATCCGCATGGCAGCAGCCTCATAATGAGCCATGTTGAATTCCTGCAGCAGTGACACATTCCACCCCTATATTCCCTTACCTCATCTTTTTTTTTTTTTACGGAGATAAACCTGGCAAGCTCTCTTGCACACTGATACAGACTGATAGCTTTTAGAGGTTGCGTCCTGTGGTGCTGATGCCTTTCCAGTATCCTAACGCAGCCAGCCATGTCTGACTGTTACATTATACTCCTGCTGTTACACATTAATTTAACAGTTCTCAGTTTGCTATGCATTCTAATCGGACAGCTTTTGTTTTCGCCATGTCAAAATATGTATTTTTTTCATGGAATCTTTAAACCTGAATAGAATAGGTGTTGTGTATTTTAAAGTTTGTAAGAAGAAATGTATGCAGTGCATGGAGGATAGTTACTTCTATTGTGCCCTTTTATTTAACATACAGGTGGATTAAGACTATAATTTCACCAGGAAAGGTATATTTATTAATATGAGCTTTAAATAAATAAATCACAAATGCCTTTGTAAATATCCTTTGAAAGAAATATTGCAAATTGTCTTGTTTCACATATTTTCCTTTGTGCTTGGTCAGTGACTTTGTTTACAGTTGACATTTAACTTAAAAATATTCCCCTTTGGCCTTAGACATTAGTCCACTTGCCAGAATGTGAGCCCGGACATTTTGAGTACCCTGAAGTTTTATGTTGAGTATGGGTCCCCAGCATTTAGAAACTGCCAGATGTTAACTTGCATATGTTGGGCAATTTTCACAATTAGCATAATAAGATGGAGTACCACTGACAACCTATCCAAGGCAAATATTTAAAATTTCCATTATGCTTTAAGTAGCATGTGATGTGTCAAACTAGGGGTTATTCATGGCACTTAGGCACTATGTGCTGACCTCATCACATTTGTGATGACGGCTACGGTCGTTTTTTGCCGAAGGAGGGTTTTTCATGCAAAACTAATGCTTGCAGGATTCAGAAGCATGAAAACCCCCTAGGTTGACACGTACTGTACAATGCCACTTAAAGCATAATGGAATTTTGCCTTTTATAGTATGTCAATGGTACCCCATCTTATTATGGAAATTGCCCAACATATGCAAGTTAGCTCCGGCAGTTTCTAAATGCTGGGGACCCATACTCAACATTTCTAACATAAAACTTTAGGGTAGGCCTACTCAAAATGTCCGGGTTCACAATGGGGCTCTATGGCCTGGCAAGTAGACTACATAGCAGGTAGTACATAGGTACTACCCTAGCTTTGCCTTGTCATTGACATTATGTGTTACTGCCCTGTGAAACTCCAAATTCCAAGGGAGAAAATAACTTGGGGACATGCCATATGATATCTATTCTGCATAAGTGAATGCTGAAGGGAGAAAATGCATTTCACTAAGAGCAAATATGTCTTTGCAAATACAATTACATTTATATACACACATGTGTGTGTTTAAGGTAGGCTATATATAGCAGTGTGTTGAGAGGGTTGGGACAAGTTTGTCCCTTTTTTGCTTCTACATTATTTTTGAGTGGTGCAACCACTACAAGGAACAGCAATGTCTGTGTTAACCTATGTTTGTGTGTGACTCATGAGTACCAGTAGGGGCGCTGGTGATCCAGAAACAGAGAGAGAGAGATAGTGCCGCACTGTTGCCTGCTAATATGAGAGGGGGGGGGGGGGGGGGGGTTGCACCACTCACAGTTCACACGGGTGTGATCTTTTCTTTTAAATCCAAAAATAAAGTTTTGGGGGATAAAAAGTTAGGGAAACACTCATACAGTAGGCTATGGGCCTTTATTCTTGGATCAAGACTAAAAGATTTACTTTTGCTTTAAAGTCTCACTATACTTTTTGAATGAATAAAATGTAATCTTGTCCATCTGTATGGTAGAGGATGTTACTGTTAATGCAATATAACTTATACACTTGGGGTGGTTGTATTTAATCTCTCTGCTTTTGATGTTTTTAGAGGATCTGACAAGAATTTTGACCTGATGGTCAAGATTAAATTTATCACAGAGCAAGCAGACAGGCCTTTAAGTCTGGCTGTGTATGTCATCAAAGTCTGGCTGTGTATGTCATCTTTGCTTAATGGTAAAAATGTCAGCAGCACTTAAGGTTCAAATTCATTTATTCTGTTTTTATTGCGTTTTTCTTGGTCCTTACGGTTTTGCTTTTTCTTTCTATCCTCTAGTTTTTTTATTTGCATATGCTCATATGTCTATATGTATATGTAATTTGTGAGTTGATTAGTGTTGATTAGTGTGGATACGGTGGTTTGATGCATACGGTATGTCCCTTTAATCCACCTGACACTGAAACATATCATCATTACGTCACCATCTTAAATTATACCCTGTCATTGGTCCATATCTTCATCACGTCATGGGACATACGCTTCATAGCATGACGGAAAACATACCTGCACGGTCTGCTTCCGTATGTCCCGTGCCAGCATATGACGTAATGATTACTTATGCCAGTTATGGCAGTGGTGTCTAGGGGTGTATAGGGGTGTATAGGGGCATGACCTTTAGTCCACCCGACACTGACACATGTCATCGTTACGTCACCATCGATAACCAATTATACCCTGGCATTGGTACATATCTTCATCACGTCATATGTTCATATGTCTATGTATATGTAATTTCTGAGTTCATTAGTGGTACTGTGGTTACATGGGTGGTTTGATGTGTATGTCCCTTTAATCCACCCGACACTGAAACATATCATCATTACGTCACCATCGTAAACCAATTATACCCTGGCATTGGTACATATCTTCATCACGTCATGGGACATACGCTTCGTAGCATGATGGAAAACATACCTGCACGCAGTGCACGGTCTGCTTCCGTATGTCCCGTGCCAGCATATGACGTCATATCATATGCTGCTAAGGGACATACGCATCGTAGCACCTGACTAATAACATTACTTGCACGCTCTGCTTGCGCAAGTAATAAAGACCAAGAGGAGATGAAGAGTGCACAGCAGGCCCAGGCGGTGGCGTAACCGTCTGGGCACCCGACTGGTAATCCAGTCGCAGTGTGCCGTACTCTTTAAAAGAGTGCACAGCAGGAGCTTAAGCACTGTATGAAGGAAGCCAATGACACCTACAGGAGAAAGGTGAAGAAGGAGCTGAGGGAGAACAACATGAGGGAAGTGTGGAAAGGCATGGCCATCACAGGCCTCAAACAGGGGAACGTCCCGCCCCCTCCCCCCCGACTTATCACAGCAGACCAGGTCAGGGGAGAGCTGCGGAGGATCTGTCCCAGGAAAGCGGCTGGCCCCGACAAGGTGTCCAAGGTTACTGAAGGCCTGCGCCACTGAGCTTGGGGACCCCCTCCAGCATATCTTCAACCAGAGCCTAAGTCTGGGGAAGGTTCCCACACTATGGAAAACCTCTTGTGTCGTTCCGGTACCTAAGAAGGGGCGTCATGGTGAACTAAACGACTTCAGACCGGTAGCGCTGACCTCTCACCTCATGAAGACACTGGAAAGGCTAATTCTCCACTTCATCAGACCCCAGGTGCAACATGCCCAGGACCCCCTGCAATTTGCATATCGGGAAGGTGGAGGACGCTTCTTCTACCTAACCCATCGGGCCTTCACATACCTGGACAAGAAAAGTGGTGCTGTGAGGATATTAGTCTTTGATTTCTCAAGCGCCTTTAATACCATACAGCCCCCCCTACTAAAAGACCAGCATGCATGTTGACCCACACCTCATGTCCTGGATAATGATAATGAACTACCTCACTGACAGACCACAATATGTTAGGTTGAGGGACTGTATGTCTGACACTGTGACCTGCAGCACAGGAGTATCCCAAGGGACTGTGCTGGCTCCCTTCTCTTCACCCTCTACACGGCAGAGTTCAGGCACTGCTCGGAGATGTGCCACCTGCAGAAATTCTCTGACACCGCCATCGTCGGGTGTATCAAGGGGGGGAGTACAGGAAATTGATTGAGGACTTTGTGGACTGTAGTCAGCTGAAGCAGCTTCAGCTCAATGTCTCCAAAACAAATAAGATGCCTCATAGGAGGACTGTGCTGTGGGCAGTTCAGAAACCCGTCCACCAGTGACATCGATGGGGAATCCAAGCTAATAGAAACAGGCTTTCTATTCCTGAAAAGTTGCAATGCGAAAATGGAAGCCATCATTCTCACGATAAGTGGACAGTTTCTGAACTGCCCACAGCCCTCCTAAGAGACATAGACCAATTGAGTAGGAAAGAAATGTGCTATTTTATCATGAACATTGGGGACAAATTATGAAAATATGTTGAAAAGTGGTGAAGTGGTGCTTTAAGTTTAAGCAAATGTCAGACTTGATGAAATACATATGATAGTCTTGATTCAAGGCTATATTTAAAATGGTGTGTGTGTGTGTGTGTGTGTGTGTGTGTGTGTGTGTTTTTTGATTGGCTGATTGAAGTATTTATTAACAGTTTGCAGAATGGGTACATTTCACCTGAAAAGCACAACTGAATACAAAGACTGTTACTGTGGACGACACACTGATAAACAACAGGGTCCACCCTTTTCAATTCATCAGAACAATTAGAGACGTACAAATATACACTTCACCAAAAAAATCACACCTATGTGAAGTGAGGGGCGCTAATATATTAAAGTCTAACTCATGTTGATTAGGTGACATAATGGTGATGTAAAACAAACGGTGCCAACACAAACATTAAACGCCATTAACAATAGAGACAATGTGACGTAAATGACACATGACGTAAATGTTCCCTTCATTTACAAAACAAACATTGAACTAAAGACAAACATTAAACCTGTGTATAGGAGCCCCTCAAAAACAGGAAATCATCTAAGAAGGTAAAAAGGGAAAATAAACATATAGGCCTAAAGTAAGGGGGTTGGTTCAGATTTTACAGGGGCCAGTTTCGAATTGCAGCCGTCCATATGTGCCATTTGAGACCGTTTTTGAAGGAGTCAAAGGATTCACAAGCATGTCTCAATGACTGTTGGTAGGGCGTTCCACATTTTGGTGGCATAGGAGCGAAATAGTCCCTTGTTTGTACCGAATCTGGGTTGCACATGGTTTGTTGAACTAATGAACTCCCTATGTTTCTTTTCCCTTTTTTTATGTTTCTTTTCCATTTTTACCTCCATTATGATGAATTCCTGTACTGTTCTTTGTCTATATAGAAGTGTCTATTTGTACGTCTCTAAATGTTTTGATGAATTGAACATGGTGGACCCTGTTGTAAACAAGTGTAATGCTTAATTGGGTCGTCCACTCACAGTTAACAGCCTTTGTATTGAGTTAGTGCTTGAAATGTACTGTAATTCTGCAAACTGTTAATACAATTTTCAATCAATCAATCAATCTGGTGTTGTGACTTGTGGTTGTGAATTTCGTTGACAACTCTAAGCCAAATCACCCCTGCGTTTAGCTCGGGTCCATAGCTCTAATGCTTGCAAGTTGCAACGCATTAGAGCTATGGACAGTCCAGAGCTATCTCTGAGAAATATGGGAGGGGATCCCATAAGAAAGCCTCGCCCCTCTCCAGGAACTAAGTGATCAATTATCAATTCATGCACACGGAACCATTTCTGAAAAGCACCCTTCCGTTTAAACCGGAAAAGGCTAACTCGGTAGTCATGTTTTACGAATTTTAATTATTTCTTTGACTGAGAAATGGACCGCACTAACCGCAGCGGATCACGCGACAAAATTTCGGAAAGATCCAGCAGACACGGAAGAGAGAAACACCAAAAGAAAAAAAGGAGAAGGTCATCATCATCATCGTCATCATCGTCGTCATCCTCCTCCAGTCGGAGCCCTAGTCCTAGGTCCTCCAAGAAAACTTCACATAAGAGTCAAGGTGGTGTATTGAATTTTGAACTGAGCTATTATACATTAACATAACGGTTTTCATCATACGTTAGGCATGGTATCAGCGGAGGAGCGGCTTAAAGAGCTCCCCTGTAGCACATTGTAAACAGTCGAAAAGATCCAACTGACTGCGTCTGTTGTGCAGATGTTAAAGCAAGAAGAAAGAGACGCAGAAGTTCCTCAACATCCTCGTCCAGTTCCTCCTCCTCATCTTCATCATCAAGTGATGAGAAGGCAAAGAGAAAGAAAAACAAGGGCAAGAAAAAGAAGTCCAAGAAGAAAAAGGCAAAGCTCAAGAAGCTGAGGAAAAAGGAGAAGAAAGAGAAGAAACTGAAAAAGCAGGAGAAGAGAGCAGAGGCTGCAAACACAGTAACCACCCCATCAGTAGAAAATACTCCGTCATTCTTAGAGATGTGGCAGAGTGATGAAGCCGCAGTCGAGCTTGGACCCGGTATGATTTATTTGATCACATAAACATAAAGCATAGGATTCTGTCAAAGGCCTGTTTAATTGTTGCTTTCTTTCAACTATTGGTAAGGTTTGAACTGCCAATTCATTTGTTTTGTCTTTTATGTTTTGCCTGTCTGTTTCGTTATAGTCATGACAGATGAACAAAAAGCCAAGCTCTCCACCAAGAGGCCCCTTACCAAGGAGGAGTACGAGGCCAGGCAGAGCATCATCCGCAGAGTTGTAGACCATGAAACGGGACGTACTAGGTATGTTAATCCTAATGTATATAGTATACTAACGTTGTACGTGTATACTGTTGGCTTTAGAACTAAACATGGGCATACCTGTAACCATTACTTTTAATCATTTCAGTAGTTCAGGGCTTTATTGTATCAACAATCCATTTTCAGGTTGGTGAGAGGTGAGGGAGAGATCATTGAGGAGATGATCAGTCGAGAGAAACACAAAGACATAAGCAAGGTAAGAAAACATTTGTAACATGAACTTCTTGAAAATAATAGAATTCTACCTTCCATCTAAAACGTTCTCTCTCCTCTTACAGCAAGCCACCAAGGGAGATGGAAATTCCTTCCAGAAGAAACTAGGAATAAATAGGTAGAAGACTAGGTTACTACATTTTTCCAGGACTGATACCTAAAGCTTGCTGTGATGACGGATGCATTCCACTTCAATAGACACAATCATTGCTTTGCGATGGAAGCACAGTATACCTACCACCTTGTTCCAAAAAACTGCTTCTGTCTCCAAAAGAACAGATAACGAAACCATTGATCCAAAAACATAACTTCTCTGGATATTTTGAATAACACTTAATTGTTGAGATGCCTGATTTTTAGCTTAAATTGTTCAAATTAGTCAATATAAATGCATATTGTATGTGCAGTTACAGTATCAACACATCTTTTTGGTTAACTGTTAACCTAATTATTTGAATGCCAGTTCAGAAAAACATGGTTCAATACTCTTTTTTTTTTGTTTAGTGTAATTTTTGTATTCATAGTTTTTTATATTTTGCTACATTAGAGCGACTGCAGTGACCACTTACTCCATCTCCTGTTTTAACATACATTTGTTGGGACTGATCTGAGAAACATTTGAGCATTATTAACATAACAGTCTCGTGGTTAATGATACTTCGCTGGCTTATCCCAGAATCTAGAAACGAATAAAAGGAAGTTCCATCATTGTTTGTCATATTTTTCTTTATACACTGTACATGAAAACACAAGAAAATTACATTATCCAAAAACTAAGATACACCCTGTACAATGAAAATATCTTTCACACTTTTACCAAGGTGTTATATACAACAAACAAGCAGGGCTTTGCACTTCACAGGGGAGTAGAGCATGAGTATCTCAAGCTGTTACAGATGGGTTTTGTGCAATTGGTATTTCCATTAATTTAAATGTTAATATTCCAAAGCCTTAGAAGAAAATATGGCCTTTTCCTACTGTACTTCCACACAGAAATCCTGCACGTATTCTACTTTCTATAGAAGGCCAACTCAGAATAGCAGCGGTCTTGGCCTATAGGGTAACAATGCTCAATATAAGGCAGAAAAGGGGAAATGTAAGGCCCCTGGTATCTTATCAGAAGCAGAAAGATTATCTGCCCAAAAATATCCAAACTCCAATGATGATTGTGCTGGGTCATCTATACATTCTCTGGAGATTAATATCCAGGTAATTCAGATCTTCGAAAGGGGACTGTACCTCAATTATCATTTAGAAGGGTAAATGTTTTACACATCTAAACATTCTCAAATACCTTTCAACCTTACAAAATAGAAAGGGCAATATTAACAAGTCTTGCTTCAAACCCAATATCAAAATGGTGGAGCTGCTCAGTGGCCAAGTCTGGTAGTATTGGTCAGCTCACAGGTTTGTGTGTCTGTCTGTCGGTCTGTGCAGGGCGCTGCTGAAAATGAGCACTTGTGCTCAGCTACTACCCTGGGTAAATAAAATAAAAACAAAATGCGGGAGCATTGTAACTTAAACAGCCTATATCTTACTTTATCCTGTGAGGTGCTGCCAAGGTATTCAATGAAAACAGTTTGAAATCTCTGAACTCACCTTGAGCAAATATGTTAAGAGGTAACGTAAAACACATCAGGATTTAATATGCATATTGACTTTCTACTTTTAGATTCGACAGTGTCACACATACAGTAATTGTATATCTCTCACCAATGTCTGGGCACTTACTGTCTGTATACATATTCACATGTATAGTATGTATGTACACCATGGCATCTTCAGCTACACCAAGTATGTGCCTGTTTCAGTGATTGTCAGTGCATTGTGACATTTTCTTAAAATGGACATTCTCTAAAGACTAACCCATCAGCACAGTATAGGGCTGCCCCCCTGATAGTCAAATTATCAATTAATTTGTTAGTTTGGCCTGAATTATTTATTTATTTCTAAATGAACTAAAAGATTAATTCTAACCAAGCCTATAGCCTGTGTGAAATCAACATTTGATTGTACAGTTCTCAACCCCACCAAACTGAAAAGGCTGGTCTTTTCATTACTTTGTGGCAAACACAATTTTACAGATTTGCAGACTAAATCAACAAATCGATTAGTTGATAAATTCATTTGACTATTAAGAGTAAGAATTTCTTTAGTCGAGGACAGCCTTAGCACAGTAATATTGCACAATTGGTCCATTGATTGCATCCACATCTTTACATGCCAAAAAAGAAAAAATATACATAAATTGAATGAACCAAGAATTGCCTTCTCTTTCAGAAAGAATCAATCAACAGCATGGATTAAATCAAACTCTATGTACCTACTTTTTAAGGATATTGTACATACATTTTGCAGATTATTTCCACTGACGGTTCTGCAAAGAGAGTGATCTTAACCTAAATAGTACTACCTATGTGCACATTCAATGCCTCATTTACAGCTTAAGAATAACAAGAGGCATTGCCCCACATTTTGAAAATATATCATAAGCACAATATATGACAAGATATCATTGATACAATTCAGGTTATTTGAAGGATCAAAGTGGTACAAATAAAATACTGTGCCAGGCAAAGAGTTTTGCTGCATATTGGCTGTTTGCGAAGAAAGTTATGAGAAAATAAACTCTTAAAATGAACCACAGCATAGCTAAATAACCTTAAAACATTTTGTTCACCAAATCTATATACTCTTTAACTTATATGTACCCTTTTAAATAACTAATAATAAACGTATATCCTGAAAGTGATGGTGGTTTTTCCCCAGAGTAAAGAAGACACTTGAAAGTTGCCTGCCCATGGGCATATACTACAATATAACATTATGTACAAAGCCATTAAGCCTAATGCATACTTCATCGTATGACCATTTCCTAGGAAGTTAAAAAAAAACAAAGAAAAAACAGTTTAAAATCAGTTCTAATTATTTATATACGAGAAAGTATAAATGAGGCTTTAGACATTCACTACAGTATACTTACACAATAAAGTCTTCAGAGCAGGACAGGTATTGACAAAAGGACATTTGATTCAGTTCTCCTTTAACATACTCAACATATTGTACATTTTTCACTTTGGCACATACAGCAAACCATACAGTTATAAGATTTAACCTAACAGCAAGTCACTGTAATTGTGTAATGTGTTGAATGTCATAACAAACAAACCAGGAATTCAACTATCTATATTTAAAGGGTAATTTTGTTTTCTCACATTTTGACTTGATTAGGATGGTTCTTCGGCCTGAGAGTAATCTAAGAAACATGTAGAACTGGAATGCATTGGTTCTCTGGTGATAGCCGTACAAATCTCAAAAGTTTAAAAATCTCAAAATTGTTGATAAGTTCACCTCAAATCAACATAATTAAAAATGCCTTGTTTCAAGGAAAATAAATGATTTTTAAAAGGCTCTTACCAGAAAATAAACCTTTCCAAGTTTACCTGCCTTCCATCAGGCAAAACATATCAAGTATCACAACAGTTCATTAATAGACAAGATTACCTGTATTTTTAGTTGTGTTTTGAGTTTGTAATTGTGTGTGTGTGTGTGTTTAAAGTGACCACATAAGTAAGAGTCACAATTCTGTCTGCAATAAAACTGTCACCTCATGAAACCTAACATGTGCTGTCTTTGGCCATTTTATATTAAAACTGTACATAACAGGGATACTTGTGTATAAAACCAGCTCCAAATTAAAATCCCATTCTAGGACCATGATTGAATGCAGGTTTTTACCTCTGAATCAGATAAATAAATACTAAGTATTATGCAACAAAAACAGTCTTGATATCTACGTAACCCTTATGTGTATTACTACATAATTTATATGCTTCTTGAAATGCATTTATGGTCTCGGCAAGCAGAGGCTAACCCCTGTCCATAGCTATTTCTGGTGGAGTATAGCATATTAATGGCATTGCTTGTACAAAGACTGGTTTGTAGCACCAAATATTCTCAACGCTGTATTTTCTTTTTTTTCCTCCCCTGCCAATGTCATTATCTACATCTGGTGCAATTGCGCAGCTTTTCCATCCTCTTTCTGTGCATTTTTTCTGTCCATCTGCTTTATTTCCTTGATCCCTCCCTCAGCTCGAAATCTCTTAGTCTCCCGCTCAATCATTAAGTCTTTCATTGAATCTGAACCTAACCTCATTTCGGGTTGAAAACTCCTGGTTCCAGCTTGGTGCTGCTACTTCGGCCCCAGCAGCTTGCTGTGATGCTCATGCTGCGCTGAGCAGATCCTTGGCTGTGAGTACGCTCAAGCCGCTCCCGTTCCAATCGCTCGCTGTCTGACTGGCTCTGTGTGCGCTCTGGCCTGTTATGGCTGCTGCCTGTGGGGGAGGTGGGAGCCGGCTGCGTCGAGATTGTGCGCAACAGGTGGTTACGCTTCCTCAGGAACTCGCTGTTGGCACCCAAGCCAAAGCTGCCCTTACGCAGCACCATACGAGCACTGCTGGACTTGGATGGCCGAGAGCGCTGGTTGTACTCCAGCTGGGACAAGTGGGCTGCGTAGCCCTCTGTGATGAACTGGGGAGAAGAACACGAGCTCATTCACATGATATATCAATTGTTACAGTACTAACGTTTAACACCAGACAAGCCAAACAGTGAATTAAATCACAGTGCTTTTGCACATTTATATCATCTTGCTTGAATGCCGAGTACTTGCACATTCCTACAAAGACTGACAAATGGGATCTGAAATTGTCATGAGTTTTTTCTTGATTTGTAAGCAATACCTGGCACTGATGTTGCATCTTCTTGGACGGTCTTCCAACAATATAGATTTGGGAGGGAGGAAGGCCAATGGAGGTGTAGACCGAGATGTCTTTGGTTGAACCATAGCCAGCAAAAATCTTCATGTGAGCCTGTCAGCAGTAAAATTATATCGTCATTTTAATTGTTACTTTGTACACTACAGTTAACTTTAGCCTAACGTTTAGCTCATGTGCATATATTTAAGCTATGGTATAAGCCACACAAATGTTTTTTTCGCACACACACACACACACACACACACACACACACACACACACACACACACACACACACACACACACACACACACACACACACACACACACACACACACACACACACACACACACACACACACACACACACACACACACACACACACACACACACACACACACACACACACACACACACACACACACACACTCCCTGTGGCTCCTACCTCGGTAAGGGTTTTGAGGAAGTTGGCCTTGTGTCTCAGAGGGTCATGGACCAGACCATCACAGAATGAGACGATTCCATGTGGAAAGTTATGCTGAGCCAGCCAAGCCACCACCCGCTGCTTCTGCATGTCTGGACGTCCCGTCACATAGATGATCAAATAACCCAAGTCCTGCCAGTGTCTGAAGTGAGAGAAAATAAGTGAAATGAGTTGTTGTTTATCTTTATAGGTATCTGAAATAGCTTTTACTTGACTTGAACTAGTTGATACATAAGGCAATAGAAACATAAACAACTGTTGGAGATTTGTTTGAATCTGTGAGGCCATGAAGTAAGGAGACTGCTATACCTGACAACATCCACAGCTCCAGCCCTCACTTTAGGGTCACTGCCCATGATGGACACACTGGCAGCAAAGGAGCCATCAATGCTAAATACCACAAATTCAGTTCCACGGGGAAGAACTGTCAAGTAGCTGTCTGCAAAAGTGTGGTCTCCCCTGAGATACAGCAGAAAGGTAGACAGAGTGAAACGTACCATTTTTTTAAACAAACACACAGACGTAAAGAGTGTTCAAGCAAAAAAAGAAAAATGAAATGAAAAATGGAGTTAGCTGGTTTCTGCCAGACAGCGACAACATACACTTACAGTATGTTTCCTTTACCTCTTTACTCGCGCACGCAGAGCGCGCAAGTAAGGTAGTTTATCCGGCGCTTTGATTCGTATGCCGTGGTACATATACTGATTTCGAGAGTGACATAATGAAGATATGTATCAATGCCGGGGTATAACTGACTCTGGAAAGCCGGTTATATCCCGTCATTGATACATATCTTCATTACGTCACACTCAAAATCAGTATATATACCACGGCATACGCATAAAACGACCCAAGTGTAAGTGACCACAATATACTACTTTTCAACGTACAACTTACATATACATACATACGCTACCTGTTAGCTAACCAATATTGAAACATATCGTAATTACGTCACCATTGACGGCCAGTTATAACCCGACTTTAGTATTTAATTCCAATGTTTTACAGAGAGGCGTACAGAAAACCTATGATAGTCATGGAGAGGTTTTACTGGCCAGGCACAAAACGCGCTATTGAAGAGTTTTGTAGAAGTTGCCCAGAACGCCAACTCACCGCCCCCGCGCAACGCATTGATTCAGCTCCCTATAATTGAAGTGCCATTTTCACGTATAGCGATGGACATAGTGGGGCCGCTGCCCAAGTCAGCGCGAGGGCACAAGTATATACTGGTGATTGTCGATTATGCGGGGTATAACTGGCTTTCAATGGTGACGTAATAAAGATAGGTTTTAGTGTCGGGTGGATTAAAGGTAATGTATTTATGTATACATGTATGTAATCTGAAACCTATCTTCATTATGTCACCATGGAAAGCGACAGTAATTGCTCGCTCTGCTTGCGCACTAGTAGAGTGTAGTTCTAGTTTTAGTTTGGAATTAATGCATTGGGTACTATTCTTTCCATTTTCCAGATGTGGCTTATGCTAAATGATATACTGTACATTAAAATGCTTTGATCACATAAGAGGAGTTAGATCATGCTAAACTCACCTGACCACCATTTTGATTGGGTAGACTCCAATGCCCAGGCGCTTGCTCTCTGGGATGATAAAGGATACACGACCACTACTGTTGGTCACCTCTGTATCAAAGTACACCCATTCTCCTGATGGAGGCTGGGTCATGATGTGAAGATCAACCTGCACAGGATTAGAAGACAAACTAAATATGAACACATACAGTATATTATCATCATCAGTGATATTGCTGACTAACACACACACACACACACACACACACACACACACACACACACACACACACACACACACACACACACACACACACACACACACACACACACACACACACACACACACACACACACACACACACACACACACACACACACACACACACACACACACACCTTTTTTTAACCTGGCCCACAAGGGGGCAGTATAGAGTGCAGTATTCTCATTTTTCACATATTGTGAATAATAATCACCTGACAGTAATTACAATTTATAACAGAGCAAATAATTACTCCATTGGGTATACTGTATATACATCACTCAAGAGGGTCCAATCTAGTTTAGCTTGGCAGGTACGGTTATATAATACACCCAAGTCATCTCAGGAAGACTATCAACATCAAGAATCATAACAAAAATGGTACACGATCAGACGCAGATGTCTCATAAATAATTTACACTGATCGCCGAATTGCATGTGCCCCAGCAGCTTCACTTACGGTATGTAAAAATAGCTATCTGCAGGTATGTACCAGGCGTGTAGTGTTAGCTTCACACGGCACCACACTGGTCCGCACATGCACCGGCATGCACATGCGTGCCCGCGAGACAATGAGACAGCCAAGTCAGCATTCATATTACCAACTATAAACACTTGTGGAATGATTATCATGAATAAAATAAGCAAATCTGTTCAGGCATATCTATCCTCTTTCTGTAGACCCTCATAAGGTTAACACATTAAGGATAAACAACTCATTATTATTCTTTACTTGTACACAGTCAGAGCATACTTATTTACACGCCCCTCGACAGTGGGTGCAGGGCAAATAAAGCAATCATGGAAGGAGGTAGGGCCCGCACACCATTCTTTTGGTAAAGGATTACTTCCATAATCCATATCCATAATGGATACAAGTGATGAAACGTGTGCATCTGTATGCTGATTGCTGACCTGATGAAGATCGATTAATATTTTCAATAAAGTAATCCTTTACCAAAAGAATGGTGTGCGGGCCCTACCTCCTTCCATTACCTGTACACACTGACACACTAAGCCATGTGAGTCTTTCCATGTTGTGGACTTATTATTATAAGATGGTTTACCTTCTTCTCATAAGGTTAACACATTAAGGATAAACAACTCATTATTATTCTTTACTTGTACACAGTCAGAGCATACTTATTTACACGCCCCTCGACAGTGGGTGCAGGGCAAATAAAGCAATCATGAAATGAAATGAAATGAAATGAAATCTATATTTACCCAGGGTATCTGGGCTAAGCTCAAGAACTTGTTTCCAGCCAGGCCCTGCTCATAGAACACATTTCATCGTAGTGGTTGATGCCTTGTTCAAGGGCATTTCAGCGGTGGTAATTTTAACGTGTCGGACGGCTGGTTCGAACTGGGAACCTTCCGGTATCTAGACCGCGCCGCTATCCGTTCGGCCACCGCTGCCACTAAGGAAGGAGGTAGGGCCCGCACACCATTCTTTTGGTAAAGGATTACTTCCATAATCCATATCCATAATGGATACAAGTGATGAAACGTGTGCATCTGTATGCTGATTGCTGACCTGATGAAGATCGATTAATATTTTCAATAAAGTAATCCTTTACCAAAAGAATGGTGTGCGGGCCCTACCTCCTTCCATTACCTGTACACACTGACACACTAAGCCATGTGAGTCTTTCCATGTTGTGGACTTATTATTATAAGATGGTTTACCTTCTCCCCTGTTAAAGTGACCATGTCCAGGGGTCCGTACATGAAGCGACCCGTCACAACCTGCTGGTTCTCTTCAATGAACACAGCATCATTAACACGATGGTTGGCCGTCACATTCTGGATCAAAGGTGTACAAATATTTAGTATATATTGTCACTGTTGGTGGAAACCTTGCATGTCCAAAACCATTACTTTTCAGGAAATGGAAAAGATAATCTGTGTTCCAGTGGATCTAACGTAGTTATTAATTAATTCTTATTAATACATTTATTAAATATTTATAAAAACCCACAGACAGACTTAACCACTTTCAAACCCTATTTTGGAAATGTCATTATAGGCCTCGCCGTCGGCATGTTGCTATGTGATGCGTTGTCGTCTTGAAGAGCAGCAATCTTTGCTACTTTTGTGCAACATTGTCATATGACAAAGTATAAAACAGGACATTCAAAATATAAAAAGAGTAAGACGAAACAAGGTTTCTGCCTGACAGCCTGCCTGACAACACTATAGTATAAAACTTCAGGTCAATATTGCAGTGCTGCAGTAATTTACACTTTTGTAGATCTTCCCCTTACTAACCCTGATCTTCACGTGGGTCCTCTTCCGAAGCCACTTCTCTCTGGGTTTGGACGGAGTGAATTCTGAGACCTCTTTGCCATCCAGCTCAAGAATGCTGGAGTTCTCATGTCTCATTACCTGATGGAGATATTGAGATTAAACCACACACCACTAACTTGCATGAGGTGTGGCCACCAACAAGTCACAAATAAGCAGTGTTCATTTAACCCATTTTGGGCGGGAACCCCTTCTGGCGTTTTAAACATTATACGTTATAATTTAGCTATTGAAAATAGCAGATCTACAAGCTCATAGCGCGCCACCGAGTGGCGCGAGCTTGTAGGTCTGCTAGAGGAAATTTCGACGTCAGGCCTGAATGGGTTAATGCAGTAGACGCACCTGTCTCAGCAGGAAAGACACAACATCGGTGGACTCCCAATAAGACGCGTGGAACAGGTGAGGGAGTGCCACGGTTGGGAAAGCTGTCAGAGCGTCAGGGCAGTAGAGGGCAAAGTCCATCCGCTTGGTGCCCCACCAACGTGCTGCGACTGCAAGCGGATTAGAGGCACACGAGTGAGAAGGAAGCAGGGAGAGCTGCTGTGAGGAGCGGGAAGTGAGGGACGGATGCAACACACCCTTGATTCTCAACCACCTAAAGTTAAGGTTGTTTTCCACCTTAAACCACAATCAGCACAGATCCCATAGTTCTGCAGCTAGAGAAAGGGCAAGTCGTTAGTCCATCGTTATTTGCCAACATAACCAAGCATGAGAGGAAGGAAAAATATGCTTGTTATTGTTAGAATGCCATCGAGAAGCACTATTTATTTATGTTAATAGTGAGAAACCAGCATTGTTATTTTTGTTAGTATGCTCTTAAAATAAGATGGAATGCAGATTTGAAAGGAAATGCCTGTCAGGAGAAAAAAACTATAAGATCTGGGCCTATACAGTATATAGTTAGAAGACACCTTCAACATTATCAGAGGAAGAGGATACATCTTGAACTCTACATTATAAATCAACATAATGTAAAGGACCCATTGCAAAAGAAGTGAAAGAGATAACTATAAGCAGAGACACATTTTGGAGAAAAGAATCCAAACAAGACATAGATTTTGATATAATATGAACAGTACAAGAGTGGAAAGAGAAAACTGTATAGCCTCAGACCAAGTTAGTCAAGTTCCCTCCCTTAGAAGAGTACCTTCGTCCACATCAGCCTGGGAGTCCAATGACACTAGGTCAGATATAGCACAGTCCAGACCAGTTGACAGGCACCTCTCAAACTGGTGAGAAGGTCTAAGACCTTCACTAATAGCCTCCGCTTCAGGCTCCAACTCTGCCAATGGATCGTCTCCAAGATCTAGCTCTGGAGATTCAGGGGCCTCGACAGCCTTTGCTTTTCTACGGGACTTAGGAGGGCTTCTCAGGAAGAATTTGCTTTGGGATGACAGTGCAAGTTGGGATGACAGGGCAAGCTGTGATAAAAGGCTGCTCATTTTGGACTGGTTAATTTGGGATGATTGCGCTATGGGAAAGAACACAAAAGATACAAACCATATGATTCATGAATGGTGTTAAAAACAGTTATGTCAGTCAAAAACAGTTTTAAAAAAAATATGCTATTATACAGTATTTCTGGTTTCAACCAATAAAACATAAACAGCTGCTACTAGTGTTCAGAGATGAACTCCAGAGCTGTAAAGGATGGGGTAGAGTATGCTGGTAGAGTGTATAAATATTTTAAAACACTGTGGTAAGAGATGTAAAAGAGCAACGAAAGCAGTGACTTTGGAAAGACAGTCTCACATAAAACAACAGAGAACTGGTCTTTTGGGTGGACATTTGTGATAGGGAGTGGACGATGCAGGAATGGCTCAATCAAGCAGGTTTACATGCATTATAAACATTAGATAAATGCAGGACTCGTTCATTGCATTTACATTGAGACAGTGGGTAAGAGTTACAACAGACATTGAGTGAAAAGTGAATCTAAGCTCAAGTCTTCTTTATTACAATGTCTTGACACTTGTGATTAAATACTGTGTAAGTATAACCACCTGGGTCTCCGTCAAAGGAAACCAAAGAACCGACACCCCACACTTGGTCAAGGGGACCTTTCCCCCTAAGCCACCGCCCATCAGTTGCATAAAATCGTCACATATTTGCTTCAAATGGAAAGCCCATTGATCTCTAAATGTTTGCCCTTAGATACTTAAGTATTCCCTTATGCAAAGGTCCATAGTAGCCATTCTCCTCAGAAAATCTTAATTACCAATACCAGTCTCTTAAAAGATAATTTGTGGAACCTAAAACAATGACTGAATTTTGTCAACTCCTGTTAATGTTTGGCTGTGTCCTTCTTGCTGTCACATTTTGTTCATAATTCTTCATCATAATGTTCAATATCACAGCATGATGTTTAGCATTGATTTTGTCAGTTACTTCCTTTTTTTCCCTTGTGCGTAGTCATGGCTGTGTTAAATTATTAATATTATTATTATTATTAAGCTTGCGCTTCCCGGTTCTTAGAAGAGAACTACATTATTGTCTTCCGTTAAGTTTGGCTTTCTTTTTCTTTAATATCTTTGTATGGAGGTCCACACGTAATTCCGACGGAGCATTAGTCCGACATGCGCTGATCCCATGCTTGCGGTTATGGTTAGGTTAGGGTTTGAGGTAGGTTGTCGTTGTATGTTGTCCATTTTGGAGAAGGTAGCTAACACTGACAACAGTGGTGTCAAGTAACATTAACGTTAAAAGATGATGATGTGATGTGAGTAAAGAGTAATCATGGCCTGAATTGTACATATGCATGTATTATGACATTATGACATTAAGCCTGAGGCAAGGAGACAACCTAAGAAGATTTATCTAATGCTCCTAAATTACTGCAGCTTAGGAAATATTTAGCTTAAGGGACAAACTTAAGTTTGAAACTTATGCAACCGGTCTTCAGGCATAGTTACTCTGCAACATTCACCCACCTTTGAACCCCCACTTGGAACCTGATCCCAGACGAGCCCTCGATGTGACAACCTGTGGCCCACGTGGGAAACCAATATCTATTTTCAGCGAAAGGGGAAGGCTTCTGGGCTTCACGCAGGGCTACTCTCTCTGCTAAAGAAGACTGAAGTGAGTGTCTCACTATGAATCAGGTGGTAACTGTTGGTAGGCGGAACCCCAGAGTAAGTTGAGCGTAGTTGAGAGTGTAAGTTGTGTAGAGTCAGACAGTTTGGGGTTGAGTGAGAGCGAGAGTTAAAAAGTGCAATAGAAGAGAGGGGTAAAATAAATAAAGAGGCCAGATTGGACAGCAAACGAGAAATCGAGTGAATGAGATTGCACAGTAAAATCCTCAGTGTTATCCTCAGTGTACAAATGTAACCAAATGGACCTACATTTTTACACTCTCAAAGTAAAAATTACACTCAGGATTTTACAGTGTAGGATCAGCGTTTGTAAGAGTGAAGGCAAGAGAGAAAGATTTGGTGGTAACAACACTTACTGTTGGCTATGTTGGTGGCAGTGTAACTGTCTGCCATTCCTGAGACCTGGCTGGCAATGCTGGCCTCACTGGCCCTCCGTAGGCCCCGGGAGAGGGGGCCCGTTATGGGAGAGGAGGGGTACGAACTGTCCATGAAGACACCACCATGAGACTGAACAACATCTGCTATTGAGCCGAAACAAGGAGATCCCATTAGACAAAGACACAGGTAAGGGGAGCAGACAATGATGAGGGGAAGGGGTTGAGATGCAACAGCAGATGCCATGGTTTCAGAGAGCAAGTGAAACCAAAAGGTTATACCACCTGTTGGCCAAAGCCATCTACGTGTAGTGAATTAATGAAAAATCACGACTGACTGTTAATCGTTACTCTTCTTTTTCGCCTTTTCCTCTTGTGAACGAGGAAAAGCGCCACATTTAAGTGAATGTAACAGCTTTAGTTGACATGAGGAAAAACTGCTGGAGACTTTACATAATCACAATACCTTTGACCATCATCACAAGATCAGAAGCAAACATATAAGGAGCTGATTGGGGTGTATCGGCAGGGTTCAACATTTTCTACATAACAAGCCTTCAAACTTTTCTGACATTATGGAGATGATGTAGACATACTGAAATAATTGATTAAAAATCACAGCACAACACAAGCTAGCACCTTGTTAATATGAACAAATGACGGCAACAACGAAATGGATCACCACAACAACTAATGGTTCTTACGTTTTCATCACATTTCCATGTTGGGTCGTTACCTTTGACTAATGAGAAGTATTTGCACAGAACAGAACCAGCTATGCTCACAGCTGTAGGACTGAATGCTGCAGGAACTACAAGCCTTCGAAAAAATAGGACACCCTCAGATCGATCCTTGCTGGAGGAGGTACAGTATATTCTCAGTTTGCCATAACAACAGCAATGGAAATGCTCAGAGTGGGACACATGATACATGAACATTTTCTACTGGATGGTTCCCGGCTCAACTCGACTCAGCTCACTTTGGAACCAGATGCTTAATTTCCCACTGTAAATAGTACCCCTTCAATATAGCAGAGTGCTTAAGAACAATGAATTGTCTGGAATCTCTATTTAAGCTCTACAGTCCAACAAAAACAGTTTGATAATATTTTAGGTGACAAATAGGCAGTGGTGTCATGCTCGTAGAACACAGTACCACGCTGTGGTACCAGTAATTTTTTGACGTGCGCGCAGGGACAGAACGGAACGGTACACGTATAAAGCGTCCCCCTAGATTCAAGAGAAGACGCACAAACCTCGCGTCACCAGACTTTCCAAGACGTACCAAGTACCCAGTGGTCTAGGTTTACTGGCGCCCCCAATGCTTTGGAGCCCCAAATAAGATGACACCAAATAAAGTACCAGGTACCATCCACAACTTTTCCAGTATGGAAAACCGAAAAAGGCGAGGAGTTGAGTTGAGTCGAGTTGCGTAGAGCTAGCCTGGTACCATGCATTGGAAAAGCCCCAATAGACATACAGATATGACAAGTGGTTTCGGATGGACACAACATAGAACACACACATATACACACGCACACACACAGTCAATAATACGGAGAATAGATGCAAGTGAAAGGGAGAGGCTACACA
This sequence comes from Electrona antarctica, assembly GCF_951216825.1. Lineage (NCBI taxonomy): Eukaryota > Metazoa > Chordata > Actinopteri > Myctophiformes > Myctophidae > Electrona > Electrona antarctica. Next base: position 31,088,663 of record NC_136793.1, on the reverse strand, counting down.
CACTCCAGAGTGGCGGGTGTGGCTCTGAGGAAACTCTCCTGCCAGTTTAACACAGGTACAGGAATGCAGGTCTCGCTGATGGTCTCCTGACAGCGAAGAGACAGAGGAGGCCCACTATCGAGTAGAAGCTGAGCGTTGCTCTGGACCGTCTCCACTAGAGAGGCAGGCGGAGGGGTTGGAGGTCAAGGGGTTTAGGGGGTCAGGTGTGCAGATATGGGGACAGGAAGCCAAGAGGCAGGAAAAGAAGACAAGGAAGACAGAAACATATGTGGTAATCACAAGGAAAACTGAATGTGTGACAAGAGAGCCGAGTTGAAATCCAGAGGGTTATTTTAAGTCTGAAAGTGCACAAATGGAACGGTTATGGGGAAGAGTCAATTTTGGCACTTATGTGTGTTCATTTAAACGGCTGGATATTGCATTATTGCACATTTAAGTGTAAAATTAACACTCCTGTGAAGCACTACTAGAGGATTAAGGTTTAATATTAGGATGTTTTAAGTCACCAAACTGCTAGCTCTTATTCATAATAATTACGGCATGAAGTGATTAATGTACCTGAATTTACCTTTAAAACGTTATCAATATTTAAAACTTAATTAGTTACACTTAGTGGACCCGTGGGCATACAACGACAGCTCATTTGATTAAACTACCACAATCTAATAAATCAAAACCAAGGCTTGCAGTCATTACAGACTCTTTCTTTCATGATTCTACAGTTTGTTACCCTCCATGCATCTCCTCCTGATGCTCCACATCGAGTCCCTAATTCAGCATATCTACAGTATGTCAACTATGGAAAACAATAACCCAAAAGGAATTATATCGTCACATTATCTGTATATGTTTACTAGGGGTGTAACTATGATACAGTAACTGCATCGATCATATCGTATCGTTTGACTTTGTATTGTATGATTGTGTCAAATCGTTTTGCAATGCAAATAATTGATGAAGTACTTACTTGTGCGTTGTATTTAGACATTTTAAGAAGAAAAAAGAGCTACTTGGTCTATCGATAAATGTGTGTATTACTGTGTTCATGCCACGGTGCGGGATTATCAAATACAATGTCCATGTATTTGCCAGAGATTCACTGTGTTTACTTATTTATATCAATAATAATACATACAATACAATAATACATTGAATCGTATCGCCATGAATGAACCAATATCGTCCATGTATCGTATCAACCACCATGCGTATCGCATCGCTGTTCAAATGTATCGTTACACCCCTGAAAACCATCAAATGAAGAGGCTGAGGCTAAGGGTTACTTCACTATCATGAGCAGTCCTAACAGTAATTATGGAGTATGGACACATGTAGATGAATACATTGCTTCACAAAATGACTTTATGCCGAGCCAGTAGAAAAATTGTGAGGGGAAAGACCAACAAACAGCAATGGCAACAGGTTTTGCCTAATGCATGCATACATGGGGAACAGTATAGCCAAGCAGAATCTAGAGAGTTTCTAGTTGTTGCAGTCTAAAGTTACTGATGATAAAATAAAAACAACTGTTTTAATGCATGTATAAGGCATTTATGACTGTACACACAAATCCACATTGTGTGTGTGTGTGTGTGTGTGTGTGTGTGTGTGTGTGTGTGTGTGTGTGTGTGTGTGACCTTCTGCTTTGTCATTCCTAATGAAGTGCTTTAATGTATTGGTTTGAGTGGGGCCTGTATCCAATACGTTATTATTCAGAAGAAAGGCCTCACCCAGTAGAGCAGAGTTGCCGTCTCCCAGGGGGAAGCGCTGGTAGCGGGTTAGGGTTAGGGTTAGGGTTAGGGTTAGAAGAAAGGACTCACCCAGTAGAGCAGAGTTGCCGTCTCCCAGGGGGAAACGCTGGTAGCGGGGCACATTGAAAGGCGCTAGGAGGTGAAACTTCTTCTCCAAGAGGGGCTCCAGACGAGAGGCCGAGGGGTCAGCAGGGTGGAACAGGTTATACACCTGTTGGCAGGCCGGTCGCAGCTGGGCCACTAGAGGGAGACACAGAGCCAAAAACCATGGGAGTGGACAGAAAATAAAAGGTTGAGATGAGCAGTAAGGTTTCTGAGCTATAAACAAAATATCTAACAACGAATTTGTAGTCGACTTACCATCTAACACTGGAATGACAGTTTTCCGCAAGGCCAGTACCAAGCCCAGGGGAGAGCCGAACAAGAAGAAGTCGGACACCTCAAAGTCAAACTTCCCCAGGGGCCCTCCTTCCAGCTGTGTGCTACTGCTGGACCTGCGTGACGTTGAGTCGTTCCGCAGAACACTAGAGTGCAAGCTGAAAGGACAGCCAGGACATCAAATTCACATCTGCTTGTGTATACTTCCTAAGTTATCTCTCCCTCAAACAAAATAAACTGAATCGGTGTACTGTATGTGAACACCGGTTTAGACCTGCCACTCAACACTCACCTGGTCAGGAAGGCCTGGTGCTGTTTTATGGTGTCAAGTTCATAGGTGGAGGAGTCGCTTCTCTTGCGGGGTAGTTGCCGCCTGCCGTCGTCGCCTACACTGGAGCGCGGGATGTCAATGTTACTGCGGCTGAGGTGGCGGCTGCCCTCAAGGTTTGGAGAGGACGATCCGTGGCCACTATTGATGATGATGCCAGGAGAGAGAAGGTCCTGGTCCTTCAGGGGTGTAGAAAGGAACATTTAAGATGTTATTGTTTTTGTACTTTTTTCCCCATTGATAAATAGTAATAGTGAGACTGGTTTTGTACCAGTGAATAAGAAGTTGACGTGGGTGTTGGGTGTTCAGAACACAGCATGGTTTGTCTCTTACCTGCACACTCACAATGCTGCCCCTACGGCTACTGTTTTGGCTCTCACTCACAGTCTGGTTGCTGCTGCACAGTGCGTCAAACCCTAGGATTCCTCCCACACAGTCGCCAATGAGGCACACCTACAGAGGTAAAGACTTTCTAAATGGCCAAACACCAGTACAGTAAAACATTCAAACCAATGAATATCCGAAAAGCTCTCTCTAGGACAGGGGTTCTCAACGTTTTTGGCTGGGGACCCCCGGAAATGCTTTGGCCATGTCTTTATTTACACGTTATTTACGAGTCACGACAGATTTGCGTGATGTTTGGACAAAATCTGTAGGAGTAAGAATAAGGTAGGGAAGAGCCTGCATGATTGTAACATTTGTCACATTTCACACTTTCCTTTTTTCAGGCAAAGGGCTATCATGAACCACTTAAAGTTTTTCAATTGATGAAACGGGTCAGGAGTTATTAAACCGAAAGTGGACGCTGTTCCAGCGTTACAATTGTTGCGCATATGGGATTAATTGTAACGGCATGTGCCATAAATGTATACGCTAAAAAACACCATTAAACATATCATTGAAACAGCTGTTTAACATTGTTTTCACACCATGGATGTGATAAATCTTTTTTATCAAACATAAGGGAATTATTAAATATTACCGAGTGTACCAGTTTGAGCGTTTGAGTCAGTTCAATGGGAAAATACATTGATTCATTCAGTTGTACAATGTTATACAACCCAAAACTAATTTAGAATACACTCTGTAATTGAAATCCTTAATTTGTCTTGCAAAAACCGGCCTCCTGGTGCCTCTATAACCGCTCTGTCGCTTTGGGGTGTTTCATACCGATCAGAGATTAGCTGTCCGCACGCGCACGCACACGCACACGCACACACACACGCACACACACACACACACACACACACACACACACACACACACACACACGCACACACACACACACACACACGATGGACGAACAGGGGCGAAAACATAACACGAGACACCAGTCTAAAGCAGGTTATAAGAGTGTGGATACATCACAGGGCAGTACCTCACCTGGCCAGAAAAGGCTGCTCCATTCAGCGACTTTATGAAGTCAGCATACACCTGGTTGGCTCGGACGATGACTGTAGCCACAGCCTCCTGGTACTGTGGAGCGGAGGTGGCCAGAAGAGGTAGCGCTGCTAGAGGGATGTGGTCCTGACTGTTGGATAGACAGCCTACATCATAGCTGTATGGGCTGAGGCTGCACATGAAGAGAATAATACATTTACTATAATTAATAGTATATATAACTAGAAAAAGTGCCCTTCTGGGCACAGGTCTCCACCAGGAGGATAGGAGTGTGTGTGATGTTTAGGAGTAATATAAACATGTTTTTTTGTTTGTTTGTTTTTTGCAACAATTTTCTTCATTTTGTTGAGGAAATGCAGAGCCAGATCACTCATAGCATCTCTGAGGATAGAATTGTGGATGAGCAGGACATGTGCAGCATTTTGAACGAAACGGGCCACTCCTGAAAACTTTAGAAGGCAATGTTAACCAATCTGTGTAGAATGATAAATCCAACAGACTCGTCTTGATCACATGACTACAGAGATCATGTGTACCGATTTGCGTGAGATTTGGATGAAATCTGTGAGACTAACATAAGCAATGTGTTTAGCAGAAATCGGCCTCATGGTGGCGCTATAACCGGCAGATGTGGAGGGATGCAGGGACAATGTTTTTCCATGGCCTCTAGGGAGTGCGCATACATAAGTTGTATACAGATTGATGAAGTTATAGCTAAAAACAGGAATTGGCCTGTTATAGCGCCACCATGAGGCTGATTTGGAAAAGAATGAGTGGCATGTCGTCCTCGGCCTAGTGGAAATGTGCGTGTATAATTTCACGGAAATTGCACACTGTGTTTGTGATTTGTGGCATTTTGTTCGAAACGGACCAATCATGTGAGCTTTGGAAGCCAATATTAGCCAATCAGGATGGAAGATGGGAAATTGTGCAGATCTGTGTTGATCACATGACTATGGAGATAGTGTATACCGAATTGTGTGATGTATGGATAAAATGTGTACGAGTAATCTACAGAAATGTGTTTTGCCTAAATCGGCCTCATGGTGGCGCTATAACAGGCCGTTGAGGAATATTTGGGGCAGAGGTTCATCGTTGGCATCCATGGAGTGTGTGGGCAAAGTTTGGCATGGATCGGGCCAACGGTACCGGAGATTAGCTGATAACGGACGGACGGAAGGACGGAAGGAAGGAAGGAAGGACGGACACACACACACACACGGACGGAGTGCAAAACATACTCTCTCCCCATGCCTTCGGCCTGGTGGAGACAATTACTATAATAATGATAACATAATAAATTGTATAAAAACTTTGCTACAGATAGCTCAACATGAATTACAACACTAGGTTAAACTTACTATAATAAAAGTGAGATACATAATGTGAATAAATAATGTACGATACCAATAGTGGACTCGCCCCAAATAATAGTTTTCAGCCAATTGGTTATTGTGCGTGTGTGTGTGTCTTTACTTTGACACCAGGGAGAAGGCTTCGGCACAGATGGCAGGACAGGGCACCAGGCGGAGGGCGATCCGTCCCAGAGCAGTAGGGTAGTGAACCTGCATGACGCTGTCAAACGCTGTGCTGATGGTGTTCACATCAGCCTGCTTGCTGTTCTGATCCCCTCCTCCTGTATCCAGGATGTTCCCTCCATGGAGAACCAAGACCAGCACATGGATCTTGGAAGGCTGCAAACACTGCTGGGAGGATCCATCCTGACAGAGAAATCAAGGAGGTGCTGGTTGATGGGCTTGCTTCAAACAGGGCTACAGTATTAACTACTTTAACCCTGGCATCCTTATAGGCAAACATTAACGATAGGGCTGACGCCATATGATAAAACCAAACCATGCTCATTACAGCTACAGTTACGATTACATGCTCACTGAATGACAAAAAAGAAAAGAAAAACACACACAAGGCAAACACTTGTAAGACCTCTTTGTGCGTGTGTGTGTGTGTGTGTGGTTATACTTTTCATGGCTACTCCTGATTAGTGATGGGCATCATTAGGAGTTTATTGATTCCAATTTTGCTTATCAATTCTGTTCTTACCTGTTTGGGTTCCATAATCGTCAAAAACAAATACAATAAAAAAAATATCTTCATTCTTAAAGCAATAACAAAAGTAAATAATAGCCTACATTATTTACTATTACCACAACAAACGCTGAAGCCAATGCTGAAACATTTGGTCCTGAAAATACATTTTCAGGTTACATAAATAATTGGTACGGTAGGTAGATAACACGGTAGCAGTTAAAGCTTGTTGCATGTTTTTATCTATAGGAAAATACTGGAACATAGATGATTAGGAATTGATCAATTCCAATTTAGATTCCTTCATTTTTATGGGTACCCGGCAATTTGTTTGGGTTCCGATTTCGAACCTAATTTCGATACCCAACCCTACTCCTGATAATTTAAATTTCCCCTGCAGGTGTCCAACTGTTCACAGTATGATTTCATGAGGAAATGGTGATTTGCATCACCTGCTGTAGTGAATATAAATCATTAGCCAGTCTAGTCTATCCAGTATGCCAGTCCCACTGTCATTTTTGCACCAGGAAGACTGGAGCCTGATACAATAATAGCAGAGCCAACCATTATTGCACCTGCATGGGCAACTATTTCATCAATCAAACGGAAATGAAAATACTTCCCATAGATAAATAGATACATTACCATACTCAAATTAAATTGAGGGACACAATGTGCAGTTTTGCCTGTTTCTTTTACCCAAAAACTCCACATTTTTACAGACTGCACGGTACACTCCACATCACAGCTACAAGTACAAGGGAATTTCACACGGGGAGGTGAGGTTTGAGGAGCACATGGGTTTGACTAGGGCAGGGCAATTAGCACTGGGTCTGTTAAAGGGGTCTGTGTGGAGCTACTTTTAGCCCACAATGCAATGGGCCAGAAAGTTTACTTACTGACTGGTGTCTGGTTACGGTGATGGTGGGAATAGTGGAGCTATCGGCTTGGCCGCTAACAGAGCCACGCATCTGAACACAAGAGGACAGAGATGCTGAGGGAGAGAGGCTGGTCTCCGAACCCCCAGTCCGTCTCATGCAGTTAACTGATCTGGACAATCTAAACTTAACGTAGTCTTGCACTTGCGTTTTACTGCCTTACTGTGAGAGATATCTTTCGAATACATATTTTCATATTTTAAATAATAGGGAACCTCAAATTTACCATAAATAAGTACATAAAGGGAAAATAAATTAAAATAGTTTAGAAGTGGGGCTCAAAAACTCTCTCTAAAGGCTTTGTGAAAAACGACGAGACACTGTGCAACTCCATACAACCATTAAAGTTGAGGTGAAAAAACCCTGTTGGTTAGAACTGCATGACACTTACTTCATCTAGTCTTTCCTCACTGGCTGCTCTTTCATAATCCACTGCCATTTCCTTATACAGTTCACCTGCAAAGACAAACACAGTCAGAGACAAAGGCTGATATCATGTAAAGCCGAATCCACAATCACCTCCCATCATTATGGAACACTTGTTTTGTCATTACCAGATGCTCCCTCGCTGTCTGAAGCCTCTATCTTGTCCATGAGTTCATTGGAATTCCACTTGGCTATCTCTTTGGGAAAGACTTCCTCGTTGTCTGAAAAGTCTTCTGCAAACGGGAAAAGACATATGAGGTCAAGAGTCTGTGGAAATTAACTGTAATTCATGCAATTATCTGACTGGCTACACAGTAAGAACCCTGTGTTAATTTAACTCCAAGAGTGTTCACATGTAACCAGGTCCATTTCTACATGCTTGGAGTTACAAATGGATGAACTACAGTAATACAGAATTATAAGGTGTGTTGGGCAGTGTTCTCTGCAGCAGGTAAACTGAATATGGTTAAGATATAATGCATTATATATTATTGAAAAACATCCCAATAGAAATTCTTAAGCAACCCAGCTGCATTGGATGGTGAATTGGTGTCCACAGACATTTCAGCACAGTTAAGCAATTTCTTGTGAAAATGTGTCAATATGTTGTCTGCTCAAATGCCAACATGATCTCCAACTCACACAATAGTTACTTCAAATGAAAAAGTAGGGATTGAATATGACTACTTGGCTTATTACATTCATAACTAGCTACTGTGACCCTTTAGTGGTTCACATGCATTTTAAAGATAAACAGAGATTTATTTGAATCCCTCAGTGCCAAGTCTCACAGGCAAATATACATTATATTACAAGGAAATTATAAAGAATAATAAATTCCATACTCCCAATACTTCATCAGTATTATTTGCCATCATATGTGGACAGATCATTGTATTAACTAAAACTAAAACAAGGTATCTGTCCTAAGAGTATCTCCACAGGGGGATACTAATTTATTTTTATGAACAGAATATTATTTATAATGTCTATGCTTATTTTCTGATTCACGCACACAAAGGGCAAAAGAATGACTAGCAGTCATTTATTGATCTGTCGAGAATTTTAAAGCCTTAATCATTTGAATACTAATGAACCCTCTTCGTGTTTTATGGCCAATGTCTTTCTCTGAAATGTGGCAACCAGTTTACTGTAGTCTCCAGCAAAGTAGCCATTCTCAGATTACATTAGCATTCAAGTTGATGGCCTGGGCCGTGGCTCAGCGGTCCAGGCACCTTGGCTGGTAATCCAGTCTGGCAGTGTGCCGCGGGTTCGACTCCCGATCCACAGACTTTACTGCATGTCACCCCCTCATCTCTCTCCCCATTTCCTGTCAGCCTACCGTCTGTCTCTCCATAAAAAATATAAAATAAAAAGGCGAAAGCCACAAAAAAAAAAAACATTAAAGTTGCTTTCCTAGCTATTACAGTGCTTACATTTACAAGTATTCATAAGCCGACTTAAAAGTAATGAAAATGCATATAACTTTCAAGGAAATGTGTCTTAAAGAACAGAATGTTTTGTATTACTTATCAATAACCACAAGACCATACATGTTGAGTGTTTATCAAAGGTTACATGATCATATCCTATGATTGTTCATCAGCATCAATACTTGGTGCCTTCCATCTATTCACCAAGACACATAAGTGTGGTCCCTTTGTCTTCACTATACAGCAAGTCACTAAACCAGCGTACTCTTTCTACTGTAGGGGCTTTGTACAGTTACTGTGATGAATTCTGTGTTCAGTTGGTGGAGTTGTTCACTTGGAAGGATGCTACAGGCTACAGTACATGGAACACTTATAAAACAACTCAGAGGGGTGCTTATGCAACCAGCTACTAAGTGATGTGGTAGGGATATATTCATGTAGTTAAATGATTATTGTGACTATCTGGATGAAGATATGTTAAAGTCTCTGTACTGTAAACCGTTATACATCCAATTCAATCGACGTGGATATAAATGATGGAATATACAGCAAAATAAATGAGACCATTAATCCTGTTCAATTAATCAGTCATTCATAATGTTACATGCAGTTTTATTACAGTTCAAAGTATGCATGATTTTATTACTGTTTTAGCATCATAAACAAAAGGTATGTGAAATCATCCTTCAAGGGGCACATTTTGCGGATTGACATCTAGCCCAGTTATATCATAATTATAAAGAACTAACATGACACATTCTCAGCACTTCCTAGCATCCATATGCAGCACACACATGACACGTGGCAGGTAGCATAAGCAGTGGAGGAGGTTGTTGGTCAGACAGGGCTTTCAGGACAAAGTCACCCGGCCCGCGTCCTCTCTGGGGCTCATCCAGGACAGAGCCCACGTGTCACATCACACCCACCTTATTTCAGCTGCAGGCCCAAAGAATGATGGGTCTCTGGGTAGCTTAAGAAATGATCTGTATTAAAGAGATGCATGCAGAGTCAGGGGTGGGGGGGAGAAGGGAGCAGGCAGGTCTTGGTGGGGAGACGGATGGCAAACTATTGCACCGCTAGCACATATCAAAATGGACGTTACCATAAGCGTCAAAGAACTCCTCTTCCGAGCTGTCCTCAGAGTCTCTCGCTATGCTCTGCATCCTCCACTCCGAGATGCTGTGACGTGAAGGACTCGCTGACGCACATGAAGACAGGAGCATAAAGAATTGCAGTTATTTCGAGAATGTTCTAAAAAAGAAAGCCAGTTAATTCAGGACATGGGCATCCGTCTTCCCACGCACATGCGCGCACACACATATATACACACACACATACGTATAGTGCTGCAGAAGCATGGTGATATACAGAACACGCCTAACATACTTGCTAAGGTGTTTGCACCTTAGCACTTGCAATATCCTAATGTGTTTACTGTGTTATATAATAATTGCAACAGTCTCTGTGGTTACTTTATCCCAGATGGACTGCATGGTGGTCAGGGAGCAGGCAGAAAAGAAAGTTCCACAGACAAGCTACAAGCTCACTGACAGTCAATTACTGTCCAGAAAGAAAGACAAATGCTAAGCTAAAAGTAGGCCATGTCTATGACATATCTTTATTGCAAGCCTTGTATATCATTAGCATTGATTGGAACAGAAGGTCATTTAGACAGCCTCTGCTGTATTGGATGCTGTAAGGGGCAGGTTGGTGAGAGAGGGGGCACAGCTGTGGTTGTCAGCGTACAGAGTGGAGGACGTCAGCCGTTTCTGAACTGTGATGTCAACACTGCAGCTAAAATTAGCACTGTGAATGAGTTTTAAGAAGTCGTGCGGGATATGAGACAGGGTCCAGGTGGGAGGCAAAAAGAAAGGTGCTCTGTGGTGGGGGTGACACCTGTTCTGTCACATGGGTGCAGTCAGGACATGTGTTTTGTGATGTCAATATGGGAGCCAAAAATGGCCCAGATGGCCTGGGTCGTGGCTCTGCGGTCCAGGCACCTTGGCTGGTAATCCAGTCCGCCAGTGTGTTCGACTCCCGATCCCGACGGCCTTTACTGCATGTCACCCCCCCCCCCATTTCCTGTCAGCCTACTGTCTATCCCTCCGTAACAAATATATAAAATAAAAGGCGAAAGCCAAAAAAACAAAAACGTTGTAGGGGTGAAATGAGGTAGCCTGGATAGTTAGTACAATACATATAAAGTTGTTAAATCATTTAAAAAAAAATCACACCTGTGACACACAAACACACACACACAAAAAGCTGGAAATAGGAGGGGCTATCACCACTCAAAAATAAAAGGTCTTGAATTTTAATTTTAATGAATTACAAAAATAGGTCTTAAAAAAACCCAAATCAGGGCTACATTGTGGATCTCGGACTTCATGTCAAATATCTGTGACATATCTGACTCTACATTTGGAGTCAATCAGAGCTCCATAGAGTACTGGAGCCTGTTTCCACGCCCCTGGAAACAAGGAATATTTTTACCCATATGATTTGAGCGGTGCTAGCCCCACCAACGTGTGGCTTTGTGTGTCTTCCCCATGACGTCATGTGACATCCAAGTCAATGGCAAACCTCCACAGAAACGTTTTAGGCCCCTGTGGGGACAAGTGTGATTTTTTAACATCACACGCGTGGTATAAGAACTGTTCTTATACGGAAAAAACAGACTACAGACTACAATACTCAGCCTTAAAAATGAGACTACATCTCCCATTAGGCATGTATTAGGTTTTTTGTGTGTTTTTTCAGTTTTTTTGTTATTAAATGATGTGAATGCATAATGAACAACACCGTTTGATGCCATCTCACAACAGCTTCACATGCACGTAGATGACAACATGGTGAAAATGGCCTTCTCCTCACCTCCTCTCTTTGATGAGCGGGAGGATCTGGAGGAGGTGGACCACTGCTTGGTGAGCGCACCTCGTGTCTGGAGAGTCTCTCCTCCCGATCTGACCACTGCTTCCTCGGCTTCAATACAGCTGATGGCCTCCTTGGCCTCTTGGGCTTTGTCCGGGGACGGGGTGCCTCCGTTGGCCTCGGTTGCCTCCTCGGCCTGGCTGAACTGGGCCATCTTCCTTGCCAGGGCCAGCTGGGTCTCCAGCTCCAGCTGCCTTATGTCCTCGATGGTCAGACCGTACCACTCGTCCTGCCAGCACCAGGCCTGCCGGTGGGCACGTACCATCACTTTTCTCAGCCCTTGGGAGAGGATAAGTGTCTTGTTAACCACTTAACCCCAAAAGTCTTTTACATTATTTTGAAAATGTACAAGCTTACACTGCGTCACACAGCTTTGACATCGGCTATTTTCCCCAACTTTGGGCACCAAGATTAATATGGTTATGGCAAATGTATTATCATACTATTATCTATTCATACAAAGGTGATGAGTCAACTGACAATGTTTAGATGAAAATACATCATTTTGTCGATCAACAAAGTGTAGACGACTGTGTGACTCCATACGCACCTACATCATGGATGAACCGTTCAATCTTGGACTGCATGCCCCAATAGCGGAACTCCACCTTGCATAGTTTGTAGGCACACATGATGGGGGTCTTCCCTGGGTTGTTGTTGTACACCTCTATCCAGTCGTCCTGCAGGGGGCCTCTCTGGGTCTTCATAGACTGGTAGAGCCGTGGATCCTCCTCTGCCTTGTACTCATGAGGAGCGATGGGATCCGTCACTATGTCAATGGGGTCTGAAAGACAGAGTAAAGTCAGAACATGACAAGGAGCAACATGTGAGTTTTTGACTGCATGGTATGCACTGGTTGTTTCTCTTACTGTGTTGCTAAAAACACACATCCCTATTTTGAGCATATCATAAAGGCAAACCTTTTATTTTAATGGAAACAAATAGACAATCTACACGCTCACAAGCTTGTGGGCTGTTAGATTGGGTATTGTGACAGTGTCATATGACAAAGTCGGACTTAGGTCTTTAAGCTCGTGTTGATTATACACTTTCCTCCTGAATTTCAGTGTGACCAAGAAGATTAAAGTAATACTGCAAATCATATGTAGCAATGGAAAAACACTGACGGTGAACAGTGTAGGCCTAATCGGGTCGCTGCATGCCCTAAAACCACGAGTGTCTGAGCAGTGTCACTGTGACAAGCTTATTATTGCAACCAGCAACTGGCAAAAGGGGTGTAGTGTCAACAAACAGCCACAAGTAAGCGGGCCTTAACTGATGCTTGAGTTAAGATAGAAAAGGTCATTGATCACGAAGCCTTGAATAACAATGACTTCACGCAATCCTACTGGCCTGACAGTTTGATTAACTATACCATATGTGGAGGAAATTGCTTTCTGTAAAGGCTCTCCATTACAAACTACCTACATTAATACTACATTAATGTTGACTATAATTGAACATGATCTGCTTAAAAGGGGTGCAAGTGATGTTTTTGTATGAAAAAAAGATAATAAAAAGCTCAAAAGCTCTATATTCCATTACTAATCATTGCTATAGTGTTTGTTCAGTAGCAGGGATCTCCTCAGCTCTTCAACTCTTTAGTAAACAGAAAATATATTTTCAGGTCGGGATACAAATGCTATCCAATCAGGAGAGATAACCTAATTAAGATTTTTTTTTTCCTGTTCCAAGTTCCAGTTCCAAGTTTGTCTGCCAATTATTTGATTAATCACTTGCTTGTTTCCTATATGATTTCTCTCATTTTGAGCTGGAGAGTAGGGGAGACCATTGTACTGTAAGTAAACATACACTCAGAATACAGTGATTAAATATGACTTACACCCCCTTTAATACAAAATATTAATAAAAGTGCTGCACATGAGCTACTAAGTATATGCATACTCATCTTAATAAGTAGCAGACTCAAACGCATCAAAGGGTGATAAATGTTGATAACAGTAACATAGAAACAAGAATATCAGAGGTACATCTCTGCTGTTCTGTTGAAACCACAGGCTCGTACCAAGAGACCTCTGCCTCTTCTCCACTGCAGACATGTTGAAGACATCTGGCTGGGTGCCTGTGTCAGGCTTGTAGTACGTCTCAATATCGATGGAGAACTTTTCAACAAAGGGACAGGTGTATCTGAAGGAGAAATGACATTGGCACAATGTGTTGTTAGTCACTAACAACACATCGACCAGGACCTTGCACAGCCTTCCATTTTTTTAATATATACTGTGCACTATATCTGTGCACTCGAGTTAAATTAACATTGCAGATTTTACTGTGTTGGTGATTAAAAAAAAGCCTATTTGAAGGTGTTCAGTTTGTCAATTTAATTATAAACCAGAGCTATTTTAGCCTAAGCGTGAGACCACCCACCCCCCCTCTCTGGTCACACTGTTGAGGGTAGGAAATGTGTGAGACATGTCCTTATGTTGCAGCCAAGGACTGTCTAAAGAGGACGAGACGGATATAATCACTATTGTCAACAACAGAATGTGGAGGGGTGTTGTCCATTGGGGTTTTTCTTTTTTGACTGCTAGTTGTTTTGTTTTGTTTTTTTGTTTGTTTTTCTTGTCTCTTTCTTTTGTGTAAGTCATGTGTATTTGGTATGCTTTATTGTAAAATCATTAAAAAACTTTGATGACAAAAAAAAATAAAGAGGACGAGACGCGAAGACCGTACGGGCGACGCCATGTTGCTTATGGTGCTCCATGGAAGGAAAGAAACATGCGCAATGGGCTATATGCAGCCAACACTTCCGCGTTCAGCTTCCTTGGTCTCAACTGCGCATGTTTCTTTCCTTCCATGGAGCACCATAAGCAACATGGCGTCGCCCGTACGGTCTTCGCGTCTCGTCCTCTTTAGACAGTCCTTGGTTGCAGCTAGGACATTTGCAGCAAAGCTGTCACTGGTTGGACAGGATAAATGCACCAACAGGCACTTCCAGTCTATCAATATCTTGTGATTGTCAGTGGTGCCCGAGGCATGCCTCTTTTCAGCACCTACATGCCACAAACGCAACACCTGCACAGGAAAAGGCTCAGACACCAGAGTGTATTTTACTGTGGGAAAACAAAACTATCAATGTTAGTTGTTGGTACCAGACATTGAACCACATTGAGTGTTAATTTAGCTCTTGGGTTGTTAGTCGGGCATCAGCTATGCAACCCAACCGTAGACGTTAGAGTTATATCCACAAGAGGACAGTTACAAAAGGTAATGCTAACTAATATTTATTTCATGTCTCAGTAATGACTCAACAGGTGAAAAACTATAGCTAGACTTACAGAGGGACACATTGTTTTACCTGGGTTACACCTTCTGATTGTTCTACTTTATGTTGACATTAAATAATAATCTGTATTGTATTTTCACACATTGTTGTGAGGTTGTGGATCTGCTATTTTGGAAAAACAAATCAAAATGGTATAAAATGTTTTTTTTCTCTCCTTTTTAACTTCTTGAAAATGTATGGCCTGGAGAGCAACATTTTGACATTGTTGTACAAACCAGTGGCTGATGTAGATTATGTGTAGTTAAGTGTTCTCATGGGATTTCACCTTGTGCGGGTGTAAGGGTAAGCATTCCACGACTCCTCCTCGACCCTCAGTGCAGCCTTGGGCAGGATGGAACGGAACCAGCTGGGAATGTGCATGCCAATGTGGTAGACCTTTTGGGTGTACTGCCCCGTGCCACCTGGCCCGTCTGTGTACGGCTTGTTCTCCAAGATCTCCACCCCACTGCCCTCACCATGGCTCTCCTCTCGGCTCTTTTTCTGTGAGGAGAACAGCAATGGTCAATATGATGAAAAGGTGTGTGTGTGTGTGGGGGGGGATGCAGGAAGGACAGATGCAGGAAGGAGAGCTACTGCTCTGTAGCATGCAAACCCAGCACACACACCTGTCCTAACTGGTGTCGTTAACCACGTTCCCCCTGGCATCCCTATTTTGGTAACATTTTCAAAATTCTTAATAAATGGCGGATCACAACTCATCATAACGCGCCACGATGCTGCGCATTGGGAGCTTGTAGTTAGGTTGTACGAAACATATATAGTGGTGTCTAATGATGTTTATGGGCTGCTATCAAAGACAACAGATGTTGTAGTAGATCAGAGCCATGATGATGAGTGTTGTCCAGAGATTGACAGCTCAATTTTCTATTGTGTACGTGAAACAAGCATGCATGACTAAGCTAATGATATATCAGGAGCTCACTGAAATAATCACCCATTTGCAGTAGGTGTTAACTTCTGAATCGTTAAGTTTGAAAGCTTTGGACATGTACACAGAGTAGCTCCGTTTCTGTCCGTCTGTATACAAGTGACAGTGTTTCCTGTATCCACAAATAAGATATATCTAATTCATATTCATCACATATACAAATATCCTGCTATACAGGAGAATATTTCAGCTCCAATCTAGTACTGTTTAATTTGTTTGTTTTTGTTTGTCATATACTGTAACTGAATAATCCTATGACATAAGATTTGCAAAGCAGGAAGCCCCCAAACCAGTTGACGGAGCCACACCTTTTCCATATTTACATTCCAGGTACACACAGGAAGAGCGCTGGGTGGGGCCTTCAGATGTCATTAGCTGGCATTACGGCTAGGTAACTTACTAAGGGTTTAAAGACAAGAATGTGTGACATCATGCCAAGAGGGAGCTTTGTAGTCATTAGGAAATCATTGAAGATCAAACAAGAAACATGTGCTGAGAGTCCAAGTGCTAAGGGAGAGCAAAGGACAAAGACTGAATTTCTATAAATACAACAGAAATTGCAATACCAGCTAAATGGCTCTTCCTTTACTGTAACAGATAAACTCGTCTAAATCATTTTTTTTTAACAAAGCAGAAAATGTATTTGCCCTGGGCCTGTTACAGTAATAGGATATTTGGCGTGAGGTAGATTTCTCCAGTCAGTCCAGAGGGGAGAGGAGTGCAGACCAGGCAGTGAATCAGCCTGGGGAGAGGAGGGCATCAGGCCCTCCGGCCCTCCAGAGCTCATTACCTCTGACAGGTCGTTCATTAGCCACCCGCCCTGCTCTCAACAGCCACCATACCACTCCAAAGACACAGCACAGACACCCAAGCACCAATGAACAGACTTGGCACGTGCCACGATGCACATACATTTTTACAAACACACATGCTTGAACACTGTAGCGCCAATTGTGATGCATAACATATAGTTTATGATGCACTACTAGCCTATACACAATACATAAGCAGGTGGACAAATATAACATCGCTGTCTGTCAGATGGAAACATTGCATGTCCAAAACATTGGATCCAATGTAGTTATAATTTTGTCACAAGCTCTTGTTAATACTTTTAATTGGCTAAATATTTATAGAAGGGGTCTATTTTGGGCATGCCATTATGGTAAAAAAAAAACTTCAAAAATGACACATGATACAGACCATCAAAAATGAATTGGAGCAACGCAGTAAGGTAACTTATTTTTATTTCAAACTTGCATTGCAGTGTATGTATTCTTGTTTTCACTAGTCTGACCGTTTTAGAAACACAAGGACTTAATTTTTATATTAAGTAGATGACGTGAACTGGCAGACTTGTGTGATGCATGTCAGTGACGCTCGCGATCTTAAATGTCCCTCTTAAACTGTGTTGTTTTGTTGTAATTAAACCAAAATGGCTAAAATCCTTCTTAAATAAAGGATATATTATATGCATGAAAATCCACTGATTGAATGTCCTTTGATCCAACTGCTCTGACAGGATAGCAGTCATTTCCTGGGCTTTTCCTCTTGCCATCAGCTCAGTGATACATGTTTCCCGTGGAGATGCTGCTTTTCCTTTCACTCAGAAAGATTATAGTTATAGTCAAGATTATAGTCAGTGTTTGTACTGTAGGTGGGCTTCTGTAAAGGACAGAATGAGAGGGAGACTAGTATTACATTTCCCTCATGTCCCTGCAAATCCCATGATTGTGATTATGAATTAACAATTAACCATCAGTCAAGAAAGCGGTTTCCTTTGAGCAAGCAAGGCAACGTGAGAATGAAATGGACTCTGACTAGGGTGGGGTGTTGCCTGTTCTAGTGTAGATATGGCCTGGCTGTCCTTTAGACCCTGACTTCATCTATCAGACTTACATACTGTAGGGGATGGATCACACTCAGGCAGGTCTGCCACTCTGCGTGTTACAGTTGCCCTGGTAACATAGAGTAATGAAGAGAAGGGAATCAACACCACCATACTTGGGTTGGTTTCATTTTTCTGCCGACCACTCAAATAGCTTTATTTTTCCTTCTCTTAACCTCCCCGTGAAATTCCGCCCCATCCCTCCTCATTTACAGCTCGTCTTTTCATCCTCCGTTTCCTCTTCTCATTCCCTTTCTCTCTAACAAAACCTGACCACCGGCACGCTGCTGATGTCACGGTTACCATAGTGATGGAAACCTCACAGCAACCAGGCTGTACAGAGAGGGTGAGGTCAGGGGAAAAGGTAACTAAGGGTCACTAATGGAAAGATTTGTTTTCCTTTTGCTTCTCATCACGTGCAGCACACAATAAATCCTTGATGTCTGGAATAATTAATTTAGTAAACTAACCCTGTTATTGTATTATAGCTGTAGAGAACTGCATCAGCTCCACTATTCATTGCATAATGTACTGTCAGACTGTTCAAAGTAAACACAGAGTGCTCTGTGGATCACGGAATCTACAGTACTCGCATTATCAAGTTTGACTTTGACACTTTAAGAAAATAACCGATTTTCATCTGAAGAATGGGTTTTTCAAGTTAACACTTTTTCCACTTGACAATCAGTTGAAACAAGCAACACATTTTTCCAACTAAGCCCTAAATTAGCCCTATATGCCTGACACCGGCCCTATGCCATGTGTCACTCCAGGTCACTGTACAGAACAAGATGCCCAATAAAGTGGCAAATAAAGACAGGAACATGGTTCTGGGAGCATGGCACTTTTAACTAGTTTGTATCGACTAAAAATGGCTGCTTGCTTGGGGGCATGTCCACCCACTCATGTGCAGTGATGCAGCTCAACCGAATTATCCATCTACAGTATGTGGGACAACAGTGGGATCATAAATAGCAAAAGAAATAACAACTGACAAGGCACTGAAGGCAGTAAACAAAATATCCTGGCACTTTTACAGAGAGCGCTATTATGGATTTAAGAGCACAGTCACATGTACGTTTCAGCAAAGGTTTTCAGAAGGTTGTATACCTTCATTTTCCCATTGCTTCGTTTGATTGGCTCAGCAGCAAGTGAGGTGTCATGTGTTTACGGTTCAAACCTGCTGCCAGGCCAAGGATGATGTAAAGGAGGATAGAATAGACATTCTACGCCAGAGCATGCCCCATAGATGCACTGGGAGGTAAACTGGGCTTGATCAGCTTATATGAATAAATAAAAGATTTTTAATGATTTGTCAGAAAATCGGTTGAGGAAAATAAAAGACGACACATATATCACATCACGTTTTCTCATCTCAACATGCACACTATATCATTTTAAAGAGCACAGAGTACGTATCTGACTGGGCAATATTTGCTCTGGCAGATTCATCATGTTTCCAACCTAGACAGCCCAATCAGATATTTACATTAATCTATGCTCTAGATGCTTTAGATACCTTAATAAAATGATAGTGAAAAACCAGAGACCAGAAAGCAAAGTGTGATATGTCTTCTTTTTTTTAAAAGATTATTTAACAAAGGTCACAATCATAAAACATTATTTTAATTTATATTATTTTTTTTTATCCCACAATTTTGCAACCCATTTTTTCACCCAGACCCCCTTTCCACCGGTTGGTTCCCAATGGGAACCGGTTCAGTTCTTTTTGGTTATTAGTCCATGAGCCAGAGCTCCAAAATTGGTGGGAAAAACGTATAAACTTATATACTTATATAAAATTGTTTATAGGATCAATACGAAAGTTAATTTATACATGATAACCCTTTTATATATTTTATATTTAGCTTTTTCATATTTTCGATTATTTTGCATATTTTCCTACATAATTTGTAGTAGAGACCAGCGGGTGGCGGATTTAGCCGCGGTTGCCGTGGGTAACCGCAGGTTTAGGGTGGATTTGGGTCAATTCAATATATTATAAATCAATATCGGATAAACCGTGGGTGAAATAATATGCGGGAAATAAATTAATGGCATCTATATGTTTATTATAGCTTTTAAATTATTATTTGAATGACATAATTTTCCATGATCTGGCACTAATTAGCCGCCTATGAAGTTGGGTCCTCCTTGCACAACAACAACACAGTCAGTGGTCTCCTATACAGGCAGCTACGCTAAAGTTGCTAACAGGCAGCTAGTGAGTCTGAGATAAACTTAAAACTAAGTAAAACAGAAGGGAGGAATATACGTTTGGCGTAGGACTGGGAGTGATTAAGTTCTTTACCCTGCTGCTGGATATGCTGTATGAAAATACGTTGCAATGGGAGAACGTGGGCGGCGTGTTACCATGGAAATGGATATATACAACCACTACGTAACACTGGTGAACTGTCGAGAGAGTGGTGAGTGACATTGTTTGTACAAGTACTATAAATGGCCGATCTACAAGCTCACAGCGACGCGTTGTGAGCTTGTAGGTTTGCTATACTGTATACGCTTCCCTGCGCAGCGGATTGCGGGTGGTGCGGATTAATACATTGGATTAATTAATAATTGAGGTCGGATAACGGGCGATTATAATTATGCACACGCGGATTCGGGTGACAAAAAAGCTCATCCGCTGATCTCTAATTTGTAGCCTCATTTGCATATTTAAAAATGTAAAATTTGTAATACAATAAATCATTGTCTTCGTGTAAGTACTCAATTGGGGAAGTTTCATAGTGATAACAATCTAATCATAATTAACAGTCCAATTTTGGAGCTCTGGCTCATGGACTAAGAACCAAAAAGAACTGAACCGGTTCCCAATGGGAACCAACCGGTGGAAAAGGGGCCCCAGTGTCAATTATCTAATGTAATCCTGGGCGCTACACTTCCTCTGCCAACCTGGGGGGGGGCAGCGGACTGACCTCATGCTTCCTTCTATGCATGAGGAGTCCAAGCTGCTTCTTTTCACCTGACGACAGGGAGTTTCCCCGGCCGGACGTAGCGCATAAATGGTGCATTTATATAGCGCCTTTATCCAAGGCGCTTTACATAGATTGTGCATTACATTCACCCATTCACACACACATTCATACACCGATTGCGGCGGAAGCCTTGCAGGGTACCAATCAGCACATCGGGAGCAATTTGGGGTTCAGTGTCTTGCCCAAGGACACTTCGACATGTAGACAGGAGGAGCCGGGATTCGAACCGCCGACCCATGGATCATTGGACGACCTGCTCTACCTCTTGAGCCACAGTCGCATGGAAGGAACATGTTATTCCGACCAGTTCCTTTTCCCTCCCCCTGCCCCGGCTGGCCAGGGGGAGGTAGTTTAGAGACCAGGATTATTGCATGTGTAGTAGGGTACCTACCCTACTAGAGGACAAGGGGAGAACATGCAAACTCCACACAGAAAGGCCCTTTCGCCAACCCCGCCTCGGGTAGCGAATATTGTATTCATAGGAGACCATTTCAAAATTTGGCTTGTGATTGGTTGTCAGTGGGGTAGGGAGCGCTGTGCTGTGTTAATTTGGACTGCACACAAGTGGTTATGCCTAAACCTAATCCTAACTCTAGACCTAACCTCACAAAAACTATGCCTAAACCTAACCCTAACCTCACAAAAACTACTATATTGTCCAAAAAAGCACAAGTAAGTGACGCAAGAAGCGGTCCTCGACGCAAGCAGAGAAAAGTACCCCTGTCGTCTTTTGGCAGCAGAGAGCAAGAAGGCTTGAAAGAGGATGACACTTCCGCCGGCACATTGAGTTGTAAACGATCAGCATGGATAGATCACATTGAAAGTTAAACAGGACAACATTGTACAAGCTATGATAGTTGTGTATAATTTATAGTCTCCTAGTCCTACATGCTTCCATTTGGTGACCGTTTAAAGACGCGACCAACACGTACTATTACAAATGCTATCTGTGTTTTGGTTTGTTGACAAGCTAGCTTGCCAGATTCTGTGAGTGAAACAAGCGACCAGGTCTATCAAAACAAACCCAAAAGAAGCAACCAGTTTCACCACTTGAGCCCTATTACATCAGCTATTTACAAAATGAATCATGAAAGCAATTCCAAATAAGTAACTACACTTCAGAAATAATCCCAAACTAAAGCAATGGGCAACTATGGACATTAAGCTGTTACAGGAAAACTAGACCAAAGTCGCTTAAATTAAGCAGAACTGGCAACACTGCAAACAAGCACAGTCTATTATGTATATCATAGAACCTCAGGAGTTCTCCATCACAGTTTATGATGGCATAAATAGTGGTGTAGATAGTTGGTGGAATGGGGGCTTTTGACAACCAACCAACATGGCATCGAGATGCTCACTTGCAAATTGCTAGCCTGACACTCAGTCTGAATTTTCATTTCGTTTCACTTCATTATTCAGACTGAAAGCCCTCCCCAGCAGCAGTTTCTGGGATGGGCGTTGTCAAAGCGGCAGTCCTCTGCGATTGGTTCATACCAACCAATCAGAATAGTAGGAAAGCAGATGACGTTGTTGTCAATCATGAGGCTATGGCTAACCCGGTTGCTAACCAAACAAACACAGCCAACGAGTGCTACTAGCATGTAAACAAAAGCGGTAAAATATGTCGGATGATGATGTTTATAACACCTCCCGTTTCTGTAAAGAAACTATTTATCATACGTCGATTTAATAGCCAGATTGATACGGTCGTGAGTCACCGCAGTGGGGGCAGCCATGTTTGTTGTCTGACGCTGTCGAGTGAGGGGGCTGATGGCCTATCAGCTGCTGTGAACATATTTTCACAAGGAAGAAGGAAGGAAGAAGCCAAATTCCAATACCCAAAATCTCGGCCACTCGCTCACTCACACTCGGTCACTCCAGCATGGCAAATCATGATGAAATTGGTGACCTGCCGAAATATGTTACCATCTTGTGGACTTCATACAACTGCAATGATTTACATTCCGACACTGACATTATGTGACGTCTACACGATATTTCAGCAGGTCACCAATTTCACTGTAACACCACCATGCTGGAGTGAGCGAGTGGCCGAGATTTTGGGTATTGGAATTTGGCTATAAGCACTGGATACACTATGCATGGCAACGTAACGGATGGAGTGCATTGCGTGCGTTTATCTCACCCCAACGTAAGTGAAAACGGACTCTGTCCATGTCTTTCCTTGGCTACTAGGTAAAATGAGCGCACCCTAGGAAATGGTCTCCTTACAATATTCGCCCTCGGCTATGGGCACTGATGACGCGGAGGAGAGAACACGCCCCCATCGCCCCCAGCGGGAATCGAACCTAGGACATTCTAGCTGTGTGGCGACAGCACTATTTAATTCATATTCTTGTCTGTCACTGACGTCAATGTATTCTGTGGAACATCCAGTTCCAGTTTGCCTCCCAGTGCCTGACAGCCGAATCTGACCGCCGGAATTGATGGACCAAGAAAATGATGTTTCTGTCCTATCCTTCTTTACATAATCCTTGTGCTGATCCAATGAAACAAAGCTCAGGGAAATTAACTGGTACAAAAAACCTTCTGAAAACCTGGTACTACAGATTCAGACAAAACTAACTCCCACACAAATTCCAAGGACTGCCATGACAGCCTTCAACAAAAATCAGGCACATCCAGTCACAATAAGATGCATAAAAACTAGTACACACATTTGCATTCCTTATTCTTATTTTAGTACAGACTGGTCCAGAATGCTGCTGCACATGTACTGACAATAAGTTGGTTTTGACCTGATTGTGAGTTGTGACTAATGTAAATAATACAAAATGTTGTATTGTTTTCAAAACCTTCTTGGTGTTGCTAACTATGACACCCTAGCCATCCATATCTACTTATTCTCAATGGATCAAAGAGGTTATGCAATATCAAACTAGAGAAGATGAGATATTCTCTTTAAGGGTCCATACTAAGATTTATATCTGGCAACTCTTCCTGAAATTTGTTGAAAAAATGGAAGCAGAGAATGTAACCCCATAGTACAGACTACAGTATATATTCCCCTCACCCTTTGTGAAACTGAACAAACTAATCTAACTGCTTTCACAGTCCATCACTTTTAATTAAAAGATAGGAGTTTTAACACCTCTCCTGACATTCTGTGAATGTGTCTTGCTTCACGCTGTTTGCTCATGGTGCTTTTGGAAGTCATTCATCTTCACTTCACTCTGTCACTCTTGAGATAATCTCAATAAAGTATATATAAAAAGTGAAAAAAGCCTCGTGTCTATTTGTGGGTTTGAATCCACTGTGGTGCGTCAAGCATCGAATCTACACGAACATCAATTTACGATATTCAGACCACTGCCATCTGCTTGTTGGATAATCACTCAACTGCCCTGCAAACGTTTTGAATTTGCACATAAAGGAAGTAGCTCATAACAAGTCTACGGTGGATTTTTAAGAAAACTTAAAAACTTTACAGATTGAAAGAGGATAATTCAAGCGTTCCATACAGCTGCAATGTTGGTGAGTTTGACGTTATGTAATACAATTAGATAGGACTTTTCTGTTTGGATGAATGGGCTGTCTATGGGAAGTTGCACCTAGTTAGCACCTTGGCAGTATATCGTCAATTGGCCCGTGTTTGGGGAAGGAAGCCGGGCCGTTGAAAAAAACAAGTTCCTTCACTCGCATCGCACGCAGATTGGCTGTAGACACACAGTAATTTAACTTTGGGAGTGTAACCAAATGGACCCACTCGTTCATCGAAGAAGGCTCGGTTCATTATATTTATGATTCCTGCTATATCTACTACTTACTATATCATTCCCGGTGATCAGTTCAATTGGAACTGGATGAATAAAACCAACAGCCAAAACATTTCCAGGGTTCCGGACAACATCAACGCAGATTCAATGGCTGTCAGGACGCGATGCGGAGTCGGGGTGGGCGCGAAGGACGCTACAGTTACACGTACAGAAAATACCAGACGGCCGTTCGTGTCACCCTGTTCACGCAACTTCTCGTCTTTGCATTGAATTTGTATGTACAGTAATCGCACCACTCTAACTATTCAAGTCTGAATGCAGCTTTAGCCACTTACATGAATCCCTGCCTGTGTCCTCTCTTCTAGTCTAGTTTGCAAACAAAATACGGAAACAGGTCATAAAATGCCCATAAATAGCCTAATTAAAATGATTGGTAGGGACCTACTGTAGCCTCGTTCCCAGCCTTTACTCATCGGTTGGGACCAAACTCTATAGATTAATCCACAAAGGAGTGCCCTCAGCGCAGCCATAGCTGAGGTGTCCCATTAAAACGCAGTGTGACACATCAGCATTGATTGCCTACACCTGGCCTATAGGGCACCGCTCCACAGATTCGTCTATGCCTGTACAGGACAAGTTGTAGTTCAAACTTCCATTACCACTCAACTAATTACTATTCTCAGTAGTGGTGAGCATAGAACATGATTCTCAGGGGTAGATTTAACAGTTTATTATAAGCATAATGTCAAGAGTTATCTGTGTGCCCATAACACACAGCCTGTTATGGGTGGAAATAGGTAGCTTCAGAGAGTTAAAATGGATTAATCCATCAGCACACTGTTCTTTTTGTTCCACTAGTCCAGTCTTAGACTCCGCGTGACCAATCACCACATAATTAAGCACTTTCGTGACCAGCTCGTTTTGAAAAACCCAAGTGTTGTGACAAACTTTGCTCCAACAGCCTGCTTAGTCCAGAATTCACTAGCCTCTTGTTCACCAGATGAAGGCGTTCCACTGGTGCCATGTATGGCATTGGCCATGTATGGACAGCCTCACCTGGATCATATAGAGCTGGGCAATGCGGTACTCGTCCACACTCAAGGGCATGGGGATCCGGTACTCCTTGATCAGCATGGCGAATCTTTGAGGAAGTGGAGATGGGGGGAGAGGAGGACATCCACAAGGGGAAGAAATGGGAAGGAGAAATGAGAAGGAAGGAAGTAGGGACAGGGAATGGGATGGGAGGGAGAGGGGGAAGGGGGGCTCCTATGCGTGATCCGTCAAATCACCAGCTGAAGACCTCATCGATGGTGTCTGTGGGGAGTGAGGAAAAAAAAGACTATGGTAAGCAAATTGTGAATAAAAATAAAATATTCCACTTAAATTGCTAAGATATTAAATCCTAAACCCCTGTGACATTGTTATTTCATTTTTTAAATTCATACATTTATTTGGGAGGGACAGTGTATATTAATGAACACCACACATACAATGCCGTGTAAGTACACCAGATTTAGCAAGAATGCTAGTTTCCATCCGTAGTCATACAGAAAACAAGCAACAATATAAAAAGAGTACATATAAAGTAAACATTACTAAAAGGGTCAAAACAACTGTAAAAAAAGCTAAGTATTGTCCTAAAATACAGGACACTTAAGAAAACTAATTAGCCTATTTAAAAATGTTCACATGTTTGATTGTCCATGATCCATCCTTTTAGTTGGACCTTAAAAGATGAAAAGGATAGACACCCTCTTATGTTAGTGGGTAAATTGAGCTTCAACTGCAAAGGCCAATGCCCCCCATGGAGCCAAAATTGACCCATGCGGAAAACAAAAACAGTGCAGCAGTCAAACGTAAAGTATTCCCAGATGCTGTTCCATTCCAGTATAACAAAAAGAGAAGTCACATTCTAAAGGCTTACAGTTATACCCAGACAAAGCAGCACAGAAGGAGACAGAAGTAGTTGCTCAGGACATGGTGCTTGACATAATGTTATAAGGTCCAAGGCTTGGCTCAGAGGAAGACCATCAGTGCTGCGGCTCCATCCAGCGTCCTAGATTCCTACTGTAAAGATGGACTCTTATATATACACTAACGGTGGGGGAGTAGACCTGACCAGTTTCACAGAGAACACCCGTGCCTTACGACCAGTAACCCTGTCTCTCCCGACTCTTTAGCACCATCACATGGGGGGCTCACTCAGCATAAGAGGGATTACAATTCATCAGAGAGGGGAGCATTACATAACCTTCTAAGAACACCCTATATTTGCTTGCAACTTCACAAACAGCATTCCGTGGAATTATACACAGAGCTGTTTTGGAATCGCTGGGGTAGGGGTAGGTGTTGGTTATACATACACATAACACTCAATGTAGTGTGTGAGCTGGAGAGGCCCTTCTGTGACCTCTATAGGGAAATAATATCTAAAGCCAAATGTGGACAGAGCAAGGGAACCGTGTAAATGGCACACTGGGTGTGTCATTTAACCACAATGTCTTTCTTAAACCTTAACTCTAACCATGCAAATAATGCAGTAAGCATGGGTTAGATATGTCCGTTTGTGGTTGGTTGTGAAGGAATACTCCATGATCCATAACCAGAGACACTCGGTTAGGATGAATTACTCTAATCAAAGCCCAGTTGATAATACCTATCTCGGGATTGAGGGTGGGCCTGGAAGAAAACGGAACAGACCTGGCCGGCCCTGGCCCCTGACTGCCTGTGGTCATCCACTTTATGATTACATAGCATTGCTTAAGCCCAATGCGCTCTCTCCTCCCTCCACGCCATGGCAGAAACGGCACCCCCTCTCTTGGCGCACGGCCATCCCTTTTAATCACACTAATGACACTAATATTCCCACTGCGTCATTCAGCCGGATTGTTAGATTGGGGGGTGGGGGGCAGTGTCGCCATAGTGCCCAGGGTCCTCAACCTGTCAAGGGCTTGCCCACAGTCACTCTACTCCAGACACACTCATCTAATGAGGTAAGCTCAGGGATGAACACAGGGTCCACCCAGTTCCTCAAGCATGCTGAGAGACCATGGAGTGTGACAGTTTAGGGTTGGCTGCACAGTGTTCCGTTTCTCTTCCCTTCTTTAAAGCATTTTCTAAAAAAAAAAGGAATATATACTGTACATTGTTATACGGTACAAACAGAACAACACATTGACAAAATCAGAGCGGGACACCATGTTCTGCTTAAAATAACCACGCTCTCGTCTCGGGAGGCCAGAGTTAAAACTAGGCTAGCTGGAGATGCCATGGAGTGGAGGCTGGGGTCCAGGAGGAGTCTGAAGGGCTTCTACAGGTTAAACCAGTGGTTCCCAAACTTTTTAGCTTGAGGCCCAAAAGATGAATTTGATTTCTCCCCGCGACCCAAACTATAGTGAAAAAAATCACGTAAATGTGAGTGACCATAGTAACCATGCTCATTTTTTTTGGTACGAACACGGGTACACAGGTACAAAGCTAGTTGTTGGAGTGGTTTAACCAGATCTGCTATTTTCACTACTTCTTAAAAGTATTTTCCCCCTCTAATTAATGGAATTCTTTCCTCTTTTTGTTTCACAGAATTCTTTTTGAAAAACATCTGAAATTTTGAATGTTTGGAAATATAAAAAATTACACTCATGTGAAGTGAGGGGTGCTCTTATCATCATACATCACATTCCGTGCTCAGCCAATCAAATCATCATATTCCGTGCTACACACAAAAACTAAATGTAGGAAACTAAACAATAAGGCTACATAGGCTATGGGTCCCAAGTCCAACCCACTGAGACGGTACTGTAGGAGGTTAGGGAGGGAAGGTTAGTAGGTTACACTACTAAATCTGTTGCTGCAGAAAACAACAAAGCACTGAGAGCATGCATTTCTGATTTAAGTCAACCAAGTAAAATACGGCTGCCCCATCATAAAAGTCATTCAATGTGACATGGCAAGGACAAGACTTTTACTGGATGTCTATTAAACAAATCAAACAATTACAATCTGATTGTCAACCAAATAATTGTCAGAGTTGTAGTTAAGACAATCTCAAAAGTGAGAGAATGGGGAGAAAGAAATGGAAAGCAACAAGGAGACAAAAGGGTGAAAGAATAGGACAATGGAGGAATGAGAGAAACTCAGGAGGAGTGAGACAGAGAGAGAGAGAAGGCTGGTACACTGTCAAGGCATGACTCTATCAGTCTAGTACATGTAACCGGATCGGCGGATCCTGGGGGTTGTTGATGCTGCGGAGCGAGATACTGTAATATACATGTGAATTATATACCCTGTTTTAACAGTTAATTTCAATTATATATTTTAGTCTTCACTATAATAAGGTGTGAGAAACAAAACTAATATATCAACCCTTTTAGTGCTCAGAAAAAACATGACGTTAGTCCTCACTCATCACTTCTCCAACTTCCCTAGTTCCCTCTCTCATCTATGTCTGTCTGTCCCTAGTTCAACTCATGTACCACCACCAGCCACAAGCAACAACTGACACACCCAAACTGCCTCTGACAAATTCCATCTGTAATCCATCTGGTGGTTGTAAATAGTGTCAGGTAACTTGTGACTTAGCCTGATACAGTAACTTAAGCACAGTGGTCAAAAACAGCATGGTCAAGCTTGGGGTTAGACTGTTAATTTCTCTAAATATAATGTAAATTCATGTGACCTTTCACATAAAACAAAAAACATAAAACTATTTAGGGGAATGTTCCTTCCTTATCCAGAAATGTAATCATGGTTTAATCATTTTAAAGTTACATCATGCCATACAAAGATCTCTCTTAATGCCGCTGTAGAATGTACACAAGAATGTCCAGTGACTGTGTCACTGTAATTTATAGTTCGTTTTGGGGAAAATATTTCTCTGTTTTCCAGTTGAGCAATCAATTATTTTCATCCAGCAATGCGGTCAAAAGTATGAATTACAGATGCTATGTGGACAGAACAGAACCTGCTGCCATGAATCTACCACCAGCAACCTAGAGAGAGCGCTGGCACCATGTTTGACCTAGAAAGAAACCACACTCACACACAACCTAAAAATAGCCTGGTCACAATAATCCTACCATACGTAAGCAGAGTGCCTGACGTTGTGCGTTCAGAGAATATGCCCATTCCCCTCTAAAAATACAGCCTCTGCTACCCCGTGAGTAGTGACGCAATAGCTGTACACAGTGCACATGCCACAGCACAGCGATCTGGAACCTGAAGGCTTTGCTCCTGCAGACACATTTTTACTTACCAATGTCTGCATGATACATTAAAGGGGGAGAGGTAACACATGACTAGTACATGACTTGTACCTCTGCCTACCACACTTAATCACAGACGCGTTGCTTTCATCATTTGAAGAATAACGAAATTAGCAGATCTACAAGCTAACAATGCATCTCAATGTGACATGCTGTGAGCTTATAGATCTATTTTTTTTTTGCTATTCTTAGGTTTCGTCTATAATTGCATGCCAAAACGATGGACACCAGAGTGAAAGGGGTTAAACTGGCAGTCATCTGTAGTTAAGTGGGGACTATGTTGAGTAAGTCATGGCTTCCTCACCCATGGCCATTTCACTGTGGTGCAAGTCTGCCTGAGGCAACAAGAGAGTAATTTACAGTACACTCAGTGGTGTCACAGTCAGCATTTATTAATTTTAATTTGAGGCTAGGGTACACTAACACTAAATATAATACAATACTGTAGTGTAGATGCAACCATTTTCTAAAACTGCACAGCAGTGATTGATGTACTAGCCCCAGTGTGCTTTATATTAATAGAGAAAATCATTCAAAAAGGTCCACATTAACATAATGTACCACATGAACCGGCAAGGTGCCATCTGTAATTATCTGTCAATCTAGTAAATAGCATCACATTTATATGTACATTTTCCAGTTTCAAACCAAATCTTTCCTAGATTCTATGAGTAGCACTGTTATTATTCAAACGCTTCTCATTTTGGTTTGTCTAAAAGGCTGTATACACTATATACAGCCTTATAGTGTGCGAGTGGGTGCCGGCTGACTGGTTCTTGGAGAACCAGTCAGAAGTTAATCCTGGGAGGTAGGTGTTGGCTCACAGGAGGCGTTTTCCTAGAGTCCACATTGGTGGCATGCGTTTAAATTTAGCCGTATCCACTTCTCAGAGTGGCACTACATTCAGGAGTTGCCCAGGAGATTGTAACACCCCCAGAGGAGCAGGAAGGAGGGCAGGGGTTCCCTCATTACAGACTGACCAATAGGCTGGCCAAAAATAAGATCCCTTCAAAATACAAATGGAAAATACTAGACCGTGGTCTGCCAAAAATACCACATATCGTTTTCACACAACTTTGCCTTGACATTGCAGAAGCAGCTCTAGCTATGACAACCACTACAAACACAGCCTATGTCTGTGATGAGAACCCATGATTGGCTTTCTGGGCTTATCCTTCGATCCTGTTAAAATGTCAAAAGGCTTAAGACAATCTTGTCTGGCCTGGGATGTGTGTGATCTGCGGTCACAGGGGGGGTGCTTTCCATCCCTCTGCTATGAAGAGCTCATGCAGCTTAATGCCCACAAACGCTTGTTCTATCAATAACCTTATCAATTAAAAATGCATGCAGATACAACCTTTATCATCCAATCCATCCAGGATGTTATTTTAATGTAGCAACTGTATTTACACACAAATGTAAGTGACGAGTGAAGAGGATTGAGGAAGCACAAATGTACCTATATTTACTGTATTCTTTCTGTAATATGGACGCAGCATCGAACCTGCATACTCTAGATATTTTCAGGTCAAGTGGAGTAATGATGTGTACTGTAGATAACCACACCAAACTGCCATGTAGGCCAGCTGTACATGGCATTACTACAGTACCAATAGGAAGATGGCGATGCACATAACAATACCAAATCCCTCTGATGAGGCCTTTGTATTTCAAGCCCCTATGACCCAAGTTCCTCTACAGGCCAGAAAATAGGATACACAACTGGCCCTTGTACTCATCATTGTGCTACAAAAGGAAAAGCTAAAAATACTCTCCACCCTGTGAGCAGCAGCTCTTCCATCTTCCTCCTCCACTTTCTCACATAGCCCTGAAAGTCAAAGCCGTTTCTAAAAATGACTAATTTACAGAGTCTGAAAAGGACAAAGCACAGTAACAATAGCCAAAGTGACTTAGATTTAGAAAACGTTAATGTCCTCCAAGAGACATCAGAGCAAAGCACCATGCAGTGGCAATTGATATTAATCATACGCAAATTGTTTATAATCCACTGCCTTCATTTTTGAGTGGTGCAAACCACTCCAACAACTGGCTTTGTACCCGTGTACCCGTGTACCCGTGTTTGTTTGTACCAAAAAAACGAGCATGGTTGCTATGGTTAGCAACCAAAGAAACGAGCATGGTTGCTATGGTTAGCAACCAAAAGAACGAGCATGGTTGCTATGGTTAGTATGAGACGTCACTGACATCACAGATATCACGTCAGAGTGAATCAATCTCTATATAATCAATCTTTATAGAGAGTACTTATGACACAGATGCTTTCCTGGTTCTAATGTACAGTAACAATAAATTTGTAGTTGCACCACTCAGTTCACACGGGTGTGATTTTATTTGGTCTATGAATACCCATGAAAACTTTGAGTTCTGATTGGTTGCCTTTCTATGCAACCCATAGAGGGGGGGACGCAACCAGACACTTTTAATGCCATAGTCGAAACGGTCACTCCCCGTTTTTACTACCCAGTTTTTCACCAGTGAGGGGAGGGAGGGGCTAGCCCACACCGTTCCCGCGCCGCAGTCAGCGCACACAGAGGTCAAGGCAGACGGCTGTGGAACGTGAACTTGTGAAGCACAACGTGTTGAAAGAAACAGGGAGTGTGTGCGCAGAGTTTGGCGCACACACACACACACACACACACACACACACACACACACACACACACACACACACACACACACACACACACACACACACACACACACACACACACACACACACACACACACACACACACACACACACACACACACACACACACACACACACACACACACACACGGGGAGGGCATAGTGACACGTTCGGTAGAATTTGGGCTTATTTGGGCGCCATCTTTATGCCTACATGTAGGCTAGTAGGATGCTAGGCTACTTGGCTGCCAGTCTGTAGTTCGTAAGTTTTACTATCTCTACTATCTTTGACTCTTCTACTCTATGGCTCTGGATCGACGGTGGTATTATTATTGTTCGCGAAAATGTTCAGGTGTTCTGATCTGTTAGCCGCCTCCCCTCCCCTCACGTCAAAACAGTTCTCAATGTTTACATCTTATTTGACGAGAAGACATGTGGACATATCCTTACGGAACCAGGGAGAGGGGGAAACACACCATGAGAGTGATGACTCCGAGTGATCAGTGAAACATGTGTTCTCTCCGCAGTAAATACATAATCTGTCTGTATGCAATCTGACCATTATTATTTTGATTACACTGTCATGCTCTATTGTGGACAGGTAGAGAGCATGTGTTTGGGAATGTTGCTGAAGGTTGTTATTTTGTCAGCCGACACCCAAATCAAAGAAACCATACAGCGTGTATTTAATTATTTGATATCGCCGACAGTCAACGCACTGCAAGGCTACAATGGACGCATAATGCTGACGGCCCGCGGTGGAATGGACAAATTAGAGTATAACTAGAAAAAGTGCCCTTCTGGGCACAGGTCTCCACCAGGAGGATAGGACTGTGTGTGATGTTTGGCAAAATGTTTAGGAGTAATATAAACATGTTTTTTTGTAACAATTTTCTTCATTTTGTTGAGGAAATGCAGAGCCAGATCACTCATAGCATCTCTGAGGATAGAATTTTGGATGAGCAGGACATGTGCAGCATTTTGAAAACTCCTGAAAACTTTAGAAGGCAATGTTAGCCAATCAGTGTACAATCTGAGAAATCCAACAGACTCGTCTTGATCACATGACTACAGAGATCGTGTGTACCGATTTGCGTGATATTTGGATGAAATCTGTGCGACTAACATAAGAAATGTGTTTAGCAGAAATCGGCCTCATGGTGGCGCTATAACCGGCAGATGTGGAGGGATGCAGGGAAAATGTTTTTCCATGGCCTCTAGGGAGTGCGCATACATACGTTGTATACAGATTGATGCAGTTATAGCTAAAAACAGGAATTGGCCTGTTATAGTGCCACCATGAGGCCGATTTGGAAAATAATGAGTGGCATGTCGTCCTCGGCCTAGTGGAAATGTGCGTGTATAATTTCACGGAAATTGCACACTGTTTTTGTGATTTGTGGCATTTTGTTCGAAACGGACCATTCATGTGAGCTTTGGAAGCCAATATTAGCCAATCAGGATGGAAGATGGGAAATGGTGCAAATCCGTGTTGATCACATGACTATGTAGATAGTGTATACCGAATTGTGTGATGTATGGATAAAATGTGTACGGGTAATCTACAGAAATGTGTTTTGCCTAAATCGGCCTCATGGTGGCGCTATAACAGGCCGTTGAGGAATATTTGGGGCAGAGGTTCATCGTTGGCATCCATGGAGTGTGTGTGCACAGTTTGGCATGGATCGGGCCAACGGTACCGGAGATTAGCTGATAACGGACGGACGGAAGGAAGGAAGGAAGGACGGACGGACACACGGACGGAGTGCAAAACATACTCTCTCCCCATGCCTTCGGCCTGGTGGAGACAAAAACGGACAGGGCAGACCCATTACTGTTGCGGATCAAGGTTATGTTATTTTGTCATCTGACACCCAAACCATACAGTGTTTATTTAATTTTAGATCTACAATAGTATGTCTCCACAGTGAGGCTGGGAAATATAGCCTAGCAGCCTACTACTATAGCCTACTGGTAGGCAGGAAAATGGCAACCAGAATAACCTGTTCGGAGTGAAACTCCTCCCTATGCACTGGCCCTATTAGTTTGTAGAGACCAGCTCTGAGATCTGTGATTGGTTTCTAGAGCCAACTCCCAGCTTTGTGATTGGTTTGTAGAGACCAGCTCCCACTGATTAGAGTGAATGCAGAGAGCTTTGCAGCCCATCATTTGTGTATGGGGCATATGGTGACATATTTCCACCTGAAATACAAGATTAGATGACCTTATTTGCAAATTAAACTTGAATTAATCAGTGAAGTGCTGGGGTTAAATGAGAGCTGCCATCACTGTCTTTCTGCCTGGTTAGCTTGCTCTGGCAGAATCAACTGCAGAGAACAGTCTTATGTAACGCAGCCAGCAGAAGAAAGATAAATTATTATCCGCACCACCATTTTGTCAATACTTTTACTAATTCAAGCTGTGAACTTGCCTCAGAGCAGAAGATCATAATAGAGATAGACAAGCTACAAAATCTGCACCTGCATGAAGGGTTTTCAGCAACAAGAAGCTGCTTAAAGCCACCTTGCCACTGTGGAGCCTGTAACTTGTCAGGAATGCCTCAGAATCTTGCCAACTCAGCTTTGAATAAATTACATTTACTCAAAACTGGCTATTATGTGGGAGATTAAGCCATGTCTCTGGCGGGTCTGATGCCACTAACTGTTTGTGTTATTTCGCCAAGATATACAAGTCTGAATAATTGTGATTAATTTGCTACAACTCTGCCATCAGCAAACTAACTGTTGATATCTACTGTATGTGTGTGCTGTTGTATTACACCTTTAGTTTGGAAATAAAAATAATTCTGATAGCCAGAGTGGGAAACAGTTCCCAAGAAAGATATTGGGGAACACCACACAGTTGGTAATGTCCGTGGCTGACTGTATGTAATGTGGAAGTAAGCATGCCATGCTAAGATATACAATAAAATGCCAATTGGAACAAGCAGCAACTAAACAATGAAGCAAAACTACAACTACATAAGCTCTTTAGTTTACTTTACATAAACAAAAGACTACGGGAAAATATTTACACATTACATTATTTACAAGTTATTTGTATCCTTTTTTTAATGGGGTCAACTGCTACTTTGAGGTCGTATTTTCTACTTAACCATTGGCCACTCCCCTTTCTTTATTCCAGTTATAGTTGATTTTCATTCAGCATACGGTTTTCATTTTTCTACATTGCATTTCATACACTATATTTATGCATGTTGAGTACTGGTGTTTGTAGTTTTGTTTTGTATCTGTATTTGTTTTGTTTTATTTTGTCTGTTGTCTGTTCTTCTACATTCTACAATTTGAACATTTCAATAAAAATATTTGAATAATAATAATGGGGTCAATGGAAATATGCAAGTCATAGTACATAACAAAATAAAACCTAAGCTGCAGTGATGTTTCCCAGGGTCTGTCTCTAGGGTATTCACTTAATCATATCAGTCCAGATAATAGTATGGCAGTCACCCTTAATTAGTTAATGTGAAATAAAATTGTGGGTATATTTTTATAAAACATGTTTTTGAGCCCTAAGGCCTAAACCCTTTCCCTATTTCTCCATTGCTGCTTTAACAGGGGGTTACCATGGAGACACATTGGTTACCAAGATGGAAGCAGACTGACGAAGAGAATGGAGACCAGACGTTAGCAGGACTGATATCTCTTTCTCCTGTCTCTCTACCTTCAACTTCCTAGTTCCTACTGTCATGCTCATCACCAAGCCACTGTGTGTTGGGCTTTCTGGTTATGGCAGGATACCTGTAGTGTAGAATCTAGATAACAGACTTCTTCCAAGCACAATCCTAAATACAGGCCAGGACTTGCTTCTGTTCTGAAATTCTTAGATAAAACCAGTGTTGGATATGCTAACCACAATACAATGACAGGCCTAACTATAATGGGAATGGCCATATTTTACAAAAGCAACTTAACTTTAGTGATCATATGAACAAAGTAATAAACCATCCATCCACCTTCAATCGCTTATCCAAAGTTGGGCATTTTTCATTGTCCAAACATTTCTCTTTGTTTGTGTGATCCCCTGTACCGTCCGTTCCAAACATTGCCTCCCATGCTTTTAACTGTGAGACCTCTTGTGGCAGCCTGAATGACCCAGCTTCCGCTTCCGGCTAAACCCTTCGAAATAAAAGTTTAGCCTTCTTGGGGTCCGTTCCAATAAAGGTCTGTGTGTGTCCCTGTCTGTCTGTTTAGAGTACTACCTACCTACGACCCCTGCAGATGATTTTCAGTCGCATTCGGGTCACACACTGTTGAGCAGCCTTCACACTAAGCAGACATCTAATTGGGGTAGCATTCAGGCCACACACACACACACACACACACACACACACACACACACACACACACACACACACACACACACACACACACACACACACACACACACACACACACACACACACACACACACACACACACACACACACACACACACACACACACACTAACCCATTGACCGCGCAACCCATTGAACCCTTCATGTGCTCTTAAAACTGAGAAAAAACTAAAACAAAATGAGATACTGACTGACAATGGGGAGAGTTAGCAATAGAATGTTAGACATGGGCTATCACCTTTTGCGTGAAGTTATATTTTCAAAATATGTAGAGGAGCAGGCACCCTTAGGATTTCCCCAGGATTTCCCCAGGACCCCCCCCCCCCCCCCCCACATACACACAAAGAACATTGAATGGCGATGAAGGAAGACCTCCATGACACGGAAGTCCTTGGTAAAAGGAGGGCATAATGCAGAGACTTCCAATAGCAGCCTGCCAGGGGTGGGGGGTTTAGCATCTGACAGAGACTATTTTTAGACGTGGGGAAATCAGGCGTCTGCGGCCAGTGGAAAAGAACGAGTCGCGTGGGTAAAGTGACAAGGAGCAGCGCTGTCGCTTTCATTTTACATGAACGCAGTGAGTCAGAGCGTGCTGACAGACAGAGACAGTGTAAGGCTGTGAGAGTGGTGGGGGGATGGAGGTACAGAGCAACACAAACAAAGTGAGCAGCATATACAGCCCGATACTGCACATTGACACAAACTAACCAACAATTAGTGTTTGCACACAAGATGCAAATAAGAGAATTTGACTAAGCAACACTTCCGCATGTTACTTGGGTGGGCAACATTTCTAATTCAAAGCAGACAATGGCCTTCTGCTTATTAGATTAGCCAGTCCAACCTACTGGGGATTTAGAACTTTATTTAATTTGAGCAGATATTGCATTTTTCCACCTTAATAACCAGACACATCACTGTAGCGGAGGCCATGTGTCCCAGAGTTCCTGTGTTTCTACTAAACACACACACACGCACACTCCCCTGTTTCTTCTCTCCTTGTGCCCATCGGCCTTATAGAATTATATGACATATCCATTCCCCAAATAGGATGCAGTGCAGTGTGCACACACACTCTTCCATGAACTTTTGCAGTCCAACACACCTACTGTATGCAGGACAAGCGGTGCCTGTAGGGAAGAGGACAAGGTGCAGACCCGCACAAACACTTACTCTTCTTCCTTTTTCCATTTGCCAGTCCACCATGTGGGAGCATTAGCAGCAATGTGTCATTAATCACCTGGCTCATCAGGGATGCGTGGGGACAGGTTGTACTGATGTAGTCCCCACCAACGGATCAACATCAGCATCTCAGGTTTTTCTAAAGGAGCTGAGGTAGCAGGACTGTGGTGGGGGCTGTAGGTATTGGGGTGTAGCCTAATTGGGGTGTGCATACAGTACTAACTCACTCACTCTGACACACACACACATGCAATATGCTTGCTCAATTGGAGTAGTATGTCGTTCATTTTTTATTACACTACGATTATTCAAATCTAATACAACTGAAAACAAGGACAAAAAAGTAGAATGTGTGGATAAAAAAAAAATCACACCCGTGTGAACTGAGTGGTGCAACTACTCAGTGACGTCACATACTGACCATAGCGACCATGCTTGTTTTTTTGGTTGCTAACCATAGCAACCATGCTCGTTTTTTTGGTACGAACAAACACGGGTACACGGGTACAAAGCCAGTTGTTGGAGTGGTTTGCACCACTCAAGATACAAGCAAACATAATCACCAATAATTCATCATCAGCCATGTTTTCTTTGCTGGTGAAGGGATACACGGCTGAAACTATATTGTAGTGGGGGTACAGTCGTAAAGAACGCTTTGAGAACCACTGACAAAATAGGTTAGTTTTACCTAAAAGAAGTCCTTCTTCTTACTGTTTGCTTATGCAAACAGAATTGTGAGAGGAAAACATTTTCATATATAAGAAAATTGCATACTAGTCGTCATGAGGAACATTCAGCTAAGCATTAATACAACAGCCTAGACCAGGAGAAGTGGGGTCTGGGGATTTCAGTTTCAGATGCTTCCCCTCCCAAATGAGGGGGGCATACATTAGTCCAACGTACCAATAGTCCGACATACTGTACATGGCCGGTTAAGACTAACCCATGGCTTCCGTGTGCGGTTAGGGTTAGGGGTAGTAATGTAAGACGCCAGACTAACGCCACACACCCTCAAATGAGTAGTAGAAAACTAGAAATTCTAGCTTTTTAGTCCTATACAATTCATATTAATGAATATAGTTTAAAAATATATATATTAAAACACTTCACCCCAAGCCAAAGTACCAACATTGTATACGGTATATCAGGCTATTATCAGGGCATTTTCTGTTGCCTGGGTGATGATTTGTTAATCACATCAGCCATTTAGTCACAAAGACAACAGTCAAATTGCATTTGATCAATTCAGCAACTGTGGCAGCCATGTTTGACATGCTGAGATCCACCTGCGCAAGGACGCACGGTTACAGCTCAGTGGGCTTTAGCTTGCGCTGGTTGTCCGGATACTGCCGTTATCATCTCCTCTAGGGCTTCAATTAACATCCTCTCCGCCCTTTTATCACTCCCCTCACATAGGGAAAAAAAGGCTGGGCTTGAGATAATGTGTGATATCAAGAGACAATAATTATCTGTGCTTTCAAATTATTTGTGACCAAATTTAACTGAGAGACTGCCATTGGATTTTTTTTAATTTTCGTTTTAGCAGGGAATCATAGCTTCAAATTGACGTATTGGTTGTTCAGTTTGACCCACCAGTTTTGGAGATATGGCTTATAGAGTAATGTCTTGCAGAGAAACAACGAGTTGAGAAAACAGGCTTGAAAGGTTAACTTCTGTGGAGCTACATGTTACATGTTTAAGCATTTATTTCATATTTACATGTCGATTTCAGCTCTGACACTTATTTCAGACATGCTCTAGTATGTGCTATTAACTCATTTTGGGGAAAAGGGGTTTTTCTCCTCCAGTGAAAAGCTGGAATTTGCGAGATGGCAGTCTCTCAGTCAAATCTGGTCACATTTTATTGTCCATCGCACAACTGTGTTCTTGTGACATGTTGTCAGTAAGCAACGTCATCGTACTATGGCATATACATTTTGTTTTACTGATAGCCCAGGGCAATTAACTCTCAAATAGGGAAACTT
The DNA here is from genome assembly GCF_951216825.1 of Electrona antarctica. Lineage (NCBI taxonomy): Eukaryota > Metazoa > Chordata > Actinopteri > Myctophiformes > Myctophidae > Electrona > Electrona antarctica. Next base: position 31,048,732 of record NC_136793.1, on the reverse strand, counting down.
TCTTTCAAAGTGCCAAACCTTTTCAAATGGGCATAGCAGTAGGGCTGGGCGATATGGATTTTTTTGTTATCGCAGTAATAAATCACTGTTTAACTACAGTATGTCGATATCGTGGTATTAAGCGATACCTACAAATTCTTTGTCTTGACTGAAATAAAAATAAATATATATAATGATCTTTATAATAATAATATATAATGGGCGGCCTGCTCACTCCTCTTGCATTGAAGGAAGCATGAGCTCAGTTCGGGGCTCTCCCCGGGTTGCCAAAGGGAGTGTAGCGACGAGGATTACAGCTTAGGAAATTGACAATGGCACCGGATGAAAAATGGGTTACAATATCGTGGGATGAAAATGTAAATATAAAAACGAAATTGCGGTTACGAACTCAATACCCCGGTATGCCTTACACACAACCACGGTATTGCGGTTATAACACCCAGCCCTACATAGTGGTCGGATTGGCAAAATGCAAGCACTCGATTCCTAATGAACCTGGTCGATTTGACTTGTGTGTGCCATCAAAACTGTGGGAAGAGTAGCGTGTCAACGTTTTGGGGTTGCTCTATAATAGTCACCCAAGTAGTATTATACTATGCCCCTACGGACAACCACGCTAATTATTAACTGTAAGAAAATGGTCCTGGGAGAAGAAAAAATGAGCAAAGGCCAATCAGTGTAATACTAATTCATGTAATATAAGGAATACAACCTCAATAAAGCATATCCATCTACTATATAAAGTAAAGTAATGCAACCTCACTCTACTACTGTATAAAAGTAGTAAAGGAGGCCTGATGGTATTTTAACAGTTTAACAACTGTAGTTTAGATCCACTTAATGAGTTCTCTCTCTGGTGGTATCCACCTCATCTTATCAGTTGGCCCATGACACAAATTGTACTACCTCTTCATGTTGGAGGGGGTGGGGGACTCTGTGTAACGCAGTAGAAAATAGATCAGGAAGAACAAGTGGCTCTTCTAGATCTCCTTCTGTTCACCACATTGCACTCAATACACAGTGAGAGATTCAACACCTCTGTGCCAAAAATACACACTACAATAGAGGGCATGCATGAAGTGAATGGCAAAGTGAATTTAATGTTGTTTAACATCATTTAATGCAATCAGATAGGACTTTTCTGTTTGGATGTATGGGCTGTCAAGGACAGAAAGTAGTTTTTTCCCCACTCAGTAGGCGTTCCCGCATAACTTCCGGGTATGATGATGTCACGTGCATACCCTCTATAGAGGTCCTCCAGGTTATGATGTCGTTAACAAAATGTATTAATACACACACACACACACACACACACAATGTTCTAACAAGGTCAAATTTGAGATACAGTAGGGTTTCTCATTAAGGTAGTCTAGGTAATGTACAGTATTGTGTCCTAATGGCATGCTTTCTCTGTGAACGGAGTACGTTCTTTTTTACTGTATAGTTTGTATAGCAATCAGCAAAACCTGCAGTAAGCAGCCACAGATGACAAAACAAAGTTAACTGACAGGAAGTGTGCCATGTTTTGTTTCCTGCGCTGAAAATGTGATTATGCAATTGCTACAGGTGTCATTTGTCTTCTTGACAGCTGAAGGCCAAAACCTAATTTATACAAAATAATTATTTTGGTTTTTTGCTGAAAACCTACATTTTCTTAGAGATATGTTAGGCTCAACATACATACAGTATAGACTAGTATACAGATTATTATCACAATGTATTTTAGTCAATTGTGACCAATGATCAATAATATATATATTTTTTAAAAAGATTAGCAAGATTCCATTCCACATACAAAAATAGCATAGGTCATCAATTCTCTCCCTCCCTTCGTTTATATGATGTGATGTACAGGGATGCACACGCAGATTAGACACACCAACGGACCGACATGCGGAAACAACTGTCGGACATGCGGTCGCACATGTGCTGCTCCATGCTTGCGGTTAGGTTAGGGTTTGAGGTAGGTTGTCGGTCTAATGATCTCTGTTACACTAGATTATTGCAAAACACACCATGCCAGTATAGATTTAAAAAGCTATCCCATTTAAACCACCCCATCACTGCCCTCCTGTAGAACAAGTACAACCCTCTAGTATTAAGATCCTTCCTGGTGTTTAATAATAATAACCCAGAAACAAGTCTGAGTTGATAAGACTGCACAAATAGTAGACTTAAGGCCTATTCGTAGTCCTGTTTTCGGTGAAGAGGTGGTTAGTAAAAATGTGAGATGTGTTGTGTGAGGCAGCAGTGACCACCGCGGAGTGAAGTCATGTTGTAGTTTTCAGTGGTCAGCTCTTCACCGAAAACTGGACTATGATAGGCCTTTAGTGGAGCATCCCTGTCTGTTGATATGCAGTATCAATCGAGTTTCATATTTTAGTGACATTCAGGGTGCAAAGAGGTGCACTGTAATAACTACATACTGTGAATGTTGTTTTAATGTGACTTTTCAGAGATCTAATTTTGGTATGTCAATGCACCCAACATTTTTAGGTTTTTAGTAGTCTCACATAGCCAGACAACTATTCCACAATCTCTGAATGCTATATAGAGTCTGGAGCATGCTATATATGCTTAGATGATTTCTATTTATATTAGGATACATTTTCACGACTGTAAAGACAAAACGAAAGTGGGGAGGAGTCTCCACTTTCATCCACGTCCGGTTTATATTTGACTCATGAGAGCTTCCTTTGCTCCAGACTGTATGAGAGCTTCCTTTGCTCCAGACTGTATGACGGAAGCATTTGAAAATTGCGAGAGGCAACAGTCTGGCAACGCGAGACTAGGTTTTTAGAAGTATCACAGGAAGTGGAATTCTATACTCAGAACAGGGGCTAGTGCATACTCCCGTAGTAAAAAATGCCTTTGGCTAAAAAATAAATCCAAACTATTTGTTTAAGGAGAGACAGAAAGAATGCCAATTACATGTAGATGAGAGGGGTTTTTGTCACAAGTCCCAGAGAGTTTGCCTACAGGTTGCAACAGTTTAACATGTACTCTAGATTTTGTCCAATAGTCAACACTCAGACGAAAGGACAGAGCACCACAAGGTTCTATAGCAGGCTGTCAAAGCCCTGCCCACATAAAGAAGCTACATCACAAACAGGAAAATTGAATATTTATAAGACACCGAGTAATAGGCGGATCCTCTGGTTATGTCAGAAACTAATTATACACGTCCCCCATGCAAAACCTGTTAGGCATATGTCAGTGGAAGTGCAATGATCAAATTCAAGGTAAGTAAATGACATATAAGTAACAGCAACGGTCAAAGCCTCTATAGAGCGTTGCAGTCAGAACGACGAGGGCACCAGAAGAGAATTTCCCATTCATTTTTCCATAGACGTTTCAAAAACAATTTATTTAAAGACCTTCCCGGGGCCCTCAAAGGGGGCGGGACAGGCCAGAGAATATTGTGAAATTGATTACTATATAAATCAATACTTTTCAGCTTGTCATCTGCCCATGTGTCACCAGGGCACACATCTGGTTGAAGAACATGTAGCAATAATAATTTTATGACACATGATATCATATCCTGTGACTCAGACTTTAAGACAGCAATAGTTGAAATCTGCAATATAGTGAGGTAGCTTAGAGCCATATTTTAGAAAAATGTGGACACGGCGGACAAAAGCACCAAATTGTTTCCACATGCTCTCCATAACCATACGTTTATTTTTGGAAGGGGGGCCACGTCATCAAGATGTCAGAAGGCGGCCATCTTGGCGTTCAAAGATGGCCACCATGTAATATCTATAAGTGCCACTATCACGGCTTCTAAGCCACTAAGGTGACATTCACACCAGAGAGCTTTGCTGCGATTAAAACGAATCCTGCTGCGCATTGTCAGAAAGTGCACTTGGTTTAGCAGGTGTGAAAGCTCATTCGAAATCTAATGCGTATCAAAGAACCGCATTCTACTCCGAGCAAAAACGGGGGTTTCACTTCGCTTCCAATCGCACTAGATTACGATTCAGTGCGTGGCTGCGTGCGTATAGAGAGAGAGAGAGCGAGAGAGAGAGAGGGGTGGGTCCAGTCCCAGACGGCACGACACATGCACGTTATGAGTATAATTTGAATCAATTTTGATCACCATATATTTCACTGTGTAGGCTATAGTTTATGAATGGAACACATTGATAAAGGTCCCCCTGCTGCGTTTCCATAGACCTAGAATGCCTGTGATCATTTAATTAACTTCGTAAATTTTCATGTATCATAGGCATAGAACGGTCGCTACTGTCCCTGGTAGATTTCAATTGTGTGCGGCCTGAATGTGATAAATGCTCCGTTTGTACTCACCCATTAAATAATTCCAAAAACGTGGAGGGAAATATGGTCCTCTAGTTTTATATCCATGTGAAAGTTCTGGCACAAAACGTGTATTTAGTAAATTATCTCCACTTTTTCAAGAGATGCACACGGACTTCTTTCTCTCCGGCGAGGGGGGACTGGAATGATCGATGAACTGATTTTAGACGTCATCACCAATTGACAAGGGAAACACAAAAAGTTTGGGTCACACAATTGGCAGGTGCCTTGCGATAGGTGCTGGGTAATTAATCACACCACCTGCCAATTGTGTGACCCAAACTTTTTGTGTTTCCCTTGTCAATTGGTGATGACGTCTAAAATCAGTTCATCGATCATTCCAGTCCCCCCTCGCCGGAGAGAAAGAAGTCCGTGTGCATCTCTTGAAAAAGTGGAGATAATTTACTAAATACACGTTTTGTGCCAGAACTTTCACATGGATATAAAACTAGAGGACCATATTTCATTCCACGTCTTTGGAATTATTTAATGGGTGAGTACAAACAGAGCAATTTATCACATTAAGGCCGCCCAGTTAACGTCCGACATGAAAGTAACCGCGACCGTTCTATGGCTCTGTATGTGAAATACTGTATATACTGTATGTAACAACAGAGCCATTCTAGGGCTAGCGTTTCCATAGCTGCGGATGACAGTGTGAAGGCAAACCGCAGTAAATTAAATATGCAAGAAGTCCCAATTCTCCTCCCATTCGCATCGAGTCTACCGAAGTATTAGGTGGGAATGTGACCTTAGAAGGTCAATCTTGGTGTCAAAATATACATTATCTGGGTCAAGGAATGCAATAAGGTCATTGACAATATCAGTAGACGTTTATTTGTGCCAATATTGAATAGATACGGTAATTCTAGCAACATATTTACATCATCTTCAACTCTGTTAGCAGTCAGACACATTGAAAAATGGAGCATGAAGTGAATGGAAGATTATTAGCTTCACAGGATAACAACATTCAAATTATGTCACATTTACAACTGCAAAGAGCTGTGCAATTCCAGTGTGCCTTCTTACATGAGTACCTTGCACCACAACCACTTTTACAACCGCACTTTATCTATGGCGTCAAAAGCCTGCAATGAACTGGTGCTCCACACAGGAAGCCAGACCTGGTTGTCGACATTCAATGTCCATCCCCATCCTTCTGGACTGGGTATTGGCTGCTGGGCCAGATCAGACGTGGCCCAGATCCCAGACTGGTAGACAACTCGCTTCACATGCTGCAGCAGTGCATCTTGCGTTGGTGGCCCATAGCACTTACCCTACCCCCTTAGACAGCACTTTTTAGACTTAGATAGCATTTGAAACAGACTTATAGCATGTCATGTAGACAGCACAATAACAGTAAAGCATAGTATAATATATATGTATAGCTTATATGTATAGTGTCATTATATATAGATATGTTCTAGTTACGTTCTTAGCTTGATAAATGCTTTTTATATATGTGATGTATTCCCATGCTTTTTGTTCTTGCTTAATGTAAATCGCTCTGGATTAAGAGCGTCTGCTAAATGCCTAAATTGTAAATTGTATAATTGGAATGTGTTCCATCGTTTTGTTCTTCTGGCAAAACAATTCTCACCGTGCTTCATTGACAGATTCCAAATCACTTGTTTTGTCATACATGATGACTGTAAAGTGCTCAAGAAGCTGAAAGTGTTGGGCATCTGTGGTCACAGAAGTGTATGGATTTTCTGTCATGTACAGTAGGTACATGACAGAACCGCTCTCAAAGGGCACCTACGGACGGCTGCAATTCGAAAACTGGCCCACGTAAAAATCTCACTTCGACACTAACTCTGGGGGAGCCTGGGTTTGAACTGGCAACCTTGCGTTTACCATCCAGCCACTCTACCCCTGAGCCACCCTGCATTGCAGATGGTGTTTATATGAACATTGGTGTAGTTTTTGCCAGTGCCAAAAGCGACCCAGATGTCTGCATCTGGATACTTGGTGAGCAGGGCAGAACTTACCGATGAGGATAACGACAACATCCGTATACACAGTGCGTATCAAGCAGGTAGAACAGCCATGTTCCAGGGCATCAATCAGGTGAATGTTGGTAGTGGACAGGAAGTGCACCACAGCAGCGCCATCTAGTACTTTGACATGAAACATATCTGGAGGTTCTTCTTGTGTCTTTTGTGTCAGCAAACACTGACACACTGTCACTTCTGTGACCATATGCCCAACACTTTCAGCTTCTTGAGCACTTTACAGTCATCATGTATGACAAAACAAATGATTTGGAATCTGTCAATGAAGCACGGTGAGAATTGTTTTGCGAGAAGAACAAAACGATGGAACACATTCCACCAACGCAAGATGCACTGCTGCAGCACATGAAGCGAGTTGTCTACCAGTCTGGGGTCTGGGCCACGTCTGAACTGGCCCAGCAGCCACTACCCAGTCCAGAAGGATGGGGATGGACATTGGATGTCGACAACCAGGTCTGGCTTCCTGTGTGGAGCACTCTACCAGTTCATTGCAGGCTTTTGACGCCATAGATAAAGTGCGGTTGTAAAAGCGGTTGTGGTGCAAGGTGCTCATGTAAGAAGGCACACTGGAATTGCACAGCTCTTTGCAGTTGTAAATGTGACAGATAATTTGAATGTTGTTATCCTGTGAAGCTAATAATCTTCCATTCACTTCATGCTCCATTTTTCAATGTGTCTGACTGCTATCAGAGTTGAAGATGGCCGCCTTCTGACATCTTGATGACGTGGCCCCCCTTCCAAAATGAAGCGTATGGTTATGGAGAGCATGTGGAAAATATTTGGTGCTTTTGTCCGCCGCGTCCACATCATTTTGCTAAGCTACCGGACTAATACCCAATATCTATATTTCATTATTCAGTGTTGGTTTTTATACATCTGAAATGAATATAAAGTAAAATGATCAGTGTTGCATGCATACGCAGGAACAGATGCAGGCCACATTGTGAACAGAACAGACATCAGATACATCAAAATAATGCAAGGATTCTGTAGTATTCATGTAGACCCTACACTTAGTTAACTTTATTACTCTGGGTTTAGATTAAATTAACAAAAATAATGAGACTTTAGAGACAGTCTAAAATAATGCAACAAATATAATCTGTAACACAATGCACAATGAATGCAGGCAGGCGTTAAAATGATGTTACAGTGTACATGGCAAGTTTTGACATGTCATACTGTGATTGCACTAGAGAAGCCATATATTTCTGTAGTGTTCTAGTGTCCCTGGCAATATGACAAGAATGCCCCGCAACATCCACTCTGTTGTAATTATTCCTCTGTTAAAATAACTTGTCGAACTTTAAGCATGTTACTGGATATAATACAAATCTCACTTCTATGACTTTGTCACAAATTGGTCTCAGAATTAGTATTAGATTAGTATTCCTATTTCATGTCATTTTAGAATACTGCAAATAAAGGTCATGGCGGTGACCTGGAAATAAAAACGTCTGGGTTTCCGAGACTATGGCGGTGGTACATAAAGAAAAACATCCCTGGATCAGCTCCCGCCTCCAGAGCAATCACCTAGGTCTAGGAAACAGGACTAGTTTCCACAGTCAGAACAGATTCAGTGACTCACCCACCCAGGCCTTGTCTTGAAGAGGGCTGAATCTCAATTCATAAACACAGAATCAGCCTTGAATGAGGTGGTGTTAGCCTGAAGGTTAGAGAAGTGAGTTTGAGAGTTTTTGTTGGAAAGATCTGTTTAGAGAAACCGTAGTGTAGCACTCTCTCCTCCTTTATTACCACTTCATTACACTGACTGACCTCAGTGTGACAGACTCACACACAGCTATATGTGAAAGCAACTACAAGGTATGAGACCACTCTGTCCCTGTCCTCCAAATATACGTATCCTTCCAATAACCTCCAAAAAGAATGTCAGTCAACTGTTATCCGGGATTAAGAGGAATCAATGAGGTTATAAAATAAAGATCCATAAACCTTAGATAGACCATACATTTGAAATCACATAAGAAAGGTATCAGGAAACATGGCATCCCCCTCATGATTCAATACGGCATGAAACATTTCTATATTGTCCACTGTAATGTCAACATGAAATCAGATGTTAATTATCAGCCTGGCCTACAGGTGCTGTTATGTTGTACCAAAACGGCATTTAATAACTTGTAATACGTGGAGTATGAGTGGAATGTATGTTATCAAAGAGCAATGGCAGTGAAGCAGAGTAAATGCATTGCAACAGACGCCAATTTAATAAGTTGAAGCTTCTGTCCATTCCCCTATTAAGGACCAACAGATAACTAGTATTGTACAAACTATGGTCAGTATATTAATAAGTAAGAAACATGTACTTTCAGAAATAAATACATGAATAAATAGATCCAACAGATTCTTTACACCAAACCGGCCAGTTAGTTACCTAGCAACATCGCAGCATGGTAATCACAAATTGACGGCTTGCAACGTTCATCACGTACCTGGTCCTGCATGGGTGATACACCATATGGCGATACGGAACACTCCAGCATTCACCAAATCAAAGTTCATTGGTTGTTCTTTGTATTTTGTGCCACGGCACAGGCGACAACGGTTTCGTTACAACAAGCAGATGTGTTTCAAACAAACGGTACTTGGTGAATACGGAAAATGGTCCCATTTAGATTCTATTCTAGTATCGACTAACCTATCAATAACCAATTTCCTTTACGTCGCCACTTGACCATTCCTAAAAGGTAGGGCTGCATGTAGAAAAAATGACGATGTGCAGAGAAACATCATCAGCCTTTTTTGATGATCTGGATCACCAGGTCCAGCCCAGGTCTGTTCTTGTTTACAAAATCTTGTTCACGACATCGTAGCACTGAGGAGCCACACGCCGAAATTTCTCAATCGAAAGAAAAGGCCAAAGTAGCCTAGGTAAATGTCCTTGAATTTCCAAGCCACAGTCCACATGAGTTACTTGCGTTAACCGCCCGGAGAACAGCGTTGTGCTCTCAGGCAACGAGTTCCTGCAACCTTCTAAAATCCAGGATATAGCCAAAAATACGGATGAAGATGACTCGCCATCCTGAGTTGTTGTCACTCCTAAACGCAAGTAGCTTTTCAGTCCTCAGACACGATCCAGCAGCGGATACGAGAAGTCACACAAGCAGATTGTACTGCTCAGTGTAGGACGCCTCCTGTTGGTGCCCAATGGCATGACGCCTCCTGTTGGCCAAAACGTCTAGTCTTTTTAAAATGACATGAGTGGTACGCCTTACATTACATTATGAACATGATGAATTCCTGTACTATGATGAATTCCTGTACTGTTCTTTGTCTATATAGAAGTGTCTATTTGTACGTCTCTAAATGTTTTGATGAATTGAACATGGTGGACCCTGTTGTAAACAAGTGTAATGCTTAATTGGGTCGTCCACTCACAGTTAACAGCCTTTGTATTGAGTTTGTGCTTGAAATGTACTGTAATTCTGCTACTGTTAATAACATTTTCAATCAATCAATCAATCAAACTAAAACGGGTCGCCAAGTCAAGTCCAGTGCACACTGCACACCGCTGGTTGCTTTCAAATCGCAGCTGCTATCAGGTTTACAATTACAAACCTAAGTGGTGTTGTGGTCATTCAATGGTGCTGCTGGCCACATGACACCGGGCTCGTTCGTGTAACTACTTCTATGATTAATTTTAACTATACATGGATGGATGGAAGGTTAGACAATCTTCTTTACCACCCAAGAAAATATCACTAATATTATTTAATGAAAATATATTGGACCCCATCCCCATGTAAGTTGTAACCCCTGATTGGAAACAAGCCTTTAAACAAGGCTTTATTCGATAAATTCGACCTTGTATTGTAATAGCCTACTGGCATGTAGTATATGGCTATTCGGTCAATCAATCAACCAATCAATCAGTGCAAAGAAACAAGACAAAAGTACTCGGTCTCGCACGTCCTACGGCGGGGTCACGGCTCAAAGGAACACTTTTTAATATAAATATTCTTGGGTTCAGATGTATTGATTCTATTCAGATGTAGGTCTACAACTAAAAGTCAAGACAACAAACACACGATATACATGTCACAACACCGTGTTGATAAAATACAATGTCTATGATAGTTTATAGTATACAGATAAATCAAAATTTGAGATTATATTATATATGACAGGTCAGAAATGGGGAAATGTTTACGTCACAACATTTCAACATCACGAGTCAAAGCTCTCCGTCAGTAGTTTAGAGTAGGTCAGTAGGCCCATATATAGAGTAGACCTACCTGTCACACCACTGTGTATGTCTTGCATCCTCTCTAAAATCCACGCGATGGCAACAGTGTCTCAAAATAGTCGCAGGGTGCCACGACGAAGAAGACATTCCCGACAGTTCATTGGCTGAGCAGGCTGACTGATGAAAGAAAGGAAGAAGCACAAAAACACTAAACAGCGATCAAGCTTAGCCTCATGGAAGCAGTTATATGCATAGGTTATATGTGTGAGATTGATTTTTAGTAGTTCGGCCTATTCAGTTTCTCATCTTCACAGGTGCGTCATCCGAGCTTTACATAGTAATCTGGGGCTTAACTCTTAATAATGTCCTCATTTTTACCCTTCATCAAGTGTATCGTGACCAGGACAGTTCCACGGAGAACTCCCACTCCCAGTGTATTTGCTCTCTTCAGACTGCCGCCCGTAATCGCCGGGACGCCATATATTTTTGCAGCCGGTAAAAAGGACCTCATTGACCTTCCAGTCCTGAATGAAGATGAACTTGACGAGATGTTTGTGAGAGGTTCCGGCCCTGGTGGTCAGGCTACCAATAAAACCAGCAACTGTGTGGTGCTTAAACATATCCCTACTGGAATTGTAGTGAAGGTTAATTGTTTCATAATTTCACCATTGTGCATTTATCCAGGCCTAAAATCACCAATATCAATGCAACCATTTTGAGAACACTACATGAATGTCAAATACACTTCTATTCATATTAATTTGGTCATTTGTATTGCTTTCCCTACAGTGTCATCAAACGAGATCAGTGGATATAAACCGAAAACGTGCACGGAATATTATGAGAGAAAAACTTGAAATTGTATATAAAGGAGAAGAAAGTGAAATTCTCAAAAGGAAAAACGAGTCTATGCAGAGAAAACACCAGAAGAGGAAGACTGTTAATGAAAATCTGGAGAAGAAAAGACTGTTTAAAGGAGCACTGGCATCGGATTCTAAACCAGAATGACATGGATTGATTATATAAAAGAAATAAAAATATCATTTTGAATGTTGACTTGAATTGTATTTTTGCATTTGCAAACTTCGTTTTCAATTAATGTCAAATTCCATTGAGTATAGGCTACACAAACTGTTGGATTGATCACGTTTTTGTTTTATTAGCACAAAGTCGTGTTTGGTGAGTAGTCGGTGTAAATCTAATGTATGAGTGAGTGAACAAAAGTACACTGACTTGTATGAACTTTGGACAATGTCTGAGACATTGCAAAGGTGCATGTGTAAAATCAGTTTAGCAGCAAGGTGCAGTTGTGCCATAGACACAGGCCCGGCGCCACGAGGGGTCAAAGGGGGTACTTGACCCCTCAACCCGACCTCCTTGACCCCTAATTTTTTTTTTAATAATGTCAATAATAAAATATAAAACTACCTTTTGTGCTGGATTGGTTTTCTAGTGATATTTGGCAGTGATATTCACTAGCATCACTGGTTATAACAACTCGAAACATGCTGCTACAAACAAAAACATGTATTGTACACAGGCATGCAAGGAACATCTAACATGTGTCATGGCCATCTCCCATCTGGAAAGAACAGGAAGTACGACATTCCTGAGGCACAGGAATTTAACACATGTTAATTCGGATCAACTGAATGATTGTCTGCCATTGGGGGGAGGTGTGCTATTGATGCAGTGGATCAGAGCAAGTGGCAAAGCAGATCTACAAGCTCAAAATGCATTGCACTGCGACACGTTTTGAGCTTGTAGATCAGCTACTTTTGACTATGCATTGTGGCCCTCTGGAGTGAGTTTGAAATATAGTGGCCCTCTCCATCATTAAAGTTGCCCACCCCTGCCCTATCCAATGTTTTGTAGCCTACTGCTGATGTTGGCAAATGGCAATAATAGCACAGTAAAGATGATAATAATCTAATATGATGTGTGTAGTTCTTTATAGATCTAGCCTTTTCGTTTTTATCTCAAAGTGCACCAGATTGAAGCATTTTCATCGCAAATTAAAAAAAAAAATCTGGAGCCCAGGGGGGAAAGCCCCCCCCGACCCCCCCTGGCGGGGCAGTGCTATCAATCCAATATTGCATATGACCAGCTGAGTCATAGAACTGACACTGCCTGCTTGATTTAGCAACACAATATGATAGCACAAAAGGTAGTTTTATATTTTATTATTGACATTATTAGGAAAAAAAAGGGCACCGAGCACCGGGCCTGCATAGACAGCTGCCCCTCCCAGCTCTTCTGGGAAAAACAGGAAGACCAGGAGGCAGAGAGATAGTTGTTGGAGGGCTGTCAACTATTGTGAGAATATAAAACATTACGCCTCATTTGTAATATTCCCATAAAGTGAAAACGAAAAAAGAAATCCATAAAATTAATATAACTAAATAGAGTTTCAAAGAGGTTTTATTTGTCACTACTAACAAACTAAAGTTTGTTTTTTACTTTCATGCATCTGAGACTGAGCTTGTCCATGTGATTCAATTATGGTAGAAATTGAATCAATTGATCAAGCTTCCCAGACTACTCACACAAATGCTGTTTGTCTCGCTGACATCAGACAAGAGCACAGCATCACACTTTTTTTAAAATAAATTTCAGCACCAAATAAATGTATTCTCTCCTAATAAATCAGAAATAAATAGGCTACTTAACTTAACTAACTTACAAGACATACATTAGGTCAATTAGGACAATGGTGCTTTCCATTGCAGCACATTGTAAAAAATGAAATCAACTCGCCTGCAAACCTTGGTCATCAAGGTGTTGGTGTTCTTCAATCTATTGACAATGAGGAAAGAAATACAACTCATTTAGGTCTACACTTTCCCTGAATCCCAAAAATAATTGGAATTCATGTATGCCTATAAGGAAAACATGATTTAGATACCAGAATAGGCTAGGCTATAAGTACATTCCTGTCATGAGTGAATTCCCATTTATCAGCCTGCCAGGACCAGGTACTGAAATACTGAAAATACACAAAGTATATGGCAATGTAATTAGTAGTAGTGTAGGCTATATGTGGCTGCGTTACTACTTACTAATAAGTAGTAGTTAAAGTATGCCCATGTATCGCTAGATGTCAGCACTGTCTCAGCAATGAATCGTTCAGTGAGATCTGTACTGAGATAGTTGATGAATTGAATGGCAGTGTGGGGATGGGGATGAGAAGCTTAGCAACCACACCAGGACTTGATGCAATTAAACCTGGGGCTTTTTTGATTGATTGATTGAAATATGTATTAACAGTTTGCAGAATTACAGTACATTTCAAGCACAAACTCAATACAAAGGCTGTTAACTGTGAGTGGACGAACCAATTAAGCATTATACTTGTTTACAAGAGGGTCCACCATGTTCAATTCATCAAAACATTTAGAGACATACAAATAGACACTTCTATATAGACAAAACAGAACTGCTCTGTTGTGATTGATCAGACAATGTTTATACCAATTTTATTTTATCCTGTTAGCCTAGTAGACCTTTTCAAATGACAGTGTCTGAATAGATAAATACACCTACGAGATGTGCTGACCAATGACGCTAGTCAGCGTCATTGGTCAGCACAGCAGCAGTACTGAAACGACCATAGAGCTTCCACTGTCCATGCGTACCGAAAGATAACAACACCACCCCCCACCTACAGCCCACCTATGCCCCCCACCCCCACAAATGAAATGAGTGCAACAATAGAATGATTGCAAGAGTTAGCATTGTTGCTAAGTGAGAAGCGGTGACCAATGAGAGAGCTGCCATCAGGTCTCCACGCTCCTTGTTTGGTCAAACAGCCAATCAGAGATACAGTAAGTTTTTTAAATCCACCGACGCTACTATACAGAAGCACCAGGCAGCTGAGCTGAGCAGCAGCCACCACGACCACAGACATTACACACACACAGAGGAACAGTGTTATGGTTGTCAAGTAAACAGTTAACTTTACATACCTAAACCCTCCGGAGTAGACACCAAAAGCGACCCCTCGTCCTCTTTGGCGTGTATTTGGAAACTGAGATGGCCAAAGGTAAGGTTAGCTAGCTTAATGCTAGCGTTAAAGCATTTAAGTTCGAGTTGCATGCACGGGCTATGTTTGCTAATGTGACGCTAGCTCCCACGTTAGCCTTTGACATAAGTTTTCAATTATTGAATTATGGTCCTGCTAACACTGTTTTTTTCAATTGTGCAATTATAGTCCTGCTAACTCTGGTCTGTTTTTGTGCAGGGGAGAAAAAAACCTGCAGTAAACTCGAGAAGACTGTTGTTCAACACAAAGGCAGCTCAAAGGAGACAAAGGAAAACAACCCCGAAATGAGCCAGGTAAATGTTTAATAATAACGCCATTTTAACATAGAGTATTAAAACGTAGCATTACAGATACAGTAAGAAGCCCCAAGTAACATATTAGCATTTCATAATTTACCAGTTGCTGTTTTATCTAAGCTCCCTATCCCTGACATAACATACAACATACAAGTATAACAACTTCAACTTGTACGTTCAACTTAGAGGTTCAAGTAATTAGTGTTATCTCTAGTCAAACTCATGCACTTGTACGTTGTGCACATCAAACTGTGTGTGGCACTTAAGAGACACGTCATGTTACTAGTTACTAATGTTTCAAAATATATTAAATTGCATTAAGGTAATTATTAATCGGTAACACATTGGTTATGATTAACTGTTTCTATTGTAGGATTTCGGCAAAGCACCACCTACTATCCAGAGTCTATTGAGTCCAAACAAATCTAGATCCCCTCTGAGTAACCATTCAAGTGTGCTGATACAGGAAGGAAATGGGTCTGATAAATGCCATGTTGACACTTCAAATCTCAAGAAAGGTATGGGTTTCATGTTTAAGATTTTATTTCCCCCCCTTCTGTTTACCATTTTTCTCAAATTGATTGCATTTCCTGACTGCATGACTATGGCTGTTTACCTCTGAGTTTGTGGACAGTCAGCAGATCCAGTTTAGTTTACATGACCCCATAAAAATGTACTGTGTTGAATGGTGGTAGTGTTCACTCACTGTTCAGACTTGCCATCTTATGACATAACCTTACATAATTGTTTATTGAAGGATCCCCTTTCTCTTCCTCAACCCCAATTTGTAAGCCAACATGTTAAATTCTTCCTCAATGTAGGCAGACCTAATGAAGTCAACTGTGAGAGCCGTGATTCCAAAGAGCAGAATTCGAGAAAGACATGTCCAGTTCCTGGTTCCAGTGAGCACATCTTTGAACGACAGGAGAAGGATTCAATTTCACAAATAAACCCTGGACCTGCACCAGACAATGTTTCAGTGTCCAAAACTGGGAGAGGAACACGTCATAAAATCAGAGAGAAAAAGTACGTGTTAATCTTATTCCAGGGAAGCTGACCAGCTGTGTGACGGAAATAATTTCTAATAAATCTATTTAACCACTTTTCAGAACGGAGAATAAGGCTTCCCAAAACAGAAAGGTCACAGACTATTTCCCCATAAGGCGGAGTTCCAGAAAAACTAAGGCTGAGCTCATGGTTGGTATACATATGATGGGATAATCAAATGCATAGCTTATAAGAAGAGTTTTGTCAAAACGTTAATAGTAATGCAAAGAAATACTTGATTACTGGTATGCATATTCTCACAAGTAGCACCTGATTTGTTATCTGCTGCGCAATACCAATTAACTTGGGATTCAGGGAAAGTGTAAACCTAAATGAGTTGTATTTCTTTCCTCATTGTCAATAGATTGAAGAACACCAACACCTTGATGACCTTATTAAGAATGGAGTTGAAGAAGGTTTGCAGGCAAGTTGATTTAATTTTTTACAATGTGCTGCAATGGAAAGCACCTTGTCCTAATGTATGTCTTGTAAGTTAAGGACGTAATGTTCCATAAGTTTCATGTGGCACTTGAACCAGCTACTGTATGTCCTATGTAACTGTAGTGCTGCTCAGAGCACTTTATTGCCAGCCTACTGCTGGCATTAAAGTGCTCTGAGCAGCACTACAGTTACCCTGTCGCTGATGGATCTGTTGAGATGCATGTTTTGATTAAGCTGAAAATGCAAAAGTACCCCATAGTCGGGGAGCCAGTCACCCTAAATGTGAGAGGACCTGTGATGTCATGACATACTTGTGTTTTTTTTCCTATTCATTTGTTCATTAAAGGTCCACAGAATGAGGTCTGCATTCCGGAAACATCGCAAAAAAGAAGTTATGGCCATTTTTGTACACCACACCATAGACAACCTATATAAGGCAAACATTTCCAAACCATGCTTTAAGTAGCATGTGACATGTCAAACTAGGGGGCTTTCATGATTCTGAATCCATTCCAAGCATTAGTTTTGCACAAAACACTCCTTGGCCTAAAAACGGCCATAGCCGTCATCACAAATGTGATGTCAGCACATTTGTGGATATGACCGAATGGATTCAGAATCAAACCCCCTAGGTTGACATTTCACATGCTACTTAAAGTATGATACAATTTTGCCATATATTGGTTGTCTATGGTGTAGTATACAAAAATGGCCATAACTCCCCCCCCCCCCCCCCCCCCCCCCCCCCCTGCTGTTTCAGGCAGAGCAGACACCTCTGGACCTTAATGACCAAGTGAATGGAGAAGGTCATGAAAAACTATTTTAAACTAATCTTAATGTTTTACCTTGTTTGCGGTTAACAGATCCAAAACATAGAAGGAAAAGGGAGAGGAGTGTTTGCCCAAAGGAGGTTCAAAAAGGGAGATTTTGTAGTTGAGTATCATGGAGACTTATTGGAATTGGTGGACGCTAAGGAGAGAGAGGCCCAGTATGCCCTGGATCCTAACACGGGATGTTATATGTACTACTTCCAGCACCACTGCAAAACCTTCTGGTAAGTCGGTGTTCACCACTCTGTTTCATAATTCAGTTTTGTGTGTGTGTGTAGTGTATAAAAATATCTTCTTTCGTTTCAAGTGTGGATGCTACCAAGGAAACCAGCCGCCTGGGACGACTGATCAACCACAGTAAAATTGGTAATTGCCAGACAAAGCTTCATGACATTGACGAAAGACCTCATTTGATACTGGTGGCCTCCAGGGACATTGAGGCAGAAGAGGAGCTGCTGTATGACTATGGTGATCGGAGTAAAGCTTCCGTCTCCGCTCACCCCTGGCTCAAATACTGAACTGTTGGTATCTTACAGAAGTATCAATCCTTATGTGCTTTACGTGCGGTATGTAGATAGGAGCAATCATCAAAATACAGGCCAAATGTTTGTTTTATATAGTATCAATTGTTTTTATAGATATTTAGGATAGAGCTTCCACTCATGAAATTTGTATTTTGCATCTGTAGTGTTTTTATAATGCTTTTATACATACGGTTTAGCTAAATATAATAGGTTGGGTGTCAACCTTAATTAGGAATTTCTCTTTGAAGTAAATTCTGCAACGTCAATTTCAATATTGTGAATAAGCTGCAATTGAAGAATAAATTGGCTGAGTTCTTCAAACTGCTACATGACCAATGTTTAGGGAGGTCATCTGGTTAAATGGCAAGAGCTGAGTGAATGTTCATACTGTCAACTGTGCTGAAATGACATTTGAGTATAAGTAGTTGGTACATTTTGACCAATGAACAATAACATACTTAAATGCCTGTACGTGTACAGCTTGGTTTTTGTCGCAAATGCTTTGATACTATCCACTATCCAGGCAGTAAATATTGCATACACGGTCCTAAGACATCTGTAGCTAACTAGATTAATGAGTCTTAAGTACACCAATGCTTGCTCCCTAGGTGCAATTCTCCAATGAGATTTGATGGCATCTGATTAGTTGGCTGAAGTGTACATTTAAACATGTGGGTACACAAGTTAATGCTGTACACTGCTTACAGGCATAGAATATGAAAATATGGCAGTTTCTTCACTGTTATGTTCACTGGTGTGCATTGTTGTGAAACTGTCTAGTCTGGCCCACCACACAATGCATCTAGAGGAAACACTGACAGTGATAACCTTTACACAAAGCCTGTTATAGGATGCTAGATGGCAAAATAAGCTAGACCCTTGTTTGTCTTGGGATCAACCCTTTGTTAGTTTGTCTGCTTTACTCACCAGACAAGAGCAAAATAATTAAGAGGGCATCTTAAGTGCACAGCAGAAATTGATATCCTTTTCCCACTGCAAAAAATATATTCTACAGTACAAATGTTGCCAATCCATGGCTCATTCTTTGCATCTCCCCTTATATTAGAACAATTTCAATTAAGTTACATGAGTGGATGTTTTCATATGAACCAGTTAATTCAAATATTTAATTACAATTAGTAAGCATGCTTACATTTTTTTTAAGTTAGATAAAAATGACATCTTCAATGAGGTTGCTATATATATAAAAGTATAATAGAGACATAACATCAGTGCACACTTAAATACTAAAGATAATACTCTCGTTTGGTTTATCACACCTTTCATGTAAATATACTATTTATACTGTGGTAATACCCCATAATTACAAAATGGTGCTGTTACATTGTACAAAAATGCTATAAAAGTGGTCAGCTGATTAGAAAAAATATCTGCATACAAATCCTGTTTGATTTGACCAGTTCTTGTCACAGGTTATCCTTTATTTCCGCCTGAATGAAAACCTAGAAAGAGAATAATTGAGAATTAGCTAGACAAATGCATCCCTGTGTTCTTTATTACCCACAGTTCTCAAGTCTACAAGTACACCCGTTAAATGGTGTCTGTAGAAGCAAGGGGCTTCAGTCATGGCAGACATGATCACAGCACTATATACTAGATATAGGGCCGGTTTAAGTTTGCTCATTCAAGCATGCACAATGATTCTCAGCATTTGCACAAATACTGCTAGTCACAAGTTAACCATTATGAGACCAGTGATGGGTGGTGAGAAGAATCTCCCTGCTGGTTTAACATCACATCATGTGATTATGGCTGAGAATTTCCCTGAATACTTGCCATTTAGGGTGCACACAAATGTTGCTATGGCCAAATGCCCTGGTCCTCAATCTGCCTGTCCAGTCACAACTTGTATCATTATTGTGAGTGGCCACTAAGATGGAGCCCTTTCTGACCTGTCACAGTTCTAGTGTTTTGTTTTAATTATTTCCATCCAATAAAGCAGTGAACCATATTACTCACAGTTTACCGATGGGTGTTTTCTCCTCTTTTGGATCCTCCTTTAAATCATTTGTTGTGGCAGGAATAGAGTCTGTGGAGGGTGGTGAATTCAGGTCTACTTCCACCATGACTGATTCAGCATTTGGCAGAATCCCACTGCAAACAGCCAAATGATAAAGACAGCACATAAGTGTGTAGGCTCGGGGGGCGGGGGTAAAAAAGCCCATAAAACTAGATCTAGTTCACCTGTGAATGAACTTAGACAGCTGAACATGGTTTTAACATAGTTACTAACCTATGGTGTCGGAACAACCTGGATCTTCACCACTAATAAGTAATTATACTTTATATAAATCAATATGTCAGTGCAACACCAGGTTCTCTCAAGATTGTATCAAGAGAGATTTTATTATGTCTTCGGGGAGGACAATTTGTTCAGTTGCTAAAAGTTAATATTGCAAGATTTATTCTAGTGATTTGCACAAATTGAGGTCAAACAAGTGACAAGTTAACACATGCAGTGGTATCAACATAGTTTCTACTTTATGTACGTGTATATAAAATATATTTTTTACTGTATCTTCGAGTGGATTTTTTTCACCTCTTGTATAGCTGAAGCTCCTCTTGAGCTAACATAAGCTGAGCCTTTAGCTGGTTCCGTTCTTGGAGAACTTCCTTCAGTTCCTGCATTGTAAAGCGTGGTCTGTTGGGATCTTTCAAGTCTATCACAAATTGGTTTGGTCCAGCCGTTTGCTGTAAGGAGAGCAAATACATTTAATCCTAAACATTATAGGCTTATAGAGCTATAAAGAAAATGCATGTGCAAGACGCAAGTTATGTACAGCAACAGTGGTTCTCAGTGTGTGTGGGGTGGCGGTGGCACTGTTAATTGGGGTCCCCAGCTTTTCTTTGTTTTGGGGGTCTCTAGCCACTCAACTAGCCTATTAGTGTAGATTTTCGTCTTACACAAACATTAAATTCCCATTGAATTTTACTCATAGTGTCTGAGCAAATAGTGTATGTTACGTCATGTACAAATAGTGTATGTTACGTCATGTACGATGATAAGAGCGCCCCTCACTTTACACGGGTGTGATTTATTTTAAATTAAAATCAGCTTAACAACTTTAACCCCCATCTACATATTTTTTAACATTTTAACAACAGAAATCTTGTATGGGGGCCCCTGACAAAATATGTTCACATTAGCCATGGTTCACGTGACGCTCGTACTGATAATTATGAATTATGATTATGAATCATGTTTCAGGGCTATGTTCACATTAGCCCCATATGTGCCCTCTCCCTACGCTCATTCTGTAGCTCCGAGCGTAGGGAGAGGGCACATATGGGGCTATGTTCACATGGGATATGCGGCCAAATAGCCATATGTTTTGAGGGTCCAACTCTTGTCATGAAAACGTTTGAGAATCCATACCATATGTAACGTTGTAAAAGTTATAAAAAAGTATAAAAGTATTAAGTCTGGCAAACGTGGCAAGTTCACTCACCGTGCCCTGCCCAGAGGAACTTTCTTTTACGATTCTGTCCAATTCGCTCTTGAAGTTATCTCGCTCCATTTTCAGCTCTTCTATTGACAAGTTGTACTTATTGACTAAAGTCTCAAACATTTCCAAAACCCTGACAATTCTGAATTGCAGGTCCGAAACCTCCTCACCCGTGTTGCTTATTTTCAGTAAATCTCTGCCGATTACGTAGGAAATGTCATACACATCTTGGACAGTGAGCTGAAACGCGTCCTTCTCGAAAGCCAAAGCAGGAGAGGACTCTTCACGTAACTCCATTGTCATAGACTTTCGGAGTGCCTCAAAATCGGAGTACTTTACTACACCATTCACTTGCCTACGCACTTGCCTACAATGTTACTTTGTGAGAGTTGTTTATATCCTACTTTCACTCTTGGATGAGTACTGTACAAGTTCCACCACTAACGCGTCTATCGTTTCCTCATTACCAACCCTCACTTCCCCCTAGGGGCATCAACCAATGGCGTGCCTGGTGCACAGTGGAGGAGGGCGAAGTATCCCTGGCGACAGGTGAAAACAATGCGAACAATGAACAATCAGGTGACAGAGCACGTGATGTGGTTATCATCAAGATTCATTTCTCTGATTCTTTCTGGCAGAGAGAGAGAGAGAGATGCCAATGCCAATACAAAATGCTTGACAAGAACATGGCAAAGTAAAGATGAGAATGTATTATTTAGAATTTATCACATCAAACATTAAAGGACCACTTCACCAATCTTCAACCTATCTTCATATAATAGGTCCTCCTCACTAATAATCATGATAAAATGGCACAATCTTTTTCCAGGCTTTCTAGTCCTGAAAAGTTGCAATGTGAAAGTGGTAGCCATCGTTCTCACGATAATAAAAATCTTGATTAAAAACAATCTGCCTAATGACGATGTCACTGGTGGACGGGTTTCTGAACTAAACACAGCCTCATATGAGACACAGACTGAGTAGAAAACAATTGTGCCATTTTATCATGATTATTAGTGAGGAGGACCTATTATATAAAGATAGGTTGAAAAGTGGTGAAGTGGTCCTTTAACGAAATATTGCCACAATACAGATATTACCAGTAGGCCTACATTTTTACATAATGCCTCTAAGGCACTCTTTGAGAGGAGGTATTAGAGAGTTGGTTACACTACAGATCTCAGTTAGGTTTTGCAATATTCAGACTCATTGGAGAACAAAAAGAAAAAAGCACATTTAGTAAGGAGTCCAGGGATTTGTTTTACATCAACATATCACACACCTTCTATTGAGATCAGATCCGACATTAATTGATTGTTGGAGGCTTGGTTGGAGCACATCTTCAAAAGTCCATAGTGTTATTAATGGATCAAGATGTCTCATGGATCCAGCTGTTCTATCAACTTTAGTTATCAACTAGTGTGAGTCTGCTCAACTTACCTATGATACTTTCTTGGCATGTTGCGAATGAAAGACCATTATAACAAAATGTGGCTTTTCACGGTGTAAGTAGAAGTTTTCTGGAAAACATGCTAAAACTTAATGGACATGAAACAGAACTCAATTACATTTTAATGTAAAATTCATCATCAACAACACATTTCCAACCTATAGAGAAGACCATTAAGATTTCAGTTTGTGTAACACTGAAATGATTCAAGATTCATGATTCAATACTTTATTGCCATGTCAACAGATTTGTTTCAGTGACATTCATTGCAGTAACGGGGGATAGAAACAACAATTAGAACTACACAGCTGCAGCCATATTTCGGCGCTGCCCTCAGCTTTCTTGCATCTCGATAGGAAAAAAATCTGGGGGGGGGGGGGCATATAAAAAGCACTGCACTGCACAAGCACTGCCATCCCAGCAGTTGGCAGGAATGGCATGGAGAGAGGAAAAAAAGATGGGGATTGAGACAGCGAGCGGCTCTGGTGAGTGCAAGAAGAGAATGGTACCAGGTACCACGCTCGTGCCATGCTCATGTGCCCTGAGACTAATATGCAGGAACACTGACACATGTCATTGACTGGCAGTGAGCACATTTAAAGTTATTACACAGGCTGACATTACTGATGACCCTGTAAAACCCATCTAACAGCTAGACCAATAGAACTGATTTTTGATTGACATTTTCAGTGACAGTACATATACATGTAGGAATAACGGGAGGGAGTAGTATAGACATAGACAAATATTATTATTAATAAATAAATACATTCATACCATTTCCAGTTGACTCGACAACTAAAAAAAACATGGGTCACTATAAATGGAACCTCCTACAACTCAACTATCAATGGCACAAAACTGTAATCAGTAAACACTAAAACTCGTATTTAGAAATGTTATTTTGATGAGAATCTAATATTAGAATGATTTCTAGCGTAGCCCTGCCTTTCCATGTATATCAAGCTGTACTGTCTGTTACATTTAAAATGTAGGTGCTGTCAAATAAAATTGTATCATATAAACAGTTAGCAGTGTGACAGAAAAAAAAATTCTATCCTTAACTAAATACATTCTTAGTTGATCGGTTGATTAGTTGATATAATAGTTATTGGAAGTCAAGTCGATTATTATCGTTTATTTTCATTGACAAATCTGTACATTTCAATGCTGACTAAAACTGTCATCTCGCAATGTGCATTGTGTAGCATCAGGCCAGGGAAGCATGCATTTATTTTCATTCACAAACACATTTTAATTTTATATATTGATTTAAATGAATAGCACCTAATATATCAGTTATAAGCACATTATTATTTCCCTGGACACCCCTTGGGGGCACCACTGCAAGATCCATGGCACAATTCTGAGGTCTTTCTTTGATTCCTTTGCCCAAAAAACATAGTGTGAGGATTAACAAATAAAGTTTCTAGAAGCCAAGATAGTGTAAATAATGTATTTTCTAGTGGCCATTTTAAACATCCAAAATCGCAGCCTCGTTTAGCTAATGTTCAAATGTTTTTCAAAAATGTTGACAAACAAAACAAAACAATATTTTTTAACATAGTGAACCAGACTATAATCAATAACACAATAAAAGACACCACATTAAATTCAATGTCATACAAAGGACATAAGTCTCCTGATTGGCAACAGTGTGGGATCATCTCCAATCAAACCTGCTGCTACCATTGGCATTATGGCTGTGAAAATCCTGTCCAGAGAAGCAAAGAAAGTAAGGGATGAGTGTTCAAGCATAGCACTAATTTATGGCTAGTAAAGTAGAGATGAAGAAAAGCAAGGGCTCGCAACTCACTTTGTAATGCTCCAAGTATTTATTCACAATCACAGCAGGCAGGACATACAACGTTTCGACCGGTATTGGTCTTTCTCAAGTATGTCCTGCCTGCTGTTATTGTGAATAAATACTGCATGCATTACAAAGTGAGTTGCGAGCCCTTGCTTTTCTTCATGATTAACAGTTTGGCTCAGCACCAAGATCGGAGGATGTGCGCTGTTTTATTTTATTCTGGCTAGTAAAGTAAACATGGTAAAAGAAACAAAAGTAGAAGTCTAAGAATTAAACTAATAAGTGTTTACTTATAGCTAGGTATAGTAGCAGGGATGGTACAACAGTTTTGTGGTCAGGCTGTGGCACCAGACTAACAAGAGAATAGTTGTGTTGTGTTGTGAACTTGTGATGTGATTTGTTGTGATGTGATGTGTGAGAATGGTTCTGTGACAGCAAGGCTGGGTTACTTAATGTCAGTCTCATTACTTACAAGCGTTTGATTCCAGAGTCAGGCTGATCAAGAGGAGCAGGGTACAGTGGAGGAGAGGGAATATGAGGGACCAAGCTAACTTCATCCTTCAGTTCTTCCTCCTCACTATGTGATGTAAAAAAGAGGATAGTTAACTTTTAAACAACTGTTATTTGAATTTCTTGCACATGCTAACATTCTATAAATAAAGAAGTGACCTTTTGTAATATGCTAGCTCCTCTTGTAGCATGAAAACTTCAGACTTGAGTTCATTCCTCTCCTGTAGGACATCACGCAACTCCTGGATGGTAAAGCAGGGTTTTTCGGACTCCTTCTGCTCCAGGCTGTTTGTCACCTCTTCTGTTTCCCCTCCATACTCTTCCTGGTATAAAAAACAAAATAAATAAACAACCACGTTTGTAGTTATCTTCTTCAGGACAGAATGGCAGGTACGGGGCAGACAGTATCTTTTCACCCCTGCCTGTGCTTAAGAGTGTCTTTCTTTCTGTTCTCATCTTGGGCCCGATTCTTACACCCATATTTTGGGTGCACCCAAAATATGGGTGTAAACAGTTTAGTGAATCGGGCCCCTAATCTTGCAAACTCATACACGGATGAGGGTCATATATCTTGGCATGCTGCCAGGAGGCCAATGAACTCAACCTACAAATATTTTTATAACAGTCTTGAACCGTAGTCATAAGCCCTATTCGCACAGGATTAGTATTATATAGGGACCCCAGGTCATTTGTAATAATCACGGAGGACGTATGTTTTTTTTAAATCCTGTGCGAATCGACCATGTCGGTGATTTGGTCTGTAATAATGACAGGCCAAATGACCAGGCCATATTTCAGCAAACACGGACATCCTATGATAATAGTAATCCTGTGCGAATCGACATCTCAGTGAGAGTGAGAATGAGAGAGAGATAGAGATAGAGATAGAGAGAGAGAGAGAGAGAGAGAGAGAGAGAGAGAGAGAGAGAGAGAAAGAAAGAAAGAGAGAGAGAGAAGCGCCCGTCCGAATCTAGCCTTCTCAACTGCGGAGCACCGGGAGCAGTCTCGAAAATAACTTCTTTTTTTTTGTCCCACAAATTAACAGAGAGAGCTAGAGAGAAAGTTTGCCATGCGACAAAGTACCAAACAGGCACACAGCCATATAACTCTATGAGCAATGTACACAGCAGGCTGTTGTACAGTACAACAGCAACAATAAGTAGCTAGGCCTACTTCCTGGGGCTGGCAGTGGGATTTCAAAATAAAACATATATGATTAGCCTCCTCGACTGAGATTTATTTTGGAGTAACTATACTTGGAAGTTAGTCCATAACACATATTGTCTTACTATCAGTCTAGCATTCGGTAAAACACGCACAGAACACCACCGCACTGCCTTTTATCTCAGACTCCTGTCATTAATTAGCCTTCTTTATCGCAACCAAGGGTGCACACTTGTTTTTACCAGCTGCTGTGTAAGCACAGCTGGTCAATGTTCTCTCTGCGGTGCTTTCACGTGCACTTGCTGTAGTTGAGACCTATGTTTCTCATTGGCTGTACTGACAACCTATCGTCCTGATTGGCTGCCTCGTCTCTAAGCAACCACACACTTTTTGCCTCTAGCCGACCTCTCAGCCATGGGATATAAGGCAGCAGCTGGTTATTAATTGATGTCATCAATTCTTGTTTTACATAGTTTTACAAATAATATGCAACTCGACTTCATCCCTGGAAGAACGATGTGATGCGTTGCCTGTCGTTGATCATTTGTTTCATTGGCTCGTTCACTGGCATCAGAATCAGAATTATAGAGTGTAGGCCTACAAATGAACAGTCCTTTCTTTTTTTTTTAATGTTTTTTTTTGTGGCTTTCGCCTTTATTTTATATTTTTTATGGAGGGACAGACAGTAGGCTGACAGGAAATGGGGAGAGAGATGGGGGGAAGACATGCAGTAAAGGCCGTCGGGATCGGGAGTCGAACCCGTGGCACACTGCCAGACTGGATTACCAGCCAAGGTGCCTGGACCACTGAGCCATGGCCCAGGCCATGAACAGTCCTTTCAATTTGAAGATAATAGATAATATCCGTAATTTCATGTAAAACACAGACTTCGCTTATCCAATGCGAATCCGCCACAAAAAACACAGACGTCAGGGGGTCATTTCTAATTACCTGGGGGGTCCCTATATAGTACTAATGCTGCGCGAATAGGGCTATAATAAAAAGTGTCATGACGCAACTCCCAATATATAGGCCCTGTCCATCCCTATTTGCCTAGATTTTCTAGAACTTAGGTACGCTACCCAGTACCCGGCCTGACAGAGATATGTCCTCTTCTGAGCACCCCTTTCTCATTAATTTTGTTTTCCTTCACGCACAGCATTGGTTATGTCATTAACAATTATCTTGCTCCACAGTTTTTCTAATGAGTATAAACAGAATGCATTCCAGAGTGAGCCTACTGCTTGCGTAACATACTGTATTCATCCTGGGTATTTACTGAAATTGAGTTTACTTTAAACCAGATGAAAACTTTAAAAAAACAGGACTTAAAATCTTTATTCGTAAATGTTCAAAAATCAACCCAAAATATGCCTCATATGAGGCAGGGAAGAAAGTAATGCACACTGTTTTCTGTAAACAGTTGACACTGGGCTTCAGTTATACCACAACAAAATAGTCTACAGGGGTAAGTTTAAGCAGGTATTACCAATAAAAACGCTGTTGCTCCCACATCTTCATCTTCATGACAGTCATCCTCCCCATTCTCATTTGCTGAGCTTGGGAGGAGGGATTCAAAGCAGTCAGCCAGGAATCCAGGGTCCCCTCCGCATTCCACCCAAACTGAATTTTGCTTGATTGAGTCAGCTGTTTCTGCTACCAAGGACTATATTTGGGACACATCAAAGCCACTTAAGGCAAAAAAACAAAACTATAAACAAAACACATTTCCATATTCTATTGACATGGCTGATTTAAACCTTGCTCTACATGACATCAGCGTTTCTGTTAAAAAGGCCAGGACTTATATGGGTGTGTGTACCTTTAATGCTCGGGACGGGTTACCATAGTTACAACAAGAAGTGACGTAGTCACGTTACGTGACTCAGCCCGCGAAAGAGTCAAGGAATGTACAAGCCCTCTGTCCGAAAGTCAAGTTTAAGTCGAAACTATTTTGAGTATTACCTCCGTTTGTTATCGTCTGAAGTCTGAACTAAGTTCCAGTATATTTTTCACAAGCTTTATGAGTCAATGACGAAAGTAAGTGCATGCAAATGTTGATGTTGTTGTGTTTTATGCCATGTAATAAGTGATTCACGTCGTGTAAGAGATGCAAGGAGATGACATGATTAACGTCATGGTATAATGCTCATAATACGTGCCTGGTCTCTGGAGTTCCTGTGGTGGTTTGTTAACTATTTCGTTGAGTGAAATATGGTGTATGACCGTTCTCTGGCACCAGTAAAGTGACCAATGCATAGCGTTCATTCCAGGCAGGTTGTATTCACTCTGATCTAAACGTCAATTCTGTCTATGATTCTGTCCCATTTATCTGGCCACCAGGGGTCATCCTTTCAATTATACCAGTCAGCTCGTTCCAGACTTGAAGGCAGATGACATTTTGTGGATGTTTATTATTATAAACTTGTGTATGGGAAAGTGTGGAAAGAAACACTGCTATTCTGCTAATATCTACAGATTCATACAGTGTATGGTGTGATTTGTTACCATGGTATATTTTGCATAGCCTACTCTTTATGATGGAGTGGTATTTATTATTTGTTTGTCAATTAGCCCTTCACTAAGTCCCTCCCCAACCCATCCTTGTCCAATAGGCACGTTAGCAGCGAAGAAAGCTTGACCTGCATAGCAACCGTTGCTAAACTATTGCGATTGACATTGGACAATCACTTTTTGGGGTGGGATTTAGTAAAGGGCTAATTGTGTAAAAGTACCAGTACAGATTTATTCTGTTTGTTACTACAGAACTGCTGAATATAAAGATGTGGAATACTGGAAGTCAAGTCTGGGTCCATTATTGCATCCTGACAGATGCACCATCTTGGGTATTGCTGACAGACATACTGTATAAGAGCCAGTACTCTGCCTCATACTATTTTACAGTTTCAAAATATATTTTTTGTGATACTATGGTTCATGTGCTATCATGAGGTTATTGTTTGACTTACGGTTCTCTGTGCTGATGTTGGTGGAGACATCCTTGCCTTTGTGGGGAAAGGTTCAACGTTCTTCACAATCTCTCTCTGTAGCTCCCACTCAAGACGCTCTTCCCTCAGCCGAGCAACCTCGAGCCGCAGAGCCCCCAGTTCCTGATGCCGTGCCTGGGCTGCAGCCTCCAGTTCAGCCTTCTGCTGGATCAAAGCCTTGCCCCGGGCCTCCACCACACCGGTCCTGTGACGAAGGTCCTGGTTGATCTTCATAAGTCGGTGCTGCTGCATCTGAAGCTGTATGTGGAGGGAATACGTTTCAGTGTCTCTCATCTGGTTTTGGTTAATGCGATTAAGCTCTTTCATGAAATCTATCCCACAGGCCAATTAAACAGTCTCTCACCGCCTCAATATCCTCATTCCTCTGTGTCAATTCGTGGTCTTTAGCCCGGATCACATCTCTCTGCTTGTCCACCATGTCCTTTAGCTTGTTCATCATCTGTCGTTCTTTCTCTGACATACCTGTGGTAACGTGGTTGTTATGTATTAAAGGACAAAAACTGACAACACAAGTATTGGATGTACACTAACAATCTAACAAGCGGTAATAAACCACAAAAGTTTGTAATATCTCATAATTTCAGGCACAAAAGAACGTGCATGTATGTACTCCACAAAAAAGTGGGAGACGGTTTGGGAACCCTGTCTTCCAAAAAGAGAATAGAAGTATTGCAAGTAATGATTCTTATTTATTATAGTCTTAAATACCAGTGTCTTAACTGTTATTTATTCCTAAGGCCAGGAAGAATTCACACTTGAAACACGTTACTAAGTTGTCTGTATGTACATATAGCTGTTCTTATTGTGTCAAAAAACCCAATCAGAACACTTTAAAAGGGGCCTATTTAAAACTATTCGTAAATATGTAATTTTTGGGGGGCATTACACGGTCAGTTCCCTTCTCTTTTTTCATTTAAGGGCAAAGTAATTCTTAACAGCACCTTTACCTGATTTACAGGTATTCTGCATATCCTGCATGCATACAGTATATTACCTAATTAATATTTGAATAATGCCCATTCCACAAAATAACAAATGGAGGTTTGCCTTTGTATATTTGACCCATGAGAGTAAATAGAACTGTAGCCAAAGTCTCCCACAAGGGCTAGCCTATATTTTTGTCCAGTACAAAAATAGTCCTTTACAAGATGTCACCTGATGCTGCTACCGACACCCCCCCTTCTTATGTCAACATCTAAGTGTGCAACATATACAATTGCACGTGAGTGCATAGGAGGATGAATCACAAGTGCAAAAGAAATCTATAACATGTATAAGCTAGTCAATCAAACAAACTGTCTCTCCACTCCATACCCCTTAACTGAGACAGAACAAATCAATGCAGAGAAACAAAGGATCAGTCACTAGCACAACTTGCATGCAAATTTTCCACTCAAAAGTTCATATAGTGTGTGTGTGTCATCAATTTTGTTAAAGCTGCAATCCACAAGTTTAATGTCCTACTCTGGATTCAAACTGTGTGAGTGCAGAAATGTCTACTTTTGAGCTATAAGAGACAGCTTTTTTTTAGCAGAGGCTAAATTGTGTTTTGACTTTGAAGCAATACCTCGTCAACCAGTAGTAGTCCTAGCCGACGCCAAAACTGTATACATTACAGTATTTCCACCACCGCAGTACAGATTACAGATTGATCAAAAATAAATAATGTTTTATTTACACAGCAATAAATTATGGATTGCAGCTTTAAGCACAAACAAATAAAATAATGATATTACGTGTATCTGGACTCTTTTATACTGTGAGATGGCTGAACCAGTGTTATTCCTGAGTAATACACTGAGCACTCTGTAGTATATACCAAGGTCTTACAAAATCCAACAAGACAAGCAATGCATAGTGGTAAAACAGCCTGACCGGTCTTGTGGCTAGAGTGGGGAAAATTAATTCAGTGCTCAATAATATTGGATATGTAGTTTGAGAATATGAATCATTATACATTTATACCATGTAAAGGTTGATTTGCTGCAGTGTGAATTTTAAGACTGTAATGACTATTAATATCATATTACTGTCCAACTTACAGAAGCACAGTAACTGCTAAAGTAAGCAGACTATGTGTAATTCAGTATCTCAAGTGGAAATTGAGTTTACAGGACTTGTGAAGGACAGCCAAAGTCTCTTCTCAATCTCAAAGCCAGATTTATATTTTGTTGAGTGACACAGGCATACGACTAAAGTATAAACCCCATATAAAGAACAGAGAACATTCTGTTGATTCCACAACACTACTGTACAGTATGTAGTGATTTTGAGTAACATTTTATGATTTATAATTTATGTACTGACTGAGATGAGCGCATCTTTGGTGCCTCTGTGTTATTTCTCAACAACCACCGGCATGGCATATACAGTATTATTATTATCCCTTGCATAAGTGTCGGTTCAAATGGTAATTTTCATGGGACAGGGCAGCCCACACAGCACGTGTTCAAATATGAATAAGTCCTCAGAATCTTGCTTTAAAGTCCGATGCCATACGTTTAATTTCATGATAGCATTTCATGGTGCATAAGTTTGGAACTAGGTTCTAAAAACCGAGATTTCACATGGTTAAGTGACGCAGAGAGAGACTTTTTGAACATAAGATATTCGCACTTGCAGAAAGTTTAGAGAAAGGCAGAAAGCACAAACGGACAAAGAAAATATATGTAATGTATAATTATTTTTGGGTATTAACCAAAGGCCGTATTTTCATTTCATTTTTACCTGTGCAGTTTCTGTTTCCAGGAAGTGAACGTGATATTGTTTATGTTTTTGGTGTCTTATAATCCCATAGGGGATGGGTCTTTAGAAGGATCCCTGGCTAATAAGAATAATATGCCTTAAAACATTATACTTGCCCTCTACAACTAAAATAAAAACACCTTCAATATTTTATTTCTTTCATAAATACAGAATCTTTCACTCAATAGGAACTGCCCCTGTCGCAAGTTGATGATACCATATGTCCATATGGTCTATAGCCCTATGGAATGTATGGAATGCATATGCTAATAAAAAACAACTTAATACTTCCTAAGGATAATATGAGCATCAAAGCAATATTTAAATACTTTTTATTAGCATGTGCATTCCATATATTCCATAGGGCTGGTTGGACCACACATGGACATATGACATCATCAACTTGCGACAGGAGCAGTTCCTATTGAGTGAGATATTCTCTATTTATGAAAGAAATAAAATATTTAAGGTGTTTTTAATTTTAGTTATAGAGGGCAAGTATACTTTTTTAAGGCATATTTGTCTAATTAGCCAGGGATCCTTTTAACACAGGACAAAGAATAAAGAGCTATCAAAGACATGTGGATATTTTAAATGATCTGTAAGAATTAATGATTTTTTGTTTTTCATTCATTCGTTCATTCTTCATACAGATGATGTAAAATGTCCACATGTCTCTGATAGCTTTATTCTGTTATTATTATACCTACCCTCATGTTGCTGTAGTTCTTCTTTTGTGATGGGTGTGTTTTTGAGGGAGAGGTTTATCAATAGCCTCTTGTTCTCTGCCTGAAGCTGAGTAATTTGGAGGACCAGGTCCTGGGCCTCTCCTCTCCACACATCT
This sequence comes from Electrona antarctica, assembly GCF_951216825.1. Taxonomy (NCBI): domain Eukaryota; kingdom Metazoa; phylum Chordata; class Actinopteri; order Myctophiformes; family Myctophidae; genus Electrona; species Electrona antarctica. The sequence continues at coordinate 31,016,009 of NC_136793.1, read as the reverse complement.
TCCACGGACTCCAGCTCCTGAAGGATGGATATTTATTATTGGCGATAATGGCCAAGGGACACTCACACAAACATAATCATCGAATACATTTCTAATACTATTGTTACTTCACACACACACACACACACACACACACACACACACACACACACCCCGCCGTCCCCGGCACCATTGCCGCACCAACAACAACAATAAAGCAATAATAAAGTAGCACAAAGTACAGTACGGAGTTTAATTTCTTAAATCCCCGTTGTGACACATTTTAGAGAATGTTTATAGATGTGATTTTTGTTTTCAACTGATTACAGCATAAGTAGGCCTACTTCGGCAGGGCTTAGATCAAGACTATGATAGGATATAATAGGAAGGATGTATTTGATGGAGTCTGACTTTTACTTTAGTATCTATATGAGATATGTCAAAATCGATAAAATACATCTATGGTCCAAGCCTTGGACCAGATGTATTTGATCGATGTATTTTAGCCTTGCCTATGCTAATGCTTCCACATGCCTTTTGGTGTTGTTTTTCCTTTTCCTGTCTGTCATCTCGCTCCTGTCGCAACCTGTCCAACTCTCGCCGCAGTGCCTCGGTCTCTGGGTTGACGGCGGTGCTGCGACTGACGAGCACCTCCAGGACTTCAAGGATCCGCACCACTTTGGGCATCAGCCGCAACAATGATTCGCAGCCAAACTGATCAATTATCCGCTCAAACTCCTGCCCCACGATCGCGGCAATATCATACACGTCCATCACGGTCAAGTCCGTCGCATTTGTGTCCAGGGCAGATACACAGCCTTCCATGCCTGTTTTCTGCATTGCGAGCCGAGAACACTTAAAAAACAAAATCAGCACGTTTTCCTCATGTATTAGATTTGAACATTAACATGTATTATAATCACAGCTGCCTGCACAGATGCCTGACGCATTATTGTCGTACTATAAAAACTTAATGTCCACATTGTTGACAGTCTAAACTTCGTCTCCTCCTGCAAGCGACTCGATCCTGCATTGCAAAAATCTTCCCCGCCTGCAACTGCAACTTGCGTTAAACTGAAGAGTTAAAACGCAACTGCGCATGTCATATTCTATCTGGGTCCACTGACTGTCCAGACTCGTCCACTCACTGACCCCACACGCACAACAGCAATTGTGCCCGTTGCCACTGCGATTTAATACAATTAAATCAAATTACATCACATCAATTCTAATATTGCCTTACCATAGCCTATTCACAAATGGTAATGGTGCATTTATATAGCGCCTTTATTCAAGCCAAGGCATAGATTGTAAATGCACATTCACACACACACGTTCATACACTGATGGCGGCGGAAACCATGCAAGGCACCAACCAGCACATCAGGAGCAATTAGGGGTTCAGTGTCTTGCTCAAGGACGCCGAATACAAGTCGGTTCGGCTCTGTAGAGCCTACAATGTGACTTCATTTGAGGTTCGGGGGGGCGGGTACCGTGACTGACCGTACTAAAGTCGGCTCTTCGGTGCTACTGAAAATTTCTGAGGAGCCGAAATCATTTCGGCACTACAGCGGTAAAATAGGAGTATGAATCGGCCCTAACTCTGGGGGAGCCCGGGTTCGAACTAGCTTGCAGTTAATTACCATCCAGCTACTCTACCCCTGAGCCACTGCCGCCACAATGGTAACAGATTTACAATCACGAAATACAATGGCAATATAGCCTGTAGGCCTATAGTGTATACAGACTATAATTTAATGCAAAGATCCAATGTATCTACATTGCAAATAATGTTTTTTTTAAGCTTACTTTACTTTGTCTAAAATAAATGTACTACGCCTATAGAAAACTCAGGCCTATTGCTGTAATCAGTGAGATGTACAAACAGAATTAAAAGACTGAACCATTAAATGATAAACATGTTTATATTTCATTGTGTTTATTTGACATTAATTAACTTCTTACAAGGAGAAACCACCATAACCTTTACTAAAATATATTAATAGATCTGAGAGTATAAAGACATGTTTCATACAGGAAAGGATAGAACATAAAAAGATGCATTTGACCCTTTAAGAAAAGCTCCCAAATGCAAAGGAGTTCACCACCTTCATAATGTGGTGTACAGTTCATAGACTAACCCCGCTTTTTATTTTCAGCCTAGGAGATAACTTGTATGCCTTCATTATAATACATACATACATGTTTACATAATCCTGTTTTTCCTTCATTCAGTCTTCAGAGGACCCGACCATTCCTTTTTTATAAAGTGACTTTATATAAATTACAGTATGACTTGTGTGGACACCTTCATTGACTGTGCTTCCTTACAGATAAAGATATTAAGCTATGAGTACAGTGCATTTCAAGGGATAAAGGGACTGTAATGTACTGTAGAGAATGAAAGCAATTTTTGTACATGTGCGTAGAGGAATGTCATCTTTCATGTAGGCAAAACCAGAGGTATCTAAAACTATTGCGACAACCTGGGCTTGCATGGCATGCTTCCATAGTTTTCTTCTCCACACACCATAACATGAACAGCATACATGTGCATTGAGAACATGTGACATGTGAGGCCTCCACATAGTGTCAAAAACATTGCTTGTCCACGCTTGTATTTCAATATTTGATATTTAACGCTGCCATTGTAAATGTACTGTATAATCCATATCCTCATTCTAAAAGCATTAACAGTAGTACTAGCAGTCTAATACCACAGTGATAAACTGGTGTTCGCACTGTAAGAAAAAATGTGCATCTTCTTTATGCAATAAACTAAAATAAGTGGGGACTGCCTTGGTGGAACAAATTACAGCATAATTTAAAAAAAACAAACAAACAACAACAGTACAAACATACAGCAGTTGCTCATAGGCATCAAGGGTCAAAAGTTAGGCGGAGTTCCATTTTGGCAAACAGAAAACAAGGAGAAAGGTAAAGTAGAGACAGAGGATTGTCAGGGTGCAGCTTAAAGAGGACCTTGGGTTGACACAAAGCCGGTCCTTCTCAGTACAATCCAATTGTCCACCAGTGAAGATGTCTCCTCCTCTATTCAGACCATTTCTTGAACTATACAGAGATGAGAACAATCAAAAACTTGACTCACAGCATATGAACAAATTAACTTGTGAATCAAAATGAATAATAACTTTGTAATAATTTGTAATGCGCTTACTACAAATACTACCAAAATAATAAAAAAAAACAATATAAACTCAGCAACAAAAGTTTGGAAACTTAACTTTGGTCCATTATTTTTCCAATGGGTATTGTATTTTATATCATTGTATTCGTTGATTAGTCACCTTTACAACGAGGTATAGATTGTAAGGATCGGGCGTTTGTGGAATGAGCAACACAGCTAAACGTGTGGGTAGCGCCTCCAAAGAAATTGCCAAAATCCCAAGTGGTTGGTATTCAACCCTACCAGTTCTAAAGCATATACATGATCATATTAATCTTTTTCAATTACTCCCCGAAAACAAATATAGAGCTCTGTCTTCATGGGCCTTACCAAGTTTTTGGGTGGTATAGAGGGTTTCTGGGCCACGGCAGGTTTCCTCATGGTGGCAGGTCTACTGGATTTAGGTGAGGAAGGGTCAGCATTAGCTGGTGAGGGAGTCAGGCCATTCCCTTCCGAGATCCCGACCATTGGAACACCTCCTATCTCATAATGTTTCTTCCTCAACTCTCCCAGACGTAGACGTTCATTCCCCAAATGGCTTTCCAATTCCAACACCTTAACCTGTGGAGCAAATACACAAAGGGACAGGAAATTAATGAAATTAACTGCTTTACTGTGTTTGTGTTAAATACATGTGTCAAATTATATTCAGTGATATGCAAAAAGGTACAGTAGGCACATCAAGTAGATTGTGGCACAGTAGAACGCTATACTGTAGAAACCACCCTCTACCCTCTATTATACATCTTTATCCAAATTAATCAAATATTTTACTACATAATACTACATTTCGTGAATGGAGACTAAAGTCTGTGAAGATCTAATATAACCCTCTCAAACAGTACTTGCCTGAGACTCCATCTCCTCTTTCCTCAACTTGATCAGAGACATGCCAGAAAAGTCCATTACGTCTGCAGATGAAAATAATATACATAAATAAGTTGCATAGCCTATATTAGCAACTTACAGCAAGCCAACATACAACAGCCAACTTGTTGGCTATGGTCTTCCACATAGATCTAGTCAAACTCACCCTTTTCCTCTAGGTGGTCCTGGCCTGTCCTGGTGGAGGCCACTACATTGGCTGCCATCTCATTCACACGGCGAGAACACTGCTGGAGCATGGTCAGCTTCTTACTGTCGCGGCCTGCCTTTACCTGCAGACAGATTAGAGGGCAAATACTATGACGACACATGTAATTTAGATGCAGAAAAGGGCAAGAAGCAAATCCACAGAAGAAGAAAACTTTGGAACACCACAGGTGTCTCCTCTGGATGGAGTGCTACCAAAATTGTTTTAAAAAGAAGCAGATGGCATTCACTGCATTTACCTTAGAGGCAGCGACTAGTTGTGCTGTGCTGGCAGCTATCTCATGAGAGCAGACGATCAGCTCCTCGTATTTTCCAGTGTGCAGCACCACCTTGTCAGCAGATTCCCTATGTGGGAGCAGGCAGAGAAATCATGTCACTTAAATCTTCTCACTGTCGGGACCGAGGGACGTGCACACCCAAACACCGCCAAACACGCGACTGCAAATTAGTGCACTGTGAAATATGTAGCAGAGTAGCCCACTCAGTAGCCCAGAAGCCTAATGCTGCATTCACACGGGCAGATGCAAAGATACAGTCTACCATTCATTTTCAATGGAAGCCAGCGACATGAAGATACAGACTTGTAGCTGCTGCAAAAGATACAAAGATACAAAACAATGAGCTGGTTTCAACTTCAGATTCAACTACAAATATGCTGTGTAGCTTTGTCAGGGGGATTCCCCTTTGGGTGAATGGGATATTGGTATGTTTGGTTTCCCTTGCAAAATACCAAGGTTCATAGCCAGGCGGTTATAAATTCAGTCAGTGTTATTTCTACACTCTGATTACTGAATATATTAAACAGCCTATGGTTCAGAACTTACACCATCTGTGTGGCTCCCCATCCCACAGCCTTGGAGGCAGAGATGAGTCCCTCCGTCCAACGAGAATTCCTGGCGTAGAATTCTTTAATGGTGGCTGCCCCCTGGAGAGTGGTTACAAAAGTTAGTTCCTGTGGAACCTTATAGCATAGACGTCCAATATGAATTTGCCAAGAAGAGGAGATCTGATGTTCTAGTGTGAACTGCTGGCTTTGAAAACAATATTAGAACAGTGTGAACTCACCCTCCCACCCTCAACAATCTCCTTCTGCAGGTCTGTAGATGCCAGGACCAGCATGTGGATGGCCTGAGGAACAAAGGATTGCAATATAATAGGGCAATATATTAAGGCATGTTCATTAAAGGGGAAATTCCTTTTATGCATACAGTAGGCCTATAACTGTATACTAAACAACCTACCTTCATCAGGTCCGTGCAACTGTTGAGGATTCTGTAACAGAGGAAAATGTAATGCAGTTTAAAAACAAACAATTATACTGTCAATATGCATTACAGAATAGTATATTGTGTGTAGAGAATAACCACACACAAATACTAGGAATGAACGATTCACTCAACTCACGATAATGGATTCAGAATATAATATTCTCATGATGATTATTGTCACCACCAGGCCAAAGGCATGGGGAGAGAGTATGTTTTGCACTCCGTCCGTCCGTCCGTCCGTCCGTCCGTCCGTCCGTGTGTGTGTGTGTGTGTGTGTGTGTGTGTGTGTCCGTCCGTCCACAGGTAATCTCCGGCACCGTTAACCCGGTCGATGCCAAAATTTGCACACACACTCTCTGGATGCCGAACCTCTACCCCAAATTTTCCAGAACGGCCTATTATAGCGCCACCAGGAGGCAGACTTTTGAAAAATATTTTTTTTGTTTTAATCAGTCTTACTCCTCCTGCCCAACACTCCCTGCTGACATGTGCCGCCTCAGCCCGCAGGAATACGTGCAGTGATAAATATCACCCTCCATGCCCGGCTTCCCTCACCAGAAACACGGGACAATTGTGTTTGTATAGATAGACACGCGGCAAAGCCGAATGGACCATGGTGGATTCGAACCCACAACCTCTGCCGTGGCGGGCAGGCATTTTACCACCCGAGCACCTACAATTATTACCCAAAAGGAAATGCCAGACACATGACTGAAAAAGGTTAAACAATTTCTCATGCCAATAACAATAACATGCCGCTCCACCAGATCAGAAGCATCTCAAACAGTAGTAGTACTGAGAACAAGGAGTGCAGGCGGTGAACAAGCAAACTCGATTACGTACTCTCGTACATAATCAATCAACAATCAAAGGAGTATTGCGATCCATTATTCAATTCACCCATTTGAATTCTCACACATTTGCATTGATAATTAACTGTTACATCCCTATTGAAAAGTGTCACACTGAATGGCTTGATTGAATGCCAATGTAGATCGATAAAGAACCGACCTCTCATTGACCTCCAGTTTAATCCCCGACGTGTCCTTTCGTGCCTGATTCATCATTTCCTGGACAAAGAACCACACAGGAAGCATCAGATTCACTGGATATATCATATAAGTTAACATTATAGGAATTGGTACTTTACATTGCTCGTTATAACACTTACATCAATTCTACGGACTGCTTCCTCAATAGCTGCTGATGTTGCCGACATCTCCTTATCCACCATGTCTCCTAGCTCATCCTGTCGCACATCCATGCCCTTTGGCCGCAGTTCCTAGATAATAGAATTTTAAAAAGAGATGAGAGAATTCTAAAATCAAGAAATGTATATATAACCTTATTCCTGGGGAGAGAAAACTCAGAGCAGAGTGAACCCAAATGTTGACATTTATAGTCAATTCTGTTGCAGGTAAGATTGCTTCCTCGCCCCCAGTCTCTTACCTGGCCCAAGTGAAGGATCTTTTGGACAATTACGCGAATGGAGGCTGGGTCTGCACTCTGGATTGTGGCCTTTGCTTTTAGGTCTTTTAAGAACTCCAGAGTCTGAGTGGCACATCCTCTGCAGTTCTCAGTCAGTCCTGCAGGGGGTGTAGATGAACAATTATCAGCTAGCTATTATCACTATCAGCCTTCATAATATGAACACAACCTTTGTTCTACCATGCCATTTGGAATAAATTTGAAATGAAAACATTTCCCATCCATATTCCAATATATACATTACAGGTATACAGTACACTACAGTATAAACACACGCACGCGCGCATGTTCAGTTATCCAATGACATCACTAATTGAAAGCTGTGAGTTATTCCTTACGATCTGCATGATCAGTGGGCGCCATGTGTGCAGTGGCACTGCCATTGATTATTGTATCAGCAGCTAAGTGGGAGAACTGGGTCAGACCCCTAAGCAGTCCTCCAGCATCTGGTGACAAGAACACAGAGAGGGAATGTGTCACAATCACAACCATAGAAAACTGCAATTTGATCAGTAATATAAGCTCTAAGGATACACTTACCCCCCATGTTTTGAAGAAAGTCTGCATGTCCCTTTTGCACTTTGTCAATTGAGCCCAATGTGGCCTCTGCCCGACTAATGAGGTAATCTGTGTTTACAAGTGAGAGTGAAAAACAAAAAAATACGATGTATTCAGTACAAAGTCAATTTCTACAATAGCCTGCCTATCATGAATTCCAAAGTTTAGGATGAACACCAATGCCATCCAAACCTCTTGGCTTTAGAACAATTGCACAAGTTTAGATAATAAAATAATAATGTAATTATGTTAATGTATTTGTTTACCCTATATTTAATATAATTGTCCACATCCAGTCTCATTCTATATGCCATTTTCATCTCCACGAGGTCGGACAGCCACAGGCCAGAGATTACGTTTCTGTCCTTGTCCGTCCCCGTGTCCGATCATCTGTGAACTAATCTCTGCGTGAAACTTTGCACACAATCCCAGCAGGCCATAGAACTTCTGCCACAAATGTATGGCCTCATGGTGGCAATATAACTTCAACCACTTCACAAGATTTCCAGGCGGAAGATCTGCGCTCCGACGTGTAGTCGTTCTACTGTATTCAAAATGTTTTCATCCATTTTTATCTACACAACCCTCCTGTACCAGAACGTGAAACGTTTTTTATTAAAATTGCAAAAAACAAATCTCTCTCTCTTTAACTTTCTTTTGTTGTATTTATTATTATTATTTAATCTGATGTGCACACGGATACGGGCACACTTATTTATCCTTTTATTTATCCTTTTTCTCTGGCACCTGCACAACACTGTTTATTATATTGCTCTGTAAGCACTTTCTAATGATTATGAACAGAGTTAATGGTAGAGCAATTGTTAAGGGTCCAACCTGGGGAGCTGGTACAGCGTATATGGAGGGGGTCGTCTAGCTTGGCCACGGCATCTTGGATGATGTTCTCAGCCTCTGTAATTGTACCCTGTAACAAAGCAAACTGTTCCTCCAGCAGCTTCTGCTTCAGCTGCTCTTCACGACTCATCTATACAGATACAGACAGACAGACACAGACAGACGTTACAAAGGTTGAGAACAAACAGTGGACCAAACTAAGTTTACGCAAAAGTGCCAAATTAGCCACAAATGGAATAATGAAAATTAGACTTCCTGTAGCAGACTTCTGCGGTGGCAGATACATTATATATTAAGAAAAGCAGTATGATCATATTTTTGTTCCGTATAAGCTTTTTCTCACAAATGGTTTATTAGAAAAGCATATTTATTGCCATATGGAAGCGTGAGATGACATACAGTACTGCACTGCAGGCCTAACAGATTGACAAAATATTGAGCAATCCTTTAGCTCCACCAACTGTTACCGACATCCATTTTATTGTCTCCACCAGGCTGAAGGCATGGGGAGAGAGTATGTTTTGCACTCAGTCCGTGTGCGTGTTGAGTCCGTGTGTGAGTGTGTGTCCGTCCGTGTGTGTGTGTGTGTGTGTGTGTGTGTGTGTGTGTGTGTGTGTGTGTGTGTGTGTGTGTGTGTACAGCTAATGTCCGGCACCGTTAGCCCGGTCGATGCCAAATTTTGCACACACACACTCCCTGGATGCCAACATGAACCTCTGCCCCAGATTTTCTAGAACGGCCTGTTATAGCGCCTCCAGGAGTCTGACTTTTGTAAAACACATTTTTTGATATTACTCCTCCAGATTCTGTCCAAAAATCCCACAAAGTTACACAGTATCTCTATGTTTTCACATTGGCTTATTATAGCGCCACCAGGAGGCCACAACCTGACCTGCCCTGGTGGAGACCTGTGCCCCGAGGGGCACTTTTTCTAGTTCCAATTCAAGTATTGCCGCATCACATGTATTGTACCATGCTGTTGGGAGCTCAGTTTATTTTATCAGAGTTTAAAACAAAGCATATATGTGTCCTGACCTACTGTACCTATATTTGCATTGATTACAGAATGCAAGTGGGTCAAGTTGGGAGATTTACAAATCTGTCTATGTAAATTATACTCTCCTATACTCTCCTATACTCTCCACTGTTTCATGTGCATTTGTAGGGGAATTTCTTTCTTTCATTTTCCCCTCAGAAATAATTCATGCACATAATGTTACACAAAAAAGGGATTTTCTTTTCTATGGGCCAATAAGCAGTTCTACTGGCACAGTTTGTGTGTGTAACAAACTGCACCAGTAGTGGTGCCCCTCACCTCAAAACTAATATTAAATAAGTAATCTACTGATTTATGCCTGAAGAGTAGAGATATAAACCTAAGAGTGTTTCTGTGACTGTAGACGACAGAGGTGAAGTACTGCTGAAGTCAACTCAGAAAAGTGTAGTGGATGGAACACATGACTGTGGTTCACAATACCCAGCTGTTCCGTTTTGTCCTGACTGACCTTCTCCTGCAGTTTGCCACTCAGCTCTCCCAGCTCCTTGCTGCTCCTTTCTCTCTCTTGCTGAAGTGATGACTGCTGCACTTGCGCAGCCTGACGCAGGGACGACAGCTCTGCCTCCTTCTCGCTCACAGAGCGCATCAGACGCTCTTTCTCTGCCTGCAGAGCAGTCACTGAACCGGTCATATGCTCCCCATTCTGAGACAAAAGGACAGATGAGGTATGAGAAATACAAGAAAGCCAGACGAGAAGGCTGACTAGGAGATTTGTTAGCCTCTTGAAGAAGCAAAAAGGTGTTAAAGTCCTCAAAGTCCCGAACCACAGAATGGCACTCCTGCAATTTGAAATATTACATTGACAAACATTAATTCACCCATATGTAAACACACACACACACACACACCTTCTCAGTGCTCTGCAGGGTTGCCTTGATGCGCATCACTTCTGCCATTCTCTCCTCTAGCTCCCGCCTCAGTTTCTCCATCTCAAACTTCTGCTCCTCCAGCTATCATGAAGACACAAATAAGGCAGTGTCATCCGGAGACCACACATTTTCAAGCAATCGGGTTGGGAGGCAAATGCAAAATCACACACGACCAACCTTCATGTCAGCTTCCTGTTTGATCCGATCCACCTCAAAGGACAGCTGCTGCTTAGTCCTCTCCACCTCTTCATGGGTCTGCTGTGTCGCTGACAGCATCTTTACAGTGTCTGCACTCTGTCAGAACATTAACACACTCAACCATTACCACCCACACACACATTACACAGAGAGGTGTTGACATCTGAATTAATTCATGGGTCTGGATAGTTGTCTGTACCTTCCTGAGTAATTCTGCATGACTGGACACCAGCTCTGTGTGTTTCTCCTTCAGCTTATTGTAACGCTGCTCAGTGGCCTGGGCTCTTTCTGCAGAGGAGAGATGCCAATGTTAGCGTTTGGAACATCCTGTGTGTGAGGGAGTGTGTGTGACTGTTAAGTGGCTGTCTCACTGTCTGCCTCGCTGAAAGTGGTCTGCAGGCTCTCGTGTTCTGCGTTGCGGCGACGCGTAGCCTCCAGTTCCATGAGGAGCTGCTCGTTTTCCACCAAGGCACGCTGTTTCTGCGCCCGCTGTTCTTCTACCTCCGCCTCCAGGCTGTTAATCTGAGATTTGAGCTGGGTGATGTAGCGCTGAGCCTGAAGATGAGATGAGGGAACTCATTAGCCCACCAAAGGTAACCTGCAGTACATTGTGATTATCCAATCTATACCATTTTAATTTGGTTTGTATTGGTATTTTCCTGACACCCTCAAGTTCCCTCTTATTACTGGATAGACATTGCTCCCCTTTTTCTTTTTGAAAGATTATTTATTCTAGAATTTTGAATGCCTACGTTCAGTACATTGATACAACACTGTCAAAGCATATAGAAAGGGCAGAAAAGGGAAGACACAACAAAAGACTGCTGGAATCACATTCAGTATGTAACATGGTTACACTAAGGCGTCCTCGTCATTTCCCATTCTAAGACTACTTGCTACATTCCACATGTCAAAGCCAATATTTGCATCCTCCCATCATATAACCAAAATATCCTTAAACACTTGCACATTAATAATGTCCTCCGTTGTCATAATTCTGTGACAAAGACAACAATCCTGAACTAGTCTAAACAACAGACATGAGTTATTAGATGCGACATTCTAAACTCTACATGGCTTGTGCTTATAACCATGCGTCGCTACTGTGGCCAACGTGGAAGTGCCTCTCGCCTACAGCAACTGCGCCGTCTCAAGCGAACGTGAGGCGCCACCGCGCGAGCTAAAGCGAGCGAGTTGCCATGCCAAACGTTGCAAAGTTCGATTGATCCGACTCAGCGGTGTTCGAGTTGCGACCTGATAGGCACAGAATAGTAAATCATGTTCTGGCGAGAGCGTTTGCGTGGCTACTGGCCAATCACTGCGCAGGCGTCACAGAAGCAGGGGTGTGGTATGGCACATGCTGTGTAGGGTTTTGAATGATGTGTCTCTGATATGACTGCATACCTCTGCTTTGACCCTCTCCAGTTCTGATCTCAACATCTCCATGTCCCGCTTGAGATTTTCAATCTGTAGATCCCTGTAGAACCATTTGAAAGATCAGGACATATCTACCAACCGCTAGCTCTCAATTCAACTTTATTGTCACATCACAATTTTACACAAGGTATAAAGGAGTGGGTGACATAATTTGTGCTAGCTTCCTGCAAATTGCAGTTACGGAATAGAAAAATGAATAAATCATAAAGTATAATCTATTTGGTAAATATGCAAGGCACAAGAATATATAATATACTGTACATAAAGTGTGAGGATGTATTTACAGTCAGATATACTGTACATAAAGTGTGACAGGTCAAGGTCTCAGAGGGTAAAAAATAGTTCATGTAAAGACACACTGTAGCTCAAACATTAAAGCTACAATCGGGACCAATCTGAATGGTACAGCATGTCAATACAACACATTTTATAATAATAATAGCACGTTCTAAATCCTGATTTAGGTTTTCTGAAAAACTTAAATCTTAAATATATACTGTACATAGCAACAACTACCCCAAAAGGGGTTCCCGTCCTGAAAGGTATATTTACAAAAAGGGGTTCCCGTCCTTAATGGGATAATAAAATAAAGAAAATCAACATTTGTATACATTATCACTGTAATCAACATTGGGCTATTCAAATAATGTCACGCAAATAAATCAAATACTCATGTTCAATTGCATCATTGTAACGAAACGGTGGAATTAGGGTTTCTCATCTTTATAGCTTTGAAAATGTGTTTTAAAGCAAATTGTGTAAATATAATCAGTTTAAACGTTATATAAAGCTTAAGCAGGCACTGCACCGGATTGATACTAGATGCGTTCGGACATTGCCACCTTTTTTGTAGTTTGTAACTTTGATGTCCAACGGAGAGAGAGGTAGGTCCAAAGTTCAAACTGTAGCATATTTCTGAACCAAATGTTATATTTAATAATCACTCACAAGATACCATGGACAGCAAATTCTCTCACCTATCATCAAAGCCTCCATTTGGGGGTCCAACTCCAAAGGTCTGATCAAAGATGTCAAAAGTCGGCTAGGAGAGCAAAACAAATAAAAATAAAGCACACAGAAATGCAACTACATTCAATCACTTTGTGTGTGTGTGTGTGTGTGTGTGTGTGTGTGTGTGTGTGTGTGTGTGTGCGCGGCCGCACGCGTATGACCAATGACCCGTACCTGGGGTTGCACCTGCACACTGGATGTGGTGATGACATCGCTGACCTCGATTAGAGGCTCAGGCTCATCATCATCATCATCCTGCTGTTCTGGTTCATCTTCATCAGGGATGACCACCACAGGCCTGGCATGCTTGGCCAGCGAGGCCGCATGCAAGAAGTTAGGAGGGGACTGGGAGGACAGATGCAAGAGAACATATCGATCAGAACCACTGCATACTGCTGTGGTAACTGTAATTTAAGTGGTGTTTAGAAATACCTTTGTTTAGAAATATCAAAAGCCATTCTGTCAATTATTCATGTGCTGGCGTTTTGGATATACAAGGTTTATAATCTACCAGCTGTGATACAGAGGTTATGGTAAGAATTTGGGAATAAAATGGTGCATTTATATAGCGCCTTTATCCAAGGCGCTTTACATAGATTGTGCATTACATTCACCCATTCACACACACATTCATACACCGATTGCAGCGGAAGCCATGCAAGGTACCAACCAGCACATCGGGAGCAATTTGGGGTTCAGTGTCTTGCCCAAGGACACTTCGACATGTAGACAGGAGGAGCCGGGATTCGAACCGCCGACCCATGGATCATTGGACGACCTGCTCTACCTCCTGAGCCACAGCCGCCCAGAATCTAAGACAAAGGCTGTGTTCCTGCATTGGGTCATGCTACCCCTGTGTTCCTGCATTGGGTCATGCTACTCCTTTCCCATCACTTACATCAGGCAGCTTTGGGATCTGGATGAGCCTCTTGAAGAACAGCATGTCTCTAGCTTTATTGAAGAAGCTCTTAAGGCTGTGGGATCATGAGAAAAAGCAATGACTATTATACATATATTATATGTTGATATCATTGTCATTTTCATAGATAGACCCGGGGACCCCCAAGGAGTTTATACTAGGTCTCCTCCTTTTTCCCCACGATGCGTAGTGAGCTTGTAGATATATTTTCTCCAAATGTCTCCATATTATGACTAGCCCAGAATATGGACGTAATGGTAAATGTTGTTATAGTAACATTACATAATACAAATTTAGAGTGATATGACATGTCACTATACTTGTATGCAATTGTACTCATTCTTAGCAAATGTTAATTGTTTGGCATACATCAGCAGTATACATTCTCATGGTTTACACATACAAGGATGAGTATTTATTGGGTTTCCATATAAATATTAAATGGTTCTTTATACTGTGTATATTGTATAATTTTAGCCTTAATCTCTCACCGGGATGGATGGATTTACTGATTAAGTCGTACAATCACATACAGTATTTTTTTTCTTTTTTTAAAGAAAATAAAATAAAAAACTATTTGAACTAATAATATAAATCTTACAGTGGAGATCTACAGTAAAATTGGCATTTAATAAAGAACACGAGTACACACTACTATTTCTGCAGTCACGTCTTTGGATATGGATTTATTGCAAGTTGTCACTGACCACTATCTGCAGACTCCTCTCTCTGCTTACCAGTTGAGAAATAATGTCTGTGACAATGACAATGCCCAATGACACTACAAACAGTGGGGGATGGGCAGCTGTAAAGCGAGCATTTGCATTGGATTGGAGTGATGCAGTGACAGGGTGAGGCAGGATTATGTTGCAGCTTCCCTATGGTATAATGACTCTCTCCCATTTGAGGTGCCTGCCCTCATTCCCTTGTAGCCTAAGGCCTTGGAAAATGTACCTGTGGAACTGGTCATGGAAACGATCACGGTGTCCTTGCAAAGTGTCGGCGGGGAGACCTAAATGCAAAACATGGCATTTAATTATCGGTTGACACTATGAGACACTACTAGAGGAATACATCTTCCGGATTATATGAATCCGTATACTGAATTATACCATATATGGCATGCATGGCAGACTTTTGTACAGTAAGTAGAAGGTGGTCTTACAGGCGTGCAGCTTAAACAGCAGCTTCACAGTGAAGTGATAGAGGTGGCTACAGTCCTGAATGACCTGGATTAGGGGGGCCAGGCGACACTGGCCTGATGAGAGGGTGGAGATGGCAATAGATGTGTTCAGCTGTCGGATCACTGTGAAAAACATAACACATACAGCACATACACATAAGTATCTACATAGTCAAGAATATGCAAGATACTGTGTGCTTTGGTCAATGTCCCTCTGGACCAAAATGTTGGCAATGAATCACCCACTCCAACTGGATATAAAACAGCACTACTGTGCCACAAGGGTGTGCATTATAAGTGGAGGAACAGCATGCCCAGTCAGTAAAAAGGGCTGGCAGAAGTTGTTTATAGTTCAGTTGTAAGGTTTGTTTATGGCTGCTAAGAATGGGATCTTGTGCCTAAATCCTCTGGGGCAGGGAGGATCACTCCATTACTGACAAACCAAGGGGAATCAACTTAATTCCCTCTAATTACAGGCATTTCCTTTTTGTTGAAAACAAATGTATCCCAAATCAAAATAAGAATATTGGTTAAAACTATACTGGTCATTCGAGTCTCTGGTCATTTATAAATGACGACTACTATATGTAAAAATACTTTCTTCAGAAGGACAAGCAAAGGCTCACAATAAACCTTTCTTTGACTGGCCCTTGGCCTCCTGACATTACCTATTTATGTACCAGCCATGTGGCTCAGATTACCCATCCTTGGATAGGTAGTGTGTGCGTGTGCGTGCGTGCGTGCGTGTGTGTGTGTGTGTGTGTGTGGGGGGGGGGGGGGGTAAGTTAGGTGCAGGGCCTTTTTACCCGTCTCTGCCAGCTTTAGCTCTGTGTCCAGGTAATCAAATACCTCCACTGTGAGCTGGAACCTGCAGGAGAGAAGTTGATACCCTTGTTAGTCAGAGAAGCGCTCCGCTCAAAACACAATGTTGATGGGTGCTTGCTAAATGAGAACACTGGAGCTGATGGTCTTTTTTACTGTATTTTACAAACAGAACTTGGTAGTAAAATTAGTGGGATATAATAGCTGTGCTGCAATTGAGACTATTGCTGAATTAAAAAAAATATAGTGTTATTAATTTCTTTGTCATGATCATTTGAAGCAGGAAACCAAAAGTCGGAACACAATTAGATTTTATAAGAAACACTCATAGCACAGTAAATGATGGCTGGAATGGCGTTATTGTAAAACGTGCAAAATATTGTTCAAAAGCATGTCAGGTGTTGGAGGGGGTTTCATGGGTAGAGAAAGACTCACACATTATTGATGTCACTCCCTGCAGTGCGCTCCAAGACCTCGTCTGTCGTCTCCAAGCTGGGTCGTATTTCTGGATGCTGCAATGACGTACATTTTTTTATCATGGATTCTATTCATATCAAGTTCATATCAAATATTAGATGAATCTTGGTTACAAACCATGTAGGCCACCGACATGGCATGGGTGTGCTTACCTTCGTATGGAATTCCATCTTCGTACAGAGGAGTTTAGTGGACAGAGAAACCAGCTGTCCATATCTGTCATGGAGGTTGCCCTGGAAACCAGATGAGACAACGAACATTCAATAAGTTGAGTTTTATCTCAACAGCAGGAAGAATCTCTTATGTCTCTACCAATTTGATCTGCCCCAACTTATCTCTCTGACACAAATTCTTTGCAAAGCAGGAAGCAAGTTAAAAAATAATAAAAAAAAGAAAACAAATAAAAACAAAAAAGGAAAAAAGAAAGAAATCTAGAACACAGACTCACCCATAGTGTGCCGACCTCAACAAGAGTACTGTGATGTCTCATGCAGTCTTGTATACTCTGTTATGGTTAAAAAAAAAAAAGATTGTGTGCATTTCATAATAGCACCTTTAGAATCCAATACAACTCAATCATTTCCTTAATTCCATCGGATGTTAGTAATTAAGACTCATATATTGACAGAAGAATGTTGAGATTCAATCAAAACGATGTTGTGAGTACGTGGTACACTTTGGACCATACAGAATCCCCCATGACTGAATCATCTTTGACGTAGAGAAGAAAGCTTGTATTTCTATATTTTTGAATATTTGCATTTTTAATTTATAAATGCCTTTATACTCCTATGACAGTGTTACACAAAAGTAGTGAAAACAAACGATCCACTATGTAAAACATTTTGAATGATGTTTAATATGCAGAATATTGTGTGTGGTGTGAATGGTAAAGTTTGTCTGTGGGTTTTGGACATAAAAGGTTTCCGCCAGACCACAATATTTTTGTCTGGAATAGTCAAAACCTGGTAGACATTACGGGTTAGAAGGTTCAGCACTTACGTTATGGTGGCCATCCCGCAGGACTTTGTGCAACACATGGCAAAACTTCCAGCAGAGGATGGAACTGCTGTTCAAGGGAAGGCCTAAGGCGTAGGACCAGAAGGTGTACGCTCCCTTCTCCCGGTGTGTCCCCAGGATGATTCCTGTGGTCATTGTAAAGGAAAGGACAAGTGCCGCACAGGACAGCTCACTCCGTTCTTATTCTAGAAACTAGATGGTTGCCTCAGATGAAAAATCAATAGTTGATGACCATACCAGCTGTCTCACTAAGAAGATGCCAGAGATGCATTGTATAATTACACTGGGATGGATAAACCAGGTACAACCTCAACTGCCCATTTCTACAGATAGCAGATACAGTCTCTAATGTACTTGGTTATTTAAAAAATTACGGTTTTGTTTATATGCCTATCTCATCTGCATTCGACCAACACTGCCCGCTCTCATCCAGGCCAGCTCGCTCATGTCCACCGGCTCCCTGGTTATCTGAAACTCTCAGATCTGAACGAACACCTCTAAGGGCAGCCGAAAGGAAATGGCGCAAGACAAAGCTACCTGATGACCTATCCCACTTTCACTCACTCCTCTCTGCCTTCTCCCTCTCACTAACCACTGCTAAAACCTCTTTCTACCACACCAAAATCCAATCCTGTACTTCTAACCCAAGGAAGCTCTTCTCCACTTTCTCCTCCCTCCTTAAGCCCCCTCCCCCCACCCAACCTTCATCCCTCACTGCTGATGTTTTTGTCAACTACTTCGAGAAGAAGGTTGACGATATCAGCAGCTCCTTCCCCCCCCTCCCCCATAAAGTGGCATCTGACTCAACCAACACTAACCCCAACACACCACGCATGTCCTCCTTCTCTCCTCTTTCCCCAGACGAGGTCCTACAACTAGTGACTTCCACTAGACCTACCACCTGTCCTCTCGACCCTGTCCCGTCTCCAATCTTCCAGACCATCGCACCTGATCTGCTCCCCTTCATCACATCCATCATCAACACCTCAGTAACCTCAGGCTGCGTCCCATCTGCCCTCAAGTCAGCCAGAGTAACACCACTCCTCAAGAAACCAACCCTTGACCCCTCAGATGTCAAGAACTACAGACCGGTATCACTCCTTTCATTTCTATCAAAAAGCATTGAACGTGTTGTCTCCAACCAGCTCTCTCTCCATCTCTCACATAACAACCTGCTAGATCCCAACCAGTCCGGATTCAAAAAAGCCCACTCCACAGAAACTGCCCTGCTGGCAGTCACAGAAGCACTACATGCTGCCCAGGCTGCTTCCCACTCTGCAGTCCTGATTCTCCTAGACCTATCAGCAGCATTTGACACAGTGAACCACCAGCTGCTCCTAGACACCCTAGCGGATCTAGGCATCGGCGGGACGGCACTAAAGTGGTTCTCCTCTTACCTCACCGACCGGACCTACCAGGTCTCCTGGAAAGGTCTGTTATCATCCCCCCGAACCCTCCAAACTGGGGTCCCACAGGGATCTGTACTTGGTCCCCTCCTTTTCTCACTGTACACTAAATCCCTTGGCACTATCATCTCTGCCCACAATATATCCTATCACTGTTATGCCGATGACACACAACTGTTTCTATCCTTCCCCCCCTCTGCCACCCAGGTGGAAGAGCGCATCACTGCTTGCCTGGCTGACATCTCACAGTGGATGTCCTCCAACCACCTCAAGCTGAACCCAGACAAGACTGAGCTTCTCTTCTTCCCAGCTAAGTCCTGCCCGATGCGGGAGCTAACTATTTCCGTAGACAACGCCCTGGTAACGTCTGTCCCAACAGCCAGGAACCTTGGTGTTGTCCTGGACAGTCAGCTCTCGTTCAAAACTCACATCACAGCTGTCACTCGATCCTGTAGGTTCACACTCTATAACATACGACGAATTAGACCGTTCCTCACCCAGGAATCATCCCAGCTCCTAATCCAGACAACAGTCCTGTCAAAACTTGACTATTGTAACTCTCTCCTTACTGGCCTACCGGCATGTGCACTGAAGCCTCTCCAACTGATCCAAAATGCCGCAGCTCGCTTGGTCTTCAACCAGCCAAAATTCTCACATGTCTCCCCCCTGCTCCGCTCCCTGCACTGGCTCCCGGTCGCTGCCCGCACAGAATACAAAACTCTGATGTTGGCATTTAAAGCAACCAAAGGTATGGCTCCCCCATATCTTGCCAGCATGATTGAACCCTACAAACCCTCCCGCGCACTCAGATCAGCCAACGCAGGGAAGCTGGAAGTACCCTCACTAAAAACGCCGGGACAACGCTCCACACGTCCCAAACTCTTCTCCCTTCTGGCCCCAAAACTGTGGAATGCACTTCCCGTTGCAATCAGAACTGCAGCATCACTCCCGATCTTCCGCCGTAGTCTGAAAACCCACCTTTTCAGACTCCATCATGGCCCATAGCACTTACCCTACCCCCTTAGACAGCACTTCTTAGACTTATATAGCATTTGAAACAGACTTATAGCATGTCATGTAGACAGCACAATAAGTGCATTGTATGTAGTCATAGCACTTCATAGTATATATGTACAGCATAGTATAGCACATATGTGTAGTTTATATGTATAGTGTCATTATATAGATATGTTCTAGTTATAGTTTATATGTATAGTGTCATTATATAGATATGTTCTAGTCACGGTCTTAGCTTACGCATGTTTCGCGATAAATGCATTTTGTTACATATGTGATGTATTCCCATGCTTTTTGTTCTTGCCTATTGTAAGTCGCTCTGGATTAAGAGCGTCTGCTAAATGCCTAAATTGTAAATTGTAAATTGTATGCCGTTTAGTTCTGGTCCGTTTATGTTCGGTCACCGTCTTTAAAAAAAAGAAAAAGAAAAAAAAAACAGTGTGATATATAAAACATTTAATCATTGTTTATAAAATATTGGGCTAACAAGACAACCACTTTAATGCAAAAGGACAGTTTAAAACAAAGTACTTTTACTAACAGCACATGCAAAATGGACTAGCTGATGATTAGTTTAGGGTTTGTAGGCTTCCACAAAAGGATACGGCGTGCATGCTTCTCCTTCACAGGTGCCTCAGTAGCGTTGATGGCTTTGCTGATGCTGCTTAGCTACAGTGGAAGAGAGAGGAGAAGGGAAGAAGTTCATTCATAATGCTGCTTAGCTACAGTGGAAGAGAGAGGAGAAGGGAAGAAGTTCATTCATTAGCTACAGTGGAAGAGAGAGGAGAAGGGAAGAAGTTCATTCATAGAAGAGAGAGGAGAAGGGAAGAAGTTCATTCATTAGCTACAGTGGAAGAGAGAGGAGAAGGGAAGAAGTTCATTCATAGAAGAGAGAGGAGAAGGGAAGAAGTTCATTCATTAGCTACAGTGGAAGAGAGAGGAGAAGGGAAGAAGTTCATTCATAGAAGAGAGAGGAGAAGGGAAGAAGTTCATTCATAGAAGAGAGAGGAGAAGGGAAGAAGTTCATTCATAGAAGAGAGAGGAGAAGGGAAGAAGTTCATTCATAGAAGAGAGAGGAGAAGGGAAGAAGTTCATTCATAGAAGAGAGAGGAGAAGGGAAGAAGTTCATTCATAGAAAAATGTACAAACCATACAAAATGTTTTGAGTCCAGATAAATGTATATGCCTCGTTACTTTATCCAGCAAAACAGAAAGCTCAAGTACCAGCGAGAAAATGGCTACCGTTATCAGCCTATTTAATGATTCTTCTCAAATCTGCACCTAATCTGGTGTTTATGTTTTTTGTTTTGGGCATTTATTGCTTTATTTAGAGAGGAGAGCGTAGAAACAGGAAACCGCAGAGAGACAGGAAACACAAGACAGAAGGAGAGGGGGTACATACAAGACAACTCATCTAATCCTTGCAACTCACATAGAGCAATGAGCATGTGGTCAGTGCCCCGATTGGTTGAGGCTGAGTGAGCCATCAGGCACCCTGTTTGTCACTCTCGCCTTTTAAAAGGCAAAACCTCTGTTGTACACTTAGTCTGATGACTCTACAGCAGGAGGGGCAGGGTGTTTTCCTCAAGCATGTGACACTTCTCCACCCTCCCATTATTATCAGCTGTAGTGCTTTGCAGTAGATATTGCAATCCCTGGGTTTGCTTTTAAGTTTGCATCATATTATGTACACAGAATTACAGGGGGAGAGAGTACAGCCAAACATATGTTAGAAAGTTATAGTAAAGACAGGAGTCAACTAACTAGACAATTTAAACAGCAAAGAACAAAATATGGCTAATGTACAGGAAACTGCTACAACTAACTGGTGGATATAATTATGTTCAACTGATATTCAGCCAACTCTTTATGGAGGACTGGTCTTGAACAGCAGGTAACCCATTCCACATAACTTCTGCAGAGTATAAAAGCAACCATTCAGCTCTTGAATCCACATGGTACAAGTGTGAAGCTCCCTTTGGAGGAATAACTTTGTACTTGTACTAACCACAGAAAGGTAATTGACTAGATATATTGGTACTACCGCACCTTACAATACTGCCTGGACCATACATATGTTGATGTGATACTCTCTCCTCCAGTCTGACCCACATGAGGCTAATCAGTTAATAATATGAGCTAGCACAACATTCTTTCAGACATAAAGAGATGAGCCCTTGGCTCTCACCCTGTGATTAGTACACTTTTACATCAGTCAGTATATCGTAAGTAAGGTAGGATGAGATTTCTGCTGGACTCCTGTTTGTTTTGGGTGTGTCCCCCCATCTCTGAAGAGATGAGGCATGTTGTTAACAGCATTCCAAGCATAGCCTTGCCAAGACTACCGTGTTGAGCATATACACAAACTAAAGGAGCGAAAAGTATGACACATGCACATTCCCCTAATTTGCTCCCATGTTCCTGAATCAGCACCAGTGCTTTGAACTATACATTTATTGGAATAGGACGGTTTTAACATACATAACATAAAACATCATACCCGTGTGAAGTGAGGGGCGCTCTTATCATCATACATCTTCTCATTCCTGCCAATCACAATTTGCATCTTCAATTTTCTGCCCTCACTTTTTATCCTGCTCAGCCAATCAAATAATTGCTATGGGGTGATCAGCCAATCAATTCAATTCAATTCAATTCAATGGGCTTTATTGGCATGAGAAAACATACGTTTACATACGCTTTCATCGCACAAATTCACACACGCATATAATCCTCAAAAATAGGGAAAAAGTATGTCGGTGTTGTTGTCAGTGACAGACAGGGTGAGAGTGGGCATTGATAGATTACATCAGTCTGCTTTATTCAGCCGATAAGAAAACTGAAAACGAAAAGCGACTCCATGTCAACAATACCATGGGACATAGAGCTCTACTGCTGGTCCCTCTGGCACCTGGTCCAGCAGGTAAAACAAGTGTAGCTTTATGGGAGGAGGAAGGGAGAAGATGACGGAGAGGCTGAATAACAAAACTTGTGGACACCACCACAGCACATGACCTCGAGATGAATAACAAGAAATATCTAATTCAACATCAGCCATGTCTGCTTATTACAGTCTGGTTGTCATGGTCACCCCAATTCTATCAAACACCATACAAATGTCGCGAATACAGTTTTCTTCGACGGGTGGCTGGCTCCCTTAGAGATAGGATGAGAAGTTCAGTCACACGAGAGAGACTCTTAGGTGCGCTTAGGTGGTTCAGGCATCTAGTTAGGATGCCTCTCGGTTGTCTCCCTAGGGAGGTCCTTGAGGCACGTCTCACTGGGAGGAGACCCCAGGGCAGACCAAGGCGCAGTTGGAGGAAAAACATCGACTCACTGGCCTTGGAATGTCTCGGGATCCCCCAGGAGGAAGCCATAAAGCCTAGAACACTCTGGTGGAGCTGTTGCCCCCGCTATGGATAAGCGGTTGAAGATGGATGGATGTATGGATGGATAGCGCCCCTCCAATAACAGGAAATCATCATATACAGTAAGGGGAAAAGGGGGTGAGAAAAGGGGGTGGGGGGGGACTCTGACTTTACGGGGGCCAGTTTAGAATTGCAGCCGACCGTAGGTGCCCTTTGAGAGCGGTTTTGAAGGAGTCAAGGGATTCACATGTCTTAATGACTGTTGGTAGGGCGTTCCCCTTTTTGATGGCATAGGAGAGAAATGAATTTAGTCCCTTGTTTGTGCCGAATCTGGGCTGCACTCCCTCTGGTGTTGTGGGTGTGGACTTCGTTGACATTAAGGAAGTATTTAGACAGGTACATGGGTATCTTGGTGGTGTAGCGAATCTTGTGGACCAGACCCATTGCAAGATGCTGTACTCTGTCGTCAACCCTAAGCCATTCCAGCTAGTCAAAATGGGAAGGGGTGAGGTGTGTTCGGGGAGTGAGGCCAGTTTGTTTTGGGAAGTATGGAGCCTTGTTTTAAGGGCCTTTGAGGTGCTGTGGTACCAAGAGGTGCATGCATAGTCGAAGAAACCTTGTACAAGCGCTCCTGTTAGGGTCTTCAAGGTGTTTTTTGGACCAATGAGGAGATCCTGTTAGGGATGCTCCGATCGGGTTTTTTGAGACCGATCCCCGATTGTTTTTCTCATGATCGGCCGATACCGATATGTGCATACGGGGCAAATTTGAATATTTCCAAAATGCTTATATGTCAAAACCCACGTCAATACTGTTCCTGTGTGTGGGGAGGAAGGGGAGAATGTTTAGGCCTGTCACAAAGATGAAAAATGATATTATACTATATATCTGATTGACATTTATACCACTTCAATGGTGTAAAAGATCAGTTTCTCCAGATAGGGTAAATCACCGATTATCGGAGCATCTCTAGATCCTACATAGGAATCTTGTTCTTTGGTTGACTTTTTGGATTAAGTTGGTGGCCACAGGAAAGATTTGCCTCCAGGATGGAGGAAGGTAATTTGATCTTTTCGTGTGATAATATGTTACCACTATTGTCAACTGGATCAAAATGCAAAAAAATCATCATCATGCTTAGCCTGTTTAACCTGTAAGGTTAACCTGTAAGGTTAAACAGCGCTGGTATTCATAAATAATAAAACACTTTCAACTGAGGCGTGAGATGATCTGTTAGTTGTATGATGGGCCACAACATACGACGTGCACACAAAAATCAGTGTGTCGACTAGATGAGGACATGTGGTCATGAAATCTGAAGTGAAAACGCGAAAACTTTTTTCAAAAAGGTGACCAACATTGTTTTTATGACATCGCTCTGTAGGAAGTGAGAAATCAAGGAATGGGTCTGTGAGTAGTCACTGTCTGTGGCTCGCGAACCGCTGCACTGATAAACATCAAATGTCTTGTGCACGACTGCACACTGCCAGTGGGCTAAGGAAGTACCTCCTCCATGCATCTCTTTTTCTAATATGCTTTCTATTATATATCTTTATTTTTATACATGTATTATGTAACCTACATTTTAGAATGTATGGCAACGGTGGTGAGATCGGGCTGAAATCTTGCCCAAATATGGAGTCATGCAGCATAGATATGGGTTTAAGAGTATGCGTTTCTGCCTGTGGCCAACATCAGTGTATGTCTGTCATCAGAGTACTTTCACCACCATGAGATAAGAATCTCGTGGGCATGTCCATCTGTCTATTGGCCATTCAATTTATCAAACGATAATATCACAATGGACATAACAGTATAAAACGAGTAATGTAATGTGTTTAGCAAACATCGGCCTCATGGTGGCGCTATAATAGGTCGTTCTGAAGAATTTGGGTCGTTCACATCCAGGGAGTGTGTGTGCACAGTGCACTAGTTTGGCATCGGCCAGGACAACGGTGCCGGACATTAGCTATACGGACGGACAGACGGACGGACGGACGGACAGGCACACATGGACGGGTGGACAGAGTCTGTGAGAGTGCAAAACATACTCTCTCCCCATGCCTTTGGCCTGGTGGAGACAAAAATAAGTGACATTGTGACATGTTCTGTAATACATAGTACAATGCACAATAAACCCCCAAGAGAAAAAACCCTACTTACTACTACTATACACACACAATAATTGCATACATGGCTCAAATTTACTATATGGGCAAGTCTGTGGCCTGGTAAAAAAAAAAGGTTTACCAGGTCACAGACTTTGTAGACTAGAGCTACTGTAATCATAGAACAACTTCTAACCACATGACAAGAGCAAACTAGTAAATATAAGTAGGAAAATATACAGTATTATGCCCATGTTATTTAGTCTGGAGTTGTCCTTTAAGTTATGTGCAAACAGTGCCCTCCTGAAACCTACACGCTAAAATCTTGGGTGTTCCTCATTTATTTCTGACAGTGAACAAATGTACTATTAAGAAAAACACTGTTTGACTCATCATCTTGTAATATATTAATAGTGCTGTATTGCTGTATGTTCTGCTATCATGATCCACAATTTAATTTGAGATCATCACTGTATAACCAAGTAATCGATGATACACAGTGACCATAACCTTAACAGAACAGCATATGCATTTTTGCAGCAGATCCTCTGGGCCTGTACAGACGAGGACGTATTCGGCGTTTCTGGGGCAAGTAATTAGCCGATCTGCCCTTTTTGTCACACGGAGATGGCGTTTTGGGGGACTTTAACGGCTAATTTTGAAACTACTTTCCAGAGTGGGAAAGTTTGGAGACGCGACGTTCTCGTCTCCGTGTGTATAGCAAATGCCGCCTAATTTGCTGAAACGGTGATGTCATAGTCCCCTCGCCCCCTCCAAACTAACCAGTGTTAATGGTTTATTTCACCATAACCACTTACATATAAGTATCACAGCTATTTTATATTTGCACATAATGTCTATAAATCTCTTCTCCAAAAATAGCCGATCTGCAGCCCGCACGCACGCAAACAGTTGCTGAGATTGAGCAGGCATGCACGAGAGAGGAGTTGTGTGTGAGGAGCTGATCACAGATAGAGGGAAAGTGTTATATTTGGCCTATTATTTATGCTATATATTATTGACCGCGTCTGTGTCAGTCTCACAGTCACAGAGAGAGAGAGAGAGAGAGAGAGATGCTGCGTGTTAAAAAATAGGCAATGATTAGCGCTGTGCTGCCAGCATGTGTAATCAATCTAAACAAGCAATTATCTGACATTCAGAGTTTTATATCGTTCTCAAACTTAGGCGGGGAACAGCCCACGACGTCCTCGTGTACCCAGCCTCTTAGGCGGGGAACAGCCCGCGACGTCCTCGTGTAGTGGCCCTTTATTCTACATCAGCCTCTCCTTTTGCCTCTGTTCCTACAACATGATTTCCAATCTGTATAAGAATGGTTTACACATTACAGTTTTTAATATGTTCAAACATCATCAATCAAGCCATCAAACTCTGGACTCAGAAATAACTTTCATCTAACCATAAACATAGGCTGGTTATGCCCTGTCTCTGTGTACTGTAGCCAAATACCCAATCAGATATTCAGGAGCACATGCCCCGAATCCAGAAAAACCCATAAAGGCCTCATTTACAAGTAACATGAAAGTCACCACAGACCACAAGTTGACAACCCCTCCTCAGTCCTCGTCCTCCTCACCAGCAGCACACCAAAACACACACACAGTAAGAAAACAAAGCACAGAAGGGCTCCTGTGGGCCAAAACCAACTGGCATAGAGCGAGAGTGACAAAGGAGAGTAGACTGGCCGCCCCTCCTGCGGCAAATGAACTGCTAGTCTCTGGCTTACACAGGGCAAGTACAACGGACTAGGATGGAGGGTTATATGACAAATTTGACAATGAGGGGTTTGTTGGGGGAGGAAGGCCGACAGCTGGGGTAGAAGATTGGGTTGGATGGGGCCCACGCTTTGGCACACAGAGACTGGCACTGAGGCCTTAGCAGATGGCCATTGAGCAGCATGGCCACAGGGAAACTCTCATAATATATTCAGAATGGCTGTCACTCAGAATGGCAAGGAAGAAGACTATGAGATTGGTCCAGAAAATAGTACATGTGGGGGAATCACGAGGGTGATCATACAATAGTACTAAAGTGTAGTACACTTTCGATCCCACCCTTTCATTCCTCCCCCATGAAAACCAGGCCACTAAACGGTCTTCTTCCACCTCAAGAACATTGCCCGTCTCCGGCCTTCTCCGTCATTCTCTGCAGCTGAAACACTCATCCATGCTTTCATCAGTATCCTCCATGGCACCGCCTCCAAAGTCCTCAATAAACTAGCTGCCCGCCTGGTCACCAGTACCCGTTCCAGAGACCACATTACACCAGTACTCCACGACCTTCACTGGCTCCCGGGCAAACAAATAATCCACTTCAGCCTCCATTCGTAGTACCGTATCTGAGGAGACATAGCTTTTGCCGCCCCAACCCTGTGGAATGCACTTCCCCAATATACTCTCAGAGAAGCCCTCACCCTCCAAAGTCCAAACCTTCAAAACCACTCAAAACCCTCCTCTTCAATATGGCTTTCCGCAGCCAACTCTTGCACAATAACACCAGAAACGCTGGGCAAGCTGAAAGTGCCATGTTGTCTGCCTGTGTACACAATATGTACAGTATTTGTGTTGTGTATTTTTGAGTAATGTTTGTCTTTAGTTCAATGTTTGTTTGTAAACGCCATTGACAATGAAGGGAAAATTGACATAATGTGTCATATTGTCTCTTTATTGTTAATGGCGTTTAATGTTTGTGTTTGCACACGGTCGGCTGTCGGCTAGTTTGAAAGCGTCGCAAGCGTGTCGGCAGGAGACTCCCGACAAGAAGCTCCTGTCGCTTGCCGTCCATATCGCCTTATCGACACGTCGGAACCCGTTGATGAAGAACCGAACATGTCTGGTCGGTTGCCGATGTCGGGAGCGACCCTATCCATGTTGTAGTGATGAGGGGGGTAAATTACTTTACGCCACTGCTCGTCATGTTTCATGGCTGACTACTGGTGTAGTGTGTGAACTAGATACCATATTCTCTATCTCAATTCACACACACACACACACACACACACACACACACACACACACACACACACACACACACACACACACACACACACACACACACACACACACACACACACACACACACACACACACACACACACACACACACACACACACACACACACACACACACACACACACACACACACACACACACACACACACACACACACACACACACACACACACACACAAGACTAGCGAAAATTATGCTATCTTTGTTTGTTTTGGTGTGAAGTGCCGTGTTGCCAGATTCTGTGAGTGAAACAAGCGACCAGGTCTATAAAAACAAATCTAAAAGAAGCAACCAGTTTCACTACTTGAGCCCTATTACATCAGCTATTTTTAATGAATCATGAAAGCAAGCCAAAATAAGCAACTACACTTCAGAAATAAGCCCAAACTAACTAGCCCAAAGTCACCCAAACTAACTAGCCCAAAGTCGCTTACCTGGCAACACTGCAAACCAGCGCTTTCAGCAATTTGCATGGTGGAAAATAATCTTTCGTCTGTTTGTGCAGATAAAAAATGCTAGTCTGTTGCAATATAAGAGTTTTAAGTAGTCTTTGACTAGTCTGGACAAGTTTCCTCGGTCTGGAGTCACCTTTTTTCATGTAAACATCATTTAACAGTTGGAAGTAGATTATAACTGATTCCCAGTCTAATCTGGTATGCAAGTAGCTGCTACAGTAGGCCTATATTACAATTTACGTACATTATAGAAATTATACACATTGTATGTATAAAACGTGGACAACTATTCATTGTTGAGACCATGTTGAAAATGTATTGTAAAAATCACACCTGTGTGAAGTGAGGGGCGCATCTTACAACATTGAGGATGATGTAATGATGATGTAAAACAAACTGTCAAAACAAGCATTAAATTCTCTTTACTGTTAATGGCATTTAATGTTTGTGTTAGGGACAAGATGACAATAGTGTTTTTAAAACAAACATTGAACTAAAAACAAACATTAATTTCTCTTCATTGTCAATGGCATTTTAAAAACAAACATTAAACCTGTATATAGGAGGGGCTTGTACTGAGAAATCACAATAAAAATCCCACAGAAAAACAACTCTGATTAGGCCTAATCCAACTTCATATCAACCCCTGCACAGATCATACATAAAGATATCATAACCACACTCACTCAACAAAGCTAGATCAGAGATGAAAGCCATACATTAAAAAACTTGCTCCAGAGTCTAGACCGAATGATCAACTGTCAACTGTGTCGCTGGCTGGCTGCCCAACAAGTTATGGTAGGTTTGTGTCCAATGCAGTAGTCCTCACTCCCCTGACACAGAAATGAGTGAGATAAAAAGCCTGCCTTAATCCCTGACGCCTGCCATAAAGCCTAGTACCAGGCCAGCCAGCATTTTGCTGTGCAGACAGACACTACACAAACAAATATCCCAGTCTGCATTAATACCCTCCATCCTTGAAGCGTCTCTTCCCTTACCTTCATGTCATCTTTGCTTTTCAGCAGCGTGTCAATGTGTTTGGACATCCTTAGTAGGAATCTGTTTGTGCAGCTGACAAAGTCAAGAAGTTCTACATCTGTACTTCTTCACACTGGTCATACTGTAATGCTCATTGCGCTCTACAGCAAGAGCACTTATTGTAGGTCCTTATCAGCTTAATTCAACAGACTGCCTTTAAAGCAATCGCTGACAAGGTCACACCACAGACTACAGCACCTAATCTTACATTTCGGTTAGTTTACTTTTGAAATGTATTTTTCACTAGCATCCCTAGCAGCAGCAAAATCATCCAGAATGTGTCATGGCAGTATAAAGTGCAGCAGGCAAAACAAAAACATGTTGGTAAGTTGAACAGCTTTTTAACTTGGTCAATAATGAAAACTTTGTATATGAAAACCCCTAACAAATTATCTGGGAGCTCAATGACATGGCTTTTCTTATGTAAACCTTAAGGCAATAATTCTAACATAACATGCATCAAATTGTCAGATTTGCTTAAAAATACTAGCCTACATGCTGCTAATACAAAACAGACAGATTATAGTGGATCGAAACATCCTCTCTAAGCCGAAACCAAACATCTGATATTAGGAGGGCATTCAGCACGTCTGAGACTCTGTGTTGACTACACTCTCTATAGAGAGACCCTTATGAATTGCCAAGTCATCCCACTCTCCCCAGCTCCCAATTTGTCTACACTCAATGCCAATGTCATGACATTGGCATGACAGTTAAAGTTTGTGTTCCTTACTCTCAAAACAGTCTCAGCAGTGTGTTCTTTGTCTAAGACTATTAATAAGGTGAATCATTCCATCACCAAGTCCCCTTGGTGATTCCTTACTGGATGCCTGGATGCATGGTCATTGCTTAGTGACTATGGGGACAACCCTTGGGATTTGGAAACTGACAAGATAACGTGATGTGTAGGTTATACACATTAAGTATGCTTCTAGAATTGCTGTGGAGGATTTTTTTGAACATAGGAATATTGAATTAGGCATGGGGACCATGCCATGAGATGAAACCCCTTATAAATAGTAGTATGAATGCATATGTGAACTTGAACACAGGCAGCTGTCCTTGCAGTTACCATCTCCTATGTACAAAAGTAAGACAATTTGAATTTTACCATCTCATCACTGAAATGGTAGATTTGTGCATAGAAAATACAGTCTGTAATCTCTAGATTGTACCCTGTAATATTTTAGCTGCTTATAATTGCTAGACAAAACGTTACAAATTACAGTTAGGATATAATCCAAAAATGATGACTTGCATACTGAAGGTGAGAGGAAGAATTATAAATAGTCGTGATTGGGAGAATTGTTGAATATTAGACTGCTGGCTACATAATATTTGAGTTGCCTATACAGCTGATATCAGAATTACAGGAGCTCTTTTGTTACCGATTATGATTTGTGAGGTGATCACACTTCATTCTGGTGTTGTCACTCACGGATTTAAAAGCTAACACAATGCATCTTCTTTCTTGATGCATTGTTAGTTCGCTTTAAAATCTGTTCATTTCAGCGAGCGACACCAAACAAAATATCTATTAGACTCAAGTCTGTTAATACAGTGTGTTCTGCTACTCAGTGCTCCCATCCCCCTTCCTCTCATGGGTGCGTGCACTCACTCACTCAGGCAACGGAGAGTCTGGAATGAGGGAAAGCAAACACACCACACACATACAGAGTGTAAACACCAGGCACTGTGTGGGACATTTGACCTTGGTATGGAGGTCAAAGGAGGGAGGGAGGAAGAGAGGGGCCGAAAGAGAAAGAGCGTGAAAGAAACGTCATGCTCAAATTTGATTCAGCATTATTCTGTAAATCAGTGACAAGAAGACATGAGATCAATCTAACTGAAGAATACCTCCTCTCATGTGTTGCATTATTTATCATCCCCCAAGTTACTGGTTATTCCGATTAAGTCCTCCCCACACAAATGAGTTGCTACTACTGTTGTTGTTCCCTACTGGCTCACCTGCCAATGAGGAGCCCCCACAACCGTGAGAACATAGTCCTACTCCTCCCATTCAACACCCCTGCTGACTGTCGCCGCCCTAGCCCAGAGGAGAATGTGCAGTGACACAGATCACCCTCCACCTTGCACCTTCCCTTCGCACGGTGGCGGACAGGTACTTTACTCCTACACCACCTGAGCGCCCTTTATTATTATGTAATATTAATATCTAATATTGGTTCGACACAACTTCATCAGTGTGTCACATCACACCCTTTGTCAATTCAGCCCAGTCCACAGCATGAGAAAACAATGGCAATGAGTTCAAGCAAGCAGCAGAACAAATCTGTTTAATTTTGCAGCACAAAAGTCCACTTCATTCTGTTGATATAACAAATAACCCCAGAAATGGATTCTACCTGTCTTTAATAAATAAACAAATATGCAGAGACCAGCACCACCTAACAACTCAGTAGCACCATCTATGGACAGAAGCCGGTGCCTGAAGGCCTCTCCAGACAGCCTGGTCTTGTTTCAACATTTCTCCTGTCTAAAGATAAGATCAGCAGTAATAAACTGGCTACTCAGGTACGCACATTTTAAAATAATGGGGTCTTATAACTAAGCTAGAATTGACCTTTATTAAAATGTTATCAGGTAAATGGATGGTCTGATGGATGGTCTGATAGGACTTGGCCTGTGTCTCCAGTTTCTTCAAGATGTGGCATGACATTGTAATGTAAGAAGAATTTCATACCATCAATCACCACTTTTAAGGAGGCTGTCGTGTCTGTCAAGATAATCTTTAATATCTCTACAAAGCTGGATATGTGGATATTATAGCTCTTTTTGTTAAATTAAAACTTTTGTCCCCAATGATATAAACAGACCCACTGCCAGCATCCGTCTCATTCAGCTACCAAGGTAAATTGGTGTGTTTTCTCTTGCCTGTTTCTGGAGATAAAGTCAGTTTTACTTTGACTAAGCTGACTGAAGTTGCCAAGAAGCTGAAAAGTTGTTGTATGAGTAATGAGACACACCCATTCCTACAGTGGACATTGGACAACCATTACAACAATAGAACATGACTTCTATTGTCTGTAATATCTGTATCCTACCTAAGCAGTTACATGGAGGACTCACCAAAGAGGTGGCTAATGGAGGAAGGGTTGTCAAACAGGAAGGACAACATTAAAGTAAGCTATGATGAGTAGCCTACTCAATAAACTTAAGTCAGAGCCTATGCAAAGGCTAAATGGATTGTCTTTGCTGCTGAAAACCAATGTCTTGAACAATCACCATCCATATGGTCAACAACCACCAACGACAATTTCAGTGAGAAGAAACTCATACAATGCACACCTCTGACAACGGATACTCTTGTGTGATTTCATGTCTAACAGTGGCTTCTCAAAAGTCACCGCCTTTCAGTTCATTATGTAATAATGGCAGTTGAAAAGTAGAAAACAATGTCAAATAATGGGTATCTATTCTATATAGCATGCCTAGTCGCCGAGATTAAAGCAATAATGCATCTTAGTACAGCCCATTTTACTCGGCTATGGGTTCCTCTCAATTTTGAAATAGTCTACGGAGCTTGGTTAAATGCGTTTGTATTTAGCCTTGGATCAAGAAAGACTATCTGTAAGTGCTGTTTGCCGGCTATATGTTTGTATAAATATTCATAATTGTATGTTTGTAGGCTATGAAATGAGCCTAATAGGCCTATATTAAATATATATACGTACTGGGATGTATCATGTGTAATGTGTACTGTTAACATTACACATGTACACAGTCTCAAAATAGGCCAAAATATCCCGACGAGTTTACCTGCCATGATAAAGCAAGGGTTTGCTACCAAATCATCACCACGTCTGCCTACAAAGCAAACAGTGTTAGCATTCATTTACCTGCTGTTTATCAAAATGCTCCCTCTCCGCACCTAAATGGGTCTCCGTCCTCTTGCTTTTCACCCTCGAAGGCACCTGTCTTATGGTATTCATCCTCAATTGGTTATCGCAAGGATAGCGACGGATTTAGAAATTAAAATGTTGAAAATCCAAACGTATTATTCGACGTGCGATGTATCTTATCTCCTGTAGCAGGGAGATGTGCGCAAACAATGCAGTCGCTCAGTCATTTGGAAGCCGAGTCTGGATTCATTGTAGATGATGCATCGCGGTAAGGTTGAAGCCTTGAAGGAAGAAAAACGATATGTGACTGTGAGCGAGACAAACGTGTTTGACTGTTTGTGTTTGCATTTGCATTACGTGGACGGATCCTCCCCCAAATCGTGGAAGGTGCCTGCCCAACTCACAACGAGCCTACATAATATGCTACAGAGGCAGATAGGGCTACACTAATACAAATGCGAACATTCTATCCAACCCCACCAGCATGCATCACTTTGGTCTTTCAAATGAGTCAGCATTTGGCCCATAGGGTCATATGAGTGTAGAGTAGACTGTGTTAAGAAGATGACTTTATTAGTCTTTCAAAATCAACTTCACATTTTCACTAAATATGGATCACCCCCTTTTTGACAGCCAAGAACCATGAAAACCACATTTGAATCATGGGTAGAGGGTCCCAGGGGGGAATTGCGTGCTTGGAGTAAATACAATGTTTGTAACATGTAGCCATGTTATAGTTATATTGTCTTAATAAAATCACACCCGTGTGAAGTGAGGGGCGCTCTTATCATTTTACCAGATTAGCTGGTGATGTAATGATGATGTAAAACAAACGGTGCCAACACAAACATTAAATTATCTTTATTGTTAATGGGATTTAATGTTTGTGTTAGGGACAAGATGATAAATTCTCCCTTCATTGTCAAAGGCGTTTTTATTTTTTATTTATTGTTATTTAAATTCTGTTTATTGATAAGCACACTCATTCATACAGTTGTACAGAACTAGGAGGAGAGTGAACATAAACATTTACAGCATTATTGTACTTTTGTTTTTGTTTTTCTTTCTCCATACATTAACTCTCCCCACTCAGTGTTCCATTTAAAAAAAAATCTCACAGTAAATGTGCCATTCCCCCCCCCCCCCCCCATTTTTCTATATGCATGTATACACATACTACATATGTAACCCCCCCCCCCTCCCGCACCAGAGTAAGTGTCCAAGTGAACGTACAATTTACTGTTCAATTTACATAAAATGATAGTCTGTGTGATGACAATTGTATGAGAGTATAAATACAAAGACAGAAAATAGAACCTGTTGATATAAACATGAAGTGATGATGGTAATAATACTGTAATAGTGTTAATCACTGTAGTATGCAATGGCGTTTTTAAATCAAACATCGAACTAAAAACAAACGTGTGTGTGTGTAGTGACAATTTGATGGAGTTAAGAGTCCTTCAAAATAATGTTTAATGGACATAAAAAGCATTGATTATTGGTTAGGGTTGCATGTCCTTCATAAGCCCTGCCTGTAGCATCTTATTCATGCTTGCTATTGCTAGACTGGATTTTCACGTTCACTGTTCCAATTAAGGTATGCAGGTGAAGGAAGCAGAAGGGCTGATGATGGGACAACAGGAAAACAGAACAAAGGGATGTTCTTTGCACCACTGCCCAAACTGGCTCTCTCGCATTCTTCCCCATGCATGGCCGAACATTGACAGGCCACATTGACAGCATATCTTTAACCAATGAACCTATTCCCTATTCTGGGAATGTCATAGAGGGACATTTAAAAACAGCCAAACATTTGGCAAAAAATAGCAGATCTACAAGATCATAATTTGTCAGAACATGATGAGTTGTGAGCTTGTAGATCAGCTATTGTCAGGGAAGACATTTCATGTACTGTAAAGGAAGGGAAATGGAGGGCAGGAACTAGGTAGCCTACAGACCCCTAGGGGATCTTGGTCAACAAAGCATTCAGTTTAAGTGGTTAGTGGTTAGTTTAAGTGGTTAAACCGGTATGGCTAGGGTGACCAGATCCAAACTGTTCAATTGAGGGACAGAAGTATCGCTTGTGTGGGACAAGTGGGATGGGGGGACCCCGTCCCCCCATCCCACTTGTTCCACACAAGCGATACTGGAGTACGGGGTTAGCAACTTACTACTTGAGTTGCTATTAAATGCCTTGATGTCATATTCAACCATAGGCCTATTGGCTATCATTATAAACTCCTCTGGTGTCTCACATTTTGTTTTAAAATCATGCTTTATTTGTATGCTATTTTAACAGGCTTAAAAACACATTTTACAACAGAAGTCCAACTATTAGGGGACTAAACTATTAGTGCATTTGAACACTGATGCAATTGCCTGTCAGCCACAATGTGGGACAGGGTCTCAATTTGTGGGACGCCTGAAAAGTCTTGGAAATGAGGGAGTGTCCCACGCACAGGGGGACATCTGGTCACCCTAGGTATGGCCCAAATCACATCCCTGGTTAAGTGACACAACAACTGGTATATTTCTAAACTATCATTGCAGGTAATATGCTGTATATCCTGGGCAAAGGAATAAATATCCAAACATGCAACCAAGGATTAACGATTTAAGCTTTATTTGTCGCTCAATCATACAAATATGTGCAGTGAAATGTTGGTGACATCCACAGACTGTAAATATATAAAATGAAACAAGATATAGGCTAATAAAGCAAGATATAATACTAGCAAAAACCTATAGCAGCAATAGTAATAATTAATAAACTATAAAGTGAAGATAAATTACAAAAATCAAATAGGCTACCTATAACACATGTGTAAAATAAATAAAATTAAATAAACCATATCGATATACAAATCACATAGTAGGCTACTTGGAATTGCATGATCCCAGGGTTACTGAGGTAGAATAACCAATCAGCCAGAGGAACAATATAGTCTACAGGAAATAGAATATAATGGGATAAGAAATTTAATAGCAACCGAGATATACATTCACAAAACTACATGATGGCCAGTGTAAAATATCTTCACATACTTTTTTCCAAGTTCAAACTTGATAGCCTGCGCCCTGCAGTGCACCTTTTTGGATGTGATTAATCATAGTCTACACCGGTTTGCTTGGCACCATTTTGATTGATTGATAACAGTTTGCAAAGACACTCAGGAAAGTACAGTATAATACAAGGTCTGCTAAGAGGATTTTAAACCCAAGAAAGCCAGCATATAAAGCTAGTTCTCCAAGAAGCATGGTTCATACTGTAGCTTCAAATGTGAATCACTAGAGAGCAGTAGAGATTTGCAGCCTCCCATGAGTATGTGGTCTATATAGTCTATGTTATTGGTAGTTTCCGGTTGCATACCTTAAGTTTCAAACATAAGTTTGTCCCATATGTGTTTAAGGACAACCTTAGCCCAAGTGGTTTTATGCAACTGCCACTGGAACAGTTTCAACCTCTAGTCTACTTGCAACTGCTGGATAACTACAATTACCATAATGCTTTGCTGCACTCACCCCACCTTGTGGAGAGAGAGAGGACTGTCGTACTGAGACAACATGTAGTCCAGGAAGGGAGACCAGTGCCAATGACATCATAGACACTTTGAAATACTAAAATATACATATTACGCACATAAAAACCCATGGAAAGGGGTAATAAAAAGGGGTGAAGTGGCCCTTTCGCCCCCTCGGTCTTCCTATTGGCTGGCCTTTACACGGCTATAACTTTTGTTTGCAGACGCCTTTTTCGGCTCTGGGGCGCATGTCAAAATGGAAGGCACAATTAGCCCTTCGCTAAATCCCACCCCAAAAAGCGATTGTCCAATGCCAATCCAAAGAGTTTAGCAACTGTTGCAGGTCAAGCTTTTGCCACCTCATAGCTGTCAGTGTTATTTTGCATGGCTGTGTTGTTGAACACATGCACAGCTTAACGTTGAGAAAGTTACACAACTGACCCAACCAGGTGATGGTAATGATACTAATGACCGTAGTCTTACCGTGCAACATGAAAGCTCCAGTGGGTGGTCGTTAAAAGTTGATTTCTCCCTCTGTAATTTCCTCGTATTTCTAGTTCATTTAAATAATGTCATGCACATTTGTCCAGTGCATAGCCTACTGCAGGCCTGGTTGACTAGATTTAGCCGCAACATCTGGTTCTGGCGAGCCCTTCCGCGTCCGAAACGGTCGAGAAGTGACAGTTAGTGTTGCAGCTTTCCGTGCTCACATACACGTACACATACTATACATACACACATAAGCCAAATTCCAATACCCCAAATCTTTTATTTTTATTTTTATATATTTTTATTTGGTTTTTAACATTTTAAAGAACAAAACATTTCATTTCCCCACACCTTCCCCCCCCAGCATAAATACAAATACATCATTGTCCTCTTTCTCTGTCACGTCTCTGTACACTTCATACTGTTTCCTCACATGAAAGGTATTGGATAATAGCAACAATAATTACTGCAACAACAAAAAATAACGAGTACATATATAAATATACACACCAGCCAAAGGAGATTAAGAATAAAGAGAAAGACAGCTTCAGGATAGACTTCGATAGACTTCAGTGAGGAGATCGACACCCTCTGCCAAGAGGATCCTATTTTATTATTTTCTCAGTGAGTTTATCAGTTCATCAATCTACAAGTTCATCATAGTCAGTTATGGTAGTCTCCCCTCAATATTTCTTATATTATTAATAATGTTCCCCCATATTCTGTCAAATTCCATTGGTTTCCCTTTAACGTTGTACATAATTTTTTCTGATGTGCTGTATGATAACAATTCTCTCCACCATTGTTTGAGTGTGGGCGGTTGAGATGCTTTCCAGTTGGTTAATATACATTTTTTTGCTGCTGTCATTATTAAGAGTATCGATCTCCTCTCATCCTTATTAAATTCCTTGAGCATCTCGACATCTCCCAGTATTGAAATTCTGGGGTCTGGTGGCACCTCTTTTTGTAATATCTCAGATGTATATTTGTAGATATTATTCCAAAAGCTATTTAAGTGTGTGCACTTCCAAAACATATGTATGAGGTCCCCATTATCTCTGCGGCATCGTGGACATGTAGGTGGTGTGTTGGGGCTAAATCGATGCATCCTCTGTGGTGTGTAATACACACGATGGAGTATTTTGAATTGTGTAAGTCTATGTTTAGTATTGACCAGTGTCTTCTGTGAGCTCTGTAACAGATTTTCCCATTCTTTCAACGTATATTGATATCCAACATCCTTTTCCCATTTCTGTTTGTGCTGTTCGGAATTATGTTTTATTTCATCATTCATAGTAGTATATAGTTCTGAAATTAATCCTTTTTGTGATTTTGCATTCCATATTGCCTTTTCTATGGGGGTTTCTTTAATGGTAGGACAATTCTTATCCATGTTGGCCTTCACCCAGCTCCTTATTTGTAAAAATGTAAAAAAGTGTGTTCCGGGTAACTGATACCGGTCTTTTATGAAAGTAAAGTCCGCAAATATCTCTTTATTGCAAAGATCACCTAGTTCTGCGAGTCCTTTTTCTTTCCAGTTTGCAATAATGCCATATCTTATATTTTCTGGTACTAGAGGGTTATTCCATAGTGGTGTGTGTTTATATAAGATAGGTCGGAGTCCTAGCAACTTGTGACTTTCTTGCCAACACTCAAATGTGTGGCAGATGATTTGATTTTTTGTGATCTTATGCAAGTTTTTTAATGATCCTATGAATGGAATTGAGCTCAATGTAGTTGGTTTGACCATTTGTTGTTCTATATTTACCCAGGCTGGTTTTATGTTGTCTCTTAGAAGCCAGGTCCACACAGTTCGTAATTGTGATGCCAGATTACAATTGTGAAGTTGCCCGAACGGCCAAGGCTCCAAAAACAGTCAGTGATGCTTTGTATGGCTTTTATTTCTCCCACTCCAGTGCAGATATCCACAATAACAAAAATATCACACAGCAAAAATAATACCGGCCAAAAATCCAAAACAAAGAAATCAAAAATACGTAATGGCAAACTTAGGACAAAGGGAAAATAACAAAACTGAACTAGGCTTCGCCCATGAAATGGGCCCTAGCAGCTCTCTCCCTGGGCTGTCAACATGTTGCCTGCCCGAGCATAACTGACTAGCTCTGCCTGCAGTCTCCCTTTTATACTAGGCAAGACTATACCAAGGAACAGTTCTGTAATTGGTAACCCGCTTAACTCAACATCTGGCTAACCATGGCCCATGAGTTAACTTACACAATTACCTACTCCAAACAATTCGAATACCTTTCAGATACATTACACAACATCAAGATAAATAGAAACCATAACATAAGAGCTCTTGTAAACCAGACAGACACCCCTCCTGCTCTATAGCACTTGGTACCTTCCTCCACTCAGTCAAGAGGATCACCAGTACTGCAGGAGAGCCAGGTGCCAACCAATCATAATTAAACCCAAATGACACCAAACATATACTGTGACAATATTTGCAAAGTACATACTTGTTCTCTTTTACAATTCACTGTGAGCTACAATAATAAAAATAAGCACTCATGTCCATTAACACAGTCTTCCAAGCCGGCCGGCAAAGTTAGGGATGCAACTGTGTAATTTAGGTATGAGCATTGTTCTCCATCAATGTATGTTTATAGGGCACG
Source organism: Electrona antarctica (assembly GCF_951216825.1). Classification (NCBI taxonomy): domain Eukaryota; kingdom Metazoa; phylum Chordata; class Actinopteri; order Myctophiformes; family Myctophidae; genus Electrona; species Electrona antarctica. Next base: position 30,975,652 of record NC_136793.1, on the reverse strand, counting down.
GGTTGCCCCGTGACAACAATTATTACAATTATTATTACAATTTGAAATTAGGTAGGTTTAGTCCACCCAAATCTCGGCCACTTGCTCACTCACACTCGGTCACTCCAGCATGGTGGTGTTACGGTGAAATTGGTGACCTGCTGAAATATGTCACAATCGTGTTGACAAGGAAAACATGCGATTACAAATGTACAAATGAACTCTGTTCTCAATATGTAACATTTTCATTGTTGACAGTGGCTTGTCATAATTGGCTGATGGACTTGGAGTTGGAGCCCGGCTTCTCGAGTCTTATATCCGCTGTGTCTGCAATGTCCTCTGCTTGACGTACTCCAATGGCTTTCTTGAATATTTTCTGGAATGCAGGGCTGGAGAGGTAGTAAATAATAGGATCCAACATGCTGTTGAGATAGGTCAGGGTGATGGTAATGTAAAATGCTGTGTCCAGAACCTCCAGCTGATGACAATCTTTAGATTCTGTCTTCTTGATCCAGGCAAGTAGCTGTGTAATGTTACTTGGGAGGAAGCAGATAATGAAGACGACCACCACAACAGTTATGAACCACAGAGCCTTTTTGATCTTGGCATTTTGACCCAGCTGTGTCCTTCTCAGATGAACAATGATTTGGAATGTGCAGAAGAGTATTACAGCCAGTGGAATCCAGAAGGAAAGTAAAAACCCGGTTCTATGCCACATCAGCATAGGATTGGACTCACCCTCTTGCAATTTACCCTCAACCGTAAAGCTCTCACAGCGAGTTGTGTTGTCTCTTGGTATAGCCAGGAGATGAGCAGTCATTGAGATGGTGAACACCCACAGCCCAAATGCACAGCATACTGCTTTGTGGATACTTAAAGAATTGATGGGATGGTGGGGATGCACCACACGCACATACCTGTCCACAGCAACAGCCATTAAAAACATGATACTTCCAGTGCGGTTCATTGCCAACAGGAAGAGAGAAATGTTGCAGAAAGTGTCTCCAAACATCCACTTCATCCTAGAAACATAGTAGCTTGCACGGAAAGGCAGAACTACAATGAGCAGAAAGTCAGCCAGTGCCAGGTTGAATATGATGACAGTGCTGCTCTTCCAGGGTTTCAGATGGAAACAGAAGATCCAAAGAGCCAGGCCATTACCGACGATACCCAGAATAAACTCTGTGATAAGTACTGGAGGTAGCAGTTGGATGAGCAAAGTTCCATTAAAATGGCAGTGCATTTTCACATACAGTAGCCTATGTCTCGGTTTGTTGGATACAGGACAGGTCCACTAAATAAGCTAATTCTTATTGCATGCTTATAAGAGGTGCAGAGAAGCACTGTGGTTTGAAGGATGACGCTTTTAATCTGTCACAGGAAACCCACCAATGATTAGACCCACCCTTAGTACATTGCAATGTAAAGCGTTTCAGAGAAAAGCACTATAAATGCAGTTAATTTACCATTGACATGTTTTATTTGTTCAATTTAATTACTGGAGGCCCCACCCACCCACCACCACCACCACCACCATGTTCACGTATCCCTCCAGACTGGACCTTGTATGGGCAAAGTTCTGAATTGTGGGTTGACAGATAGTCAATGGGTGTGTCTATACATGTTAATTCCTGAAAATGAAATTTCATGTGCAGTCAACGAAAGCAAAAGGGGGATTCACGTGAAAGAGGATGTGTGCCTACTGCCTACTCAAAGCTATATGCAGCATCTGAAGAGCTGGAGCAGTCAGCTCTATTGCCCAGGCAGTTTCATGATGAGTGATGACCCAGACTGGATATATTCTATCCAAATATAAAATTGGCTTAAGGGAGGACCTCTGACATCACTCTGACTCGCTACTCTGACTACTAAGACATAACCATAAACAAACCAGACCATGTCACTCCGACTCAAGACATAACCAGAAACAAACCCGATATGCCCATGCACATGCCGTAGGCATGTCACCGGTTGTCAGGGGCAAGAGTTCCGACAGCTATGAACAAGTCCCAATCCCATATATGCATATGGACGTGACTGGTGGACTTGGTTTAGAGAAGTTTGTATTTATATGTGTATTTCATTTCTCATATACAGTAGTGCCATGATGTTGCAAAACCTAACTACTTCAAAGTAAACCGGATAATGATTATGTAGTTTCAGTTGTTTTTCCCGTGCTAAAAGGAAATGAACCAACAATTGTTGCATTAATTTGCAGTATGCCATCCATGTTATTGGGTGTCCTAGGTCTCTATATAATAGGCTCCCTCCTGTTTTCACTCTACACCAAATATCTTTTGCCAAAAAAAGAATCTGTTATTTTTGTGAAGGCACAACAACTCGGCTACATTCTCAGGAGAAGTTCAGTCAGGCCCCCCATACTGCATTATGGAGCTATTATTGCGCCAAAAGGTTTGATCGTTTAACAGAAACTGTTCCATCGAAAAAAATAAAATTGAAGTTGAAAAGTAAAAATGTAACCTGAAAGTCTCTTATTTTTTTTTCTTGAACTTGAAAAAACCCTGAAAGTCTCTTTTTTTTCTTGAACTTGAAAAATACCAAGATTTATTCAAAAGTTTTTTTTTGTATTCAAAAGTTTTTAACAGTTTAATTTTTAACTTTAATATACATTTAGATTTTTGAGTATATATATTTTTTTTTTCAGTTTCAGATTTTATTTTTTTCATTCAGATCTTTTTTTTTCATTCAGATCTTATTTTTACAGATTCAAATCATATTTTTTTGTTTTCAGGTGTGTTTTTTTTTCGCTTCTCACTTTGCTCACTTTCAGGTGCCAAAAAGTTTCAAATTACTTTTGGCACAGATCTTGCATGGGGGTGCGGCCTCAACCCTCCTGCCCCGTGATGTCATCAACCTGCATACAGGAAATGTAGTTTAGAACAACTCTATGGTTTAGAAGCATAATGGTACCTACAGTTCAGGCAATACTAATTGTGGAAGTATGGGTAATAAGATGCAGACGGTTTATGGCAATGCAATATATTTATTCACATAAGATCTCCGTGTAGTACAACTGGTGTGTTATGATGGCAAGCATAATCTGGTTACATCCGGTTGGACCACATCCTGTTATAGCTATCAGAGTAAAGGCATTACAGCTAACACCACATCTCCCTTTCTAGTAAGCTATAACAGACTGTAGCAATTACAGCTCTAACTCAGATAATGCAGAATCTGGAATCCTCTGAAAACCCTTGCATGAAACTGAACACATATATATTTACTCAAAATAGAATAATGCACTCCTAAGGCTTCTCAAGAAAAATAACAAAAATAAACACTGTCAGGCAATATCTGTGGAGGCAAATAGTGTGAACATCAGAACACAAAACATTCAACTTTCATCTTCTATTTCACATATTTTCTCATTTCACATTTGTCAGGTTAGTTTCTCTTTTCTTTTCTTTTTTTCCAACAGTTCACAAGTCCAGTCTGTGAGGTTTTCTCACCCTTCTGCCACACCTAGTGGTAGGACCATGTGTGTGTGTATGGACGGGTGTGTGTGCCTTGGGAGCCTGTGTTTGAGGTGACTCGGGGCGGTCTGGATAATCCAGTGTAGGCTCACCTGGTCGGGGTGGTGTGCCTGGTGTTGGTGTGTGAGGTGTGTGTGGAACAGTCTCTGTAAAAGGGACAAGATGGTGTCTATTCCTCCGAATAGTGCCGGTAGGGCCGTCCACAATGTATGAACGTGGAGCTGAGTGGGACGAAACCACTGTGCCTTGAGACTTTGTATCTGTAATCCACACTGGTTGACCTGGAGTGAGTTGACTCAGATCTCTCACACGGTGTCTGTTGTTGAAATTTGCAGTGTCCTTTTCTCTCCTCTCCCTTTCCTTAGTTGCAACGACGGTGCTGTCTGGAAGCTCTGGAGTGAGAAGAGATGGATGCTGGGGCACCGGAGTGCGCAGTCTCCTGCCCATGAGGAGTTGAGCAGGACTGTAGCCATTTGCGAGTGGTGTAGCTCTATAGGCCAACAGAGCCAGATATGGATCTTTAGCCTTCTTTAGCAGCCTTTTCACAGTCTGCACGTGACGTTCCGCCTCTCCGTTACTCTGAGCGAACCTAGGGCTGCTAGTGGTATGAGTGAACCCGTAAGCTGCTGCAAAGTCCTTAAACTCTTGACTGGAGTACTGAGGGCCGTTGTCGCTAAAAAACATGTCCGGGACTCCGTGCCTAGAGAAGAATGATTTGAGATGCACAATAACATCCTGAGATCGTGTGGGAGTTAGCTTGGCAATCTCTACAAACCTAGAGTAGTAGTCCACTACTAGTAGGTAGGTGTCTTGGTTGAGTGAGAATAAATCGGAACCTACTTTTTGCCATGGTCTCTCTGGGAGCTCTGTGGACATTAATGGCTCCACAGGGTTGGCACGTTCCTTGATGCATGTGTTGCAATTTCTCACCAGCTCATTCAGTTGGCCGCTCAAGCCAGGCCACCATACAGCCTCTCTGGCCCGCTCTCGGCATCTGGTCATTCCCTGATGTCCCTCGTGTAGTGCGTCGAGGACAGAGTTGCGCATTGCTGTGGGAATAACTAGTCTGGAGCCCTTGAGCAGTAGTCCATTGTGTACTGTAAGTATGGCTCTACTAGGCCAGTAAGCCTTCACTGGACCTGTGAGCTTGCTGCGGTCAGGCCATCTTTTCTGACAGTATGACATGACCTCTGAGCAGACGCTGTCTTCCTGCAGTTGATCTCTCAGTTGTACCATGTATGTTGAGCTGGCAGGCATGCTAGTGACAACTTCATCCACGTAGATGTTTGTGTCTTCCATCAAGTCTCTGTCTGTCAGTTTCGAACTTGGGTTTTGACTGACAGGTGAGCGTGAGAGTGTGTCGGCTGTAAACAGTTCTTTGCCAGGGGTGTGTGAGATAGTGTAACTGTACCTCATAAGTCTGAGTCGGAACCGCTGGATTCTGGGAGGAAGCTCTGTGAGTGCCTTGTGACCCAGCAGGCTGATAAGCGGCTTGTGGTCAGTCTCCATGGCAAAATGTCTCCCAATAAGGAAGTCTCGGAAACGCTCGCACCCCCATGTCAATCCTAGCGCCTCCTTCTCCACCTGGGCGTATCTCTGTTCTGTCTCTGTCATGGAGCGTGATGCGTACGCGACTGGTTTCCAACGCTCTCCCTCCTTCTGTAGGAGGACTGCGCCCAATCCGTATGAAGAGGCATCCGCCGACAGTTTCAGCTCTTTGTTGGGGTCGTACAGTGTCAGCACTGGAGGAGATGTGAGATCATTTTTCAGCTGATCAAATGCTCTCTGTTGTGCACATCCCCAGACCCACTGATTCTTCTTCGAGAGAAGGTCTCTCAACGGCTTGTCTTTCTCAGCTAGACCTGGAATGTACTTTCCCAGCTGGTTTAACATTCCCAGGAAACTGCGAACTTCTCCTGTGTCAGACGGCTCTCTCATGGACATGACAGCCTTGACCTTGTCCGGGTCTGGCTGCACACCGTCAGCTGACAGAATGTGGCCTAAGAACTTGACTTCACTTTTGCCCAGCTCACACTTCTCCATGTTTAGTGTGACCCCGGCTTCCTGGAGTTTGTTGAGGACTGTGTGTAGTCTGATGTCGTGCTCGAGTCGGTCTCCTCCCCATATAAGAACATCATCCATGTGGCATACGACTCCCTGCAGCCCATCGATAATCATAGACATGCGCCGCTGAAAATGTTCTGGGGCCGACGCTATGCCGAAGGGCAGTCTGTTAAAGTAGAAGCGGCCAAATGGGGTTATGAACGTGGTGTACAGTGACGACTCAGGGGACAATGGGATCTGCCAAAATCCTCTGTTAGCATCTAACTCGCTGAAGATCTTCGCCCCTGCCAGAGAACCAATTGTCTGCTCCACTGAAGGCAGTATGTATTTCTCTCTGCAGACCGCTTCGTTGAGGCGGGTGAGGTCGACGCAGATGCGTACTGAGCCGTTTTTTGTAGGCACTGGAACCATGCCTGAACACCAGTCAGTTGGCTCTTCCACTCTGGATATGACTCCCATGTCCTCCATTTTCTTGAGTTCCTCTTTTACTTTGCCTAGTAAAGGGATGGGGACTCGTCTTGGTGTGGCCAGGGAATAAGGATTGGCGTCTGGCCTGAGCTTAATAGTGTATGGCTGCCGCATCATTCCTAAACCCTGACACAATTTTGGGTAGGACTCTTGCATGTCAGACTTGTCTATGCTGTCTGCTCTGTAGACTAGTTTAAGCTTAACACTTGCTGGTCTGCTTAACAAGGCTACATTTAAGTCATTGACAACATAAATATCTTCCTGTATCACTTGCTCTCCTTTGCATAGTGACTCTCTGTACCTGCCTAAAACAGATAGAGGCATGCGACCTGGGCCAAACAGTGGTCTGTCAGGTTTGGCTAACTGTGTGTCGCCCTCTGTAATGGCATAGTAGATCTGGGCTGGGATAACTGAGACATCGGCTCCTGTGTCGATCTTAAATCTGACTATATGGTTTCTCACAGTCAAATCAGCATACCATGGGTCTAAGCCTGCATCTACTGAGCCTAGGAACAAGGGACCGTCAGCATTACGTTCTGTCTCTACAACATGTACTGTTTTGGTAGATCTACATACTTTACTGTAATGGCCTCTCTTTCCACATGTGTGACATGTGACCTCTCTGGCTGGGCACTGTGCTATGGCATGACCAGGGGACTTTCCACATCTGTAGCATGTCTTGCGGTCAGATGATGGATGTGGCTTTGCTGATGATTGCTTTTGGTAATGAGGGGTCTTAGGTGTGAATGGTTTTTGTCTTCTGCCTTTTGTTATAGCATCAATGTCCATTCTACCCCCTCCTCTGAGGTCTGTCTGCTGCCTCTTGATCGCCTCTGACTGTCTTGCCATGTTGACTGCTTTTTCCAGCGTCAAATCCCTGTCTAACTGCATCCTCTCAGCTAGACTGTTGTCTCTCAGCCCCACCACGATGCGATCTCTTATTAACTCGTCGTGGAGTGCTCCGTATGTGCAATGTTCAGCCAGGGCATGCAGTGCAGTAATAAAAACATCAACGGCCTCGTTTGGTTGCTGCACTCTCTGATTAAATCTTGCTCTCTCATATATCACGTTCTTTCTGGGCACAAAGTATGTTTCCAAGGTGGCTCTTACCGAGGTGTACTGCTGTCTTTGTGCGTCGGTTAAATCATGACCGCGCAGGATGTCGTCTGCTTCATCCCCCATGCAGTAGATAAGAGTGTTCGCCTGGTTAGCTTCTGTGCTAAGATTGAGGTTGCTGGCCAGTCGGAATCTCTCGAACCTGCGTATCCACCGTTCCCAATCCTGAGGCTTTGAAAAGTCGAACGCTTCAGGTGGTTGTATGGAGAACGTAGCGCCCGGAGGAGCGTTAGCATTAGCCGGTAGCTGTGGAGGTTGTTGCTGCTGTGCTGCATGTGCAGCCTCGCCGCCGCCGCCGCCGCCGCCGCCTTGAGACATCTCGTCCCTCGCTGACGTTAAACTCTCCTTTTTTTACCGCTCCAAAAGTTGCTCTTTACCGCTGCCCAACTTCTGACACCATGTGGAAGTATGGGTAATAAGATGCAGACGGTTTATGGCAATGCAATATATTTATTCACATAAGATCTCCGTGTAGTACAACTGGTGTGTTATGATGGCAAGCATAATCTGGTTACATCCGGTTGGACCACATCCTGTTATAGCTATCAGAGTAAAGGCATTACAGCTAACACCACACTAATAGTACTACTACTACTACTACTAGGCATAATAATAATAATAATAATTTATAATAATAAACACACCCCGTTCCACTGCGCGCACGCACGCACGCACGCACACGCACGTGCACACACACAGGGCGCAGCAGTACAGTATGGTACAGTGCGGCACAGTATAGTACAGTGCGGTACAGTATTGTACAGCACAGTACAGTACAATCTGCTACAGCACGGTACAGTACAGTATTGTACAGTACAGTACAGCACAGCCCAGTACAGTACGGCACGGCACAGCATGGCGCAGTACAGTACAGTACAGTACAGTACAGTACAGTGTTGTTTTTGGCAGCAAATTTAGATTTTAGTTTTAGTCATAGTCTCTTGAATAGTTTTAATTTTGTTTTAGTCACATTTTAGTCACCTGGAATGGTTTAGTGTTAGTCTAGTTTTAGTCGACTAAATATCATTAGATTGTAGTCGACTAAATCTACAGTTGATTTAGTCGAACAAAATGTATTTTGGCGGGCCTTGATGCCGTCGTAATGACAGTTTTTTCACTTGGTGAAAATAGCCGATCTACAAGCTCACAACGCGTCGCAGCGCGACACGTTGTGGGCTTGTAGATCTGCTATTTTCAGCATGCAACATGCTAACATTTTAGTTAGCACTGGGGGGGACACTGAGCACTGGGGAGACACTGGGGAGGCACTGGGGGGACACTGGGGAGGCACTGGGGAGGCCCTGGGCAGACATTGGGGAGGTACTGTGGAGGCACTGGGGAGGCACTGTGGGGACACTGGGGAGGCACTGGGGTGACACTGGGCACTGGGGAGACACTGGGGAGGTACTGGGGAGGAACTGTGGGACACTGGGGAGGCACTGGGGGGACACTGGACACTGGGGAGGCTCTGTGGAGGCACTGGGGAGACACTGGGGAGGCACTGTGGAGGCACTGGGGAGACACTGGGGAGGCACTGGGGGGACACTGGGGAGACACTGGGGAGGCACTGGGGAGTCACTAGGGAGGCCCTGGGCAGACATTGGGGGGACACTGGGGAGGCACTGGGGAGGCACTGGGGGGACACTGGGGATGCACTAGGGAGGCCCTGGGCAGACATTGGGGAGGTACTGGGGAGGCACTGGGGGGACACTGGGGAGGCACTGGGGGAACACTGGGCATACAGAGTTGGGACAGAGGTCGTCGTCGTCGTCGTCCCCCCCCCCCCCCCCCCCGAAGCGGCCATGGGGGGGCACTGGGGTGTCACTAGGGAGGCCCTGGGCAGACATTGGGGGGACACTGGGGAGGCACTGGGGGGACACTGGGGAGGCACTATAGGGAGGCCCTGGGCACAGTGGGCAGACATTGGGGAGGTACTGGGGAGGCACTGGGGGGACACTGGGGAGGCACTGGGGGGACACTGGGGAGGCACTATAGGGAGGCCCTGGGCACAGTGGGCAGACATTGGGGAGGCACTGGGGGGACACTGGGGAGGCAGTACTGTATGGAACAGTACACTGGCCACCTGGATGGCATGGCGTAGCGCTAGAGTGACACAGGCTTATATGTATGCATGCGTATACGTGCATGCATGTAGGCCTACTCAACTGTACTCAATTATATGTCTTGCTGGAAATAGGGCTTAGACCAGTGGTTCCTAGAGTGGGGTCTGGGGACCCCCAGGGGTCCTTGAGGGAGTTCCAGGGGGTCCCCAGCTAGTTTGGAACCAAATGGACCCTTATGGGTCTGTAATTATGAGAGTGTACAAATGGATCCATTTACTGTACTGTACTGCAGGGGTTCTCAACCCGTGGGTCGCGACCCCTCGGGGGGTCCCCAAATGATTTAAAAAATAATTCTAGTTCTACTACAATATGTTCCAACTGAATGGCTGGAAAGTGGAAATGAAGAGTTTACATATAGTACACATAGTACATGCATACACCTTCCCTAATGATTATATCTGGTTTCAGTATTTATTTATTATTATGGTTATTGTAGCAGTCAATTTATATTGGGGGTCGGGAGGGGGCGGGGGGTCCCGAGACATTGCCAAAGCATTTCCGGGGGTCCCCGGGTCATACCGTACCGTACCACACTACTGTACTGTACTGTACTGTACTGTACTGTACTGTACTGTACTGTACTGTACCGTACTGTACTGTAGTGTTGTAGTCGAGACCACCTAAAGCGAGACCAAGACAAGACCAAGACCTAGAGGGGTCGAGACCAAAGACGAGACCGAGACCGCCGCGACCCTAGGGGGCCGAGACCAAGACAAGACCAAGACCTAGAGGGGTCGAGACCAAAGACGAGACCGAGACCGCCGCGACCCTAGGGGGCCGAGACCAAGACAAGACCAAGACCTAGAGGGGTCGAGACCAAAGACGAGACCGAGACCGCCGCGACCCTAGGGGGCCGAGACCAAGACAAGACCAAGACATAGAGGGGTCTAGAACGAGACGAGACCGCCGCAAGGCGAGACCGAGTTAAGACCAAGACCTTGTTTTGTTTTCTTCTTATTTGATAGGCACAGAAAACAATCTTGATCTGAAACACTGCAAATAGATTTTACAAAATTAGGTATAGGCCTACTACAGCATGATTCATTCAAATATTTATTTTAAATATCAATGAATGAATAACAATGAGGCATGCACATCAGAGCCGCCTGGGAGAAAAATGTTTGTGTTAATTAATCAATATCCAAAACTATACCAAACCTAAGGCCAAACCTTATTAGAAAAAACTAGAAAAAGTGCCCTTCTGGGCACAGGTCTCCACCAGGAGGATAGGACTGTGTGAGATGTTTGGCAAAATGTTTAGGAGTAATATAAACATGTTTGTTTGTTTTTTGCAAACAGCCTTAGGCTGAGCTCAGACCTTTACTGCGCTTGTTGGATGAATGTTGTGTAGTGTCATGGCCGCCCCAATGCATTTCCAATGGAGGTCACATGGTTTGACACAACATTGTGTTGTGTGAGGGGGAGGGGGGCAGTCGAAACACAGCTGAAAGCCATACAACAGACCATGTGACCTCCATTGGAAATGCATTGGGGCGGCCATGACACGACCGTGTGAGTGAGGCCTTACACTTAAGTAACTAGTAACCAAAGTTTTCAAGTAATTGTAGTGGAGTAAAAGTACAATATTTACCTCTGAGATGTAGTGGAGTAGAAGTAACAGTATTGGAAAATGGAAACACTCAAGTAAAGTACAAATATCGCAAAATTGTACTTAATAAGTACAGTACAGTATACTCAAGTAAATGTTACTTTCCACCACTGGGAACCAAATGCATCCTTACAGGTTGTGAGTGGCACAAATGCAACGTGAAGAAATTTAAGGGAACTTGGAAAGACAAGTTCATTTCAGATTTATTTTTCCTAGACGAGAAAATTAAAGAAGGAACTGAAACCTCAGCCAATTAGCTGACCATGCATATACGGCCCCAGGAAGAGTAGACTTTACTGCGGCCGTGAGGGCTAAATGGGGAACCACAATAAACCGTAAACGCATGAAACTGGATCACAAGCATGGATGGCATCAATATTTTACTGTACGTTTTGTCGCATCGACAACTGTGACAGACACACCACACAATGACTGGCAGTGAAGTGGCAAGAAAGACAGAACTGAAAGTCATATGACTGAGATTTCGGTTCTTTCTTCCAGTATCGTGTGTGTGTGTGTGTGTGTGTGTGTGTGTGTGTGTGTGCGTGCGCATGTGCGTGCGTGTGATTTATTCATGCCTTTATTCATATTAAACTAGTGTTAGTTTACTGTTAGTTTCAAATTATTTAATTATTCCGTTTGCATTATTCAAATTAGCAGCCTATAAAACATAAAAGTAGCAGTGATTTTCTCTGGTGATTTTATTATGTTTTAATCTATAACTAATTGTGTTGTGGTTTATTTAATTTAACGCTAGTACCGTATGTCCATTGAAACCAAAGATCTAGTTTAATCGGTTTAGGTTCAAAACATATATTTTCTACCAGCATTAATGGTATAAGTGTACAATTGTTTTATTACAATTTGTCATATAGCTGTAGCTCCTCATACCCACTTACGCAGGGTCTGTACCCCAAAGATAAAGATTTTATCATAATTTATGTTTTGTAGTGACTTAAAAGTGAGGTTAAAAGCATAAAAGGTTAGTTTATCACACTGATATAAAATAATCTTCTATTACGACCAGTAAGACGCCTGACTGCGAGAAGCCACCTTGGTGGTGAGGTCGCGTGCACGCATCCGCCTGGGTGACGGCCGAATGCCGCTGGTGCTTTGGCATGGGGGGGTCAGATCAACATGGAATGAATTCTGTACTGGCCATATATGGAGCGTGTCTTGAGTGTACAGGGTTTGATGAGGTCAGATCAACATACGGAATGTCAGAACAGGAAGGACTGGTGGGGAAGGGTCAACATATGCAATGTCAGTGCAGGTCAGCATGCAAATATGGAGATCTAAGGGTTTGAGGTCAGATGTAGAGTTGCTGGCCGCAGTGGCCGGCTCCATATAGAGAGATCTAGATCTGATGATTCAGTCATCTCCATATATGGTTATCCAGGGTTAGATGAGGTCAGTGTCGTGATCTTCATATATGGAGATTGGAGATGTTTCACAAGGCGTGAGAGGCGTGACCATATATGGATGTCACAGTGATGTCACGAGGCGTGACCATATATGGATGTCACAGTGATGTCACAAGGCGTGACCATATATGGATGTCACAGTGATGTCACAAGGCGTGACCATATATGGATGTCACAGTGATGTCACGAGGCGTGACCTGGAGGTGTGATGTCGTGAGGTGTGACCATATAGAGCGTCGCAGTCCCGCCTCCTACCCTGGACCAGGAAATGAAACCCAATGCATTTTCCTCATAGACATTTCTTAAAGTATTTATTTAAAGACGGTTACGCCGCGGACAAAGCCAACTCGAGTCGTGACAACTCATGACAACACAAACAATATTTTGGACCAAACAAATAATTAGAAAGAAGAAAAAAACGGCAGGTTACAACACTTTTTTTGTTGTTTTTCTTCTTTGTAATTATTTGTTTGGTCCAAAATATTGTTTGTGTTGTCATGAGTTGTCACGACTCGAGTTGGCGTTGTCCGCGGCGTAACCGTCTTTAAATAAATACTTTAAGAAATGTCTATGGGAAAAATGCATTGGGTTTCATTTCCTGGTCCAGGGTAGGAGGCGGGACTGCGACGCTCTATGGAGGCGTGCATGGGGTGACTAACTAACGGACGGACGGACGCACAGGAAATGCAGGTTTTCATAGTAAAATATAAACATGTTTTTGAGGCATTTTGTTCCAAAAATGTGTTTTGCAAAAATCAACCTGTTGGTGGCGCTATAACAGGCCAATGTGAAAAGGGTGGGATATATTCCTCAGCCTAGTAAGAAAATGTGTGAAAGATTTCACGTAAATTGCTTGCTGCGTTCATGATTTGAGGCTTTTGTTCAAAACGGGGCAATCTTGCAAACTGTGAAAGCTAATTATAGCCAATTAGGATGGAATATGAAATATCGGACAGATCCGACTTGAGCACATGACCATAGAGATAGTGTGTAATGATTTGTGAGATTTTTGGACAGAATCTGGAGGAGTAATATCCAAAAATGTGTTTTACAAAAGTCGGCCTCCTGGTGGCGCTCTAAAAGGCAGATGCGGAAAATGCAGGTCAACGGTTTGTCCTTGGCCTCTAGGGAGTGTGCATGCAACGTTTCACGCAGATCGGTGCAGTTTTAGGTAAAACATTTGAAAAGCTGCCTCATGGTGGCGCTATGGGGAGAGAGAGAGAGCGAGCTTAAAGCCCCGTTCCCATTTCAAATAATTTAAAAAAGCTGTCTAGCGTGAGGCCTCTCAAGCCGCACCGTTCGCACTATACCTAAAAAGTCAGGCTGTGCCGCTGTGTAACTCTCCACCACCCGGCCAACACTTTATTTATGCCAGCCTGATATCATTTCATACAATCAGAACATGTTCTAACCCAATTTCAATAGACTTAAGATTAGACGTCTGCTCTTCTTCTGCGCTGCGCTGCGCTCCTACAGCTGTCTTTAATGTTAATATGAATGGGATCAACGGATCAGTCCTTGCGATCGGGTTGATAGAACGTTTTGCTTTGTCTCGTCTCGAGTGGTCTCGGTGGGGGAAGAGACCCGAGACAATTGGTCCGAGACCGAGACGAGACCAAGACAAATGAAGGGCGAGACCAAGACGAGACCGCAAGACAAAAAAGGAGAGAGGCGCGAGACCGAGACAAGACCAAGACAAATGAGGGGCGAGACCAAGACGAGACCGCAAGACAAAAAAGGCGAGAGGCGCGAGACCGAGACAAGACCGAGACAACGAAAATGTGGTCTCGAGACCGGTCTCGAGACGAGACCATGTCTCGAGAACTACAACACTACTGTACTGTACCGTGCTGTACTGTGCTGTAGCAGACTGTACTGTACTGTGCTGTACTGTGCAATACTGTACCGTACTGTACTATACTATACTGTGCCGCAATGTACCATACTGTGCTGTACTGTACTGTACTGCATTGCTGCGCCCTGTGTGCATGCGTGCGTGCGTGCATGCGCGCAGTGGAACGGGTTGTGTTTATTATTATAAATTATTATTATTATTATTATTATTATTATTATGCCTAGTAGTAGTAGTACTATTAGTATTGCCTGAACTGTAGGTACCAGTATGCTTCTAAACCATAGAGTTGTTCTAAACTACATTTCCTGGATGCAGGTTGATGACATCACGGGGCAGGAGGGTTGAGGCCGCACCCCCATGCAAGATCTGTGCCAAAAGTAATCTGAAACTTTTTGGCACCTGAAAGTGAGCAAAGTGAGAAGCGAAAAAAAACCACACCTGAAACCAAAAAAATATGATTTGAATCTGTAAAAATAAGATCTGAATGAAAAAAAAAGATCTGAATGAAAAAAATAAAATCTGAAACTGAAAAAATATATATATACTCAAAAATCTAAATCTAAAAGTTAAAAATTAAACTGAAAAAAACTTTTGAATACAAAAAAAAACTTTTGAATAAATCTTGGTATTTTTCAAGTTCAAGAAAAAAAATAAGAGACTTTCAGGTTACATTTTTACTTTTCAACTTCAATTTTATTTTTTTCGATGGAACAGTTTCTGTTAAACGATCAAACCTTTTGGCGCAATAATAGCTCCATACTGCATCACTGGGATCTGTACTGACCTCAACTGCAAAGTGATGCATGCTGACAGCCGAGCATTGATTGATTGATTGAAAAATGTATTAACAGTTTGCAGAATTACAGTACATTTCAAGCACAAACTCAATACAAAGGCTGTTAACTGTGAGTGGATGACCCAATTAAGCATTACACTAGTTTACAACAGGGTCCACCATGTTCAATTCATCAAAACATTTAGAGACGTACAAATAGACACTTCTATATAGACAAAGAACAGAACAGGAATTCATCATAATGGAGGTAAAAAGGGAAAAGAAACATATACAGTGAGGGGAAAGGGGGGGCGTTGGGGGGGGGATTCAGATTTTACGGGGGCCAGTTTCGAATTGCAGCCATCCATCCGTAGGTGCCCTTTGAGAGAGGTTTTGAAGGAGTCAAGGGATTCACATGTCTTAATGACTGTTGGTAGGGCGTTCCACATTTTGGTGGCATAGGAGCGAAAATAATTTAGTCCCTTATTTGTGCCGAATCTGGGTTGTACATGGTTCGTTGCACTCCCTCTGGTGTTGTGGGTGTGGACTTCGTTAACATTATGTCTGAAATTTTTCTTTATTAGGAACAATCCCTTGAGATGAACCATCTCGTTTTCAAGGGGGTCCGCAATTCACAAAGTACACTTCATACATAAAGACACTTTTTACAGACAATTCAACCAGACAAAACAATACAAGACAAAACAATACAATTCATAAATAAACAAACAGGAAAAACAAAAAACAAAAACAAAACAACATTTCACATAACATGGACATAACGTAGACATAACACATGGATCATTGCATCATGGATCTATTACAGTGATGATTAGTGAAAACATGAACAGGTAGTCTCAAGATGAGAGGACAGCATAGTTTTAAACAAATGAAAAGATGTTATTGAACGTATATGGACAGGTAGATTGTTCCAGTCACAAGGAGCTTTGAACATGAATGATTTTTTGCCAACTGATGTGGGTATGTTAAAGTAAATCTGTGAGCAATGTCTAAGTTGATGTGTAGAAGTGTATGGTATCATAAGCTGTTTTAAATACTGTGGATAATTGAAATGAATGCATTTAAAGATGAACTGCAGCCAGTGCTGGTGTCTTCTTGAGGTGGGAGATGGTAAGTTGAGGTTTTCGTACAAGGTACAGTGGTGGGTCAAATATGGGCAGTCAAGGACAAATCTGCATAAACGGTTATATACTGAGTTCAGGGGAAGAAGGTTTGTTTTAGTGGCAGTCTGATAAACTACATCTGCATAGTCAAGAATTGGTAGTATGAGTTGTTGAACTAGTTTTTTTCTTACTGTAAAAGAAAAACAGTTTCTATTACGATATAGAACACCAGTACTAAAGTTGATTTTCCGGACTATGTTATCTATATGACATTTAAATGATAGAAAATCGAGCCAGAGACCAAGATATTTGCATTGTGCTGTTTACTTTCTATGTAGTTTACCTTTAAGCCTTGCATGTGTAATGGAGACCAATGTTCCTTTGCCTAATTAGTAACTCTCCTCACCTGGTAGCCTCACCAGGGTATTTCATAGGTGATTAGTTTGGTCAGAGTCAGTTCAGTTCAAGCCAGCACACTGTCAAGAGCTCACTCACTGGCAGTGTGCTGGCTTGAACTGAACTGACTCTGACCAAACTAATCACTCTGTCCAGTTGTGTACCATCAAGACAGGATATATTGAATTGATTGATTGATTGATTGAAGAATTTATTAACAGTTTGCAGAATTACAGTACATTTCAAGCACAAACTCAATACAAAGGCTGTTAACTGTGAGTGGACGACCCAATTAAGCATTACACTTGTTTCCAATAGGGTCCACCATGTTCAAATCATCAAAACATTTAGAGACGTACAAATAGACACTTCTATAGACAGAACAGGAATTCATCATAAAGGAGGTAAAAAGGGAAAATAAATATATACAGTGAGGGGAAAAAGGGGGGGGGCGGGGGGGGGGGGATTCAGATTTTACGGGGGCCAGTTTCGAATTGCAGCCATCCGTAGGTGCCCTTTGAGAGCGGTTTTGAAGGAGTCAAGGGATTCGCATGTCTTAATGACAGTTGGTAGGGCGTTCCACATTTTGGTGGCATAGGAGCGAAAATAATTTAGTCCCTTGTTTGTGCCGAATCTGGGTTGTACATGGTTCGTTGCACTCCCTCTGGTGTTGTGGGTGTGGACTTCGTTAACATTAAGGAAGTATCTAGACAGGTACATGGGTATCTTGGTGGTGTATCGAATCTTGTGGACCAGACCCATTGCAAGATGCTGTACTCTGTCGTCGACCCTAAGCCATTCCAGCCTGTCGAAGTGGGCAGGGGTTAGGTGGGTTCGGGGGGCTAGATCAAGTAGGAGCCTGACCAGTTTGTTTTGGGAAGTCTGGAGCCTGGTTTTAAGGGCCTTTGAGGTGCTGTGGTACCAGGAGGTGCATGCATAGTCAAAGAAACCCTGTACAAGGGCTCCTGTTAAGGTCTTCAAGGTGTTTTTGTTGACCAGTGAGGAGATCCTGTAGAGGAATCTTGTTCTATGGTTGACTTTTTTGATTACGTTGGTGGCCATTTTATCACCGGAAAGCTTAGCCTCCAGGATGGAGGTAATTTCATCTTTACGTGTGATAACATTGTCACCCACTCTAACCAAGAAGCCATTTGCCTTGCTGAGATTACTAATAGAGCCAAAGAGAATGGATTCAGTTTTTCCCAGGTGTAAAGATAGTTTGTTATCAGCGAGCCAGGTGCAGATTCTACCGAGTTCAGAGCTGAGGGCATTTTCAACCTGCAGTTTGTCCCTGTCCGAGACCAGCAGTGCTGAGTCATCTGCGAACAGGAACAAGTTGCAGTCACAAGCTGAAGTCATGTCGTTTACATATATTAGGAACAGTAGAGGCCCTAGTATGCTTCCTTGTGGAACGCCACAGCTCACTGGGAGGGGGGGGGACAGTGTTCCGTTCACTTCCACCATCTGTTCTCTCCCCTCCAGGTAGGATTGCATCCAGCTCACTGATGTGCTATCGAAACCAATTGCTTTAAGCTTGTTAACCAGTATGGAGTGGTTCACGGTGTCAAAAGCCTTTTGGAGGTCCAGCATGACCATGCCGCAGTATTTGCCAGCGTCCACCTCTTGTTTGATGTGGTCGCTCAAATAGAGAAGGCATGTGTATTAGAGAAGGCATGTGTGAATGAATGAATGAATGATTGTTAGTTTGTGCTTTAATGTTTTGATTAGTCCCGAAGAGCATAGTGTTTGTTTTGGTTTTGTTGATAAGTAATTTATTAGATATAAGCCATGATTCAAGATAATTAGTGTGGTTGCCCTAACAGGGCAACCAGACTATTGTAATCGTAACACTTTATTATTATTTCTAGAGTAACCCTAAACTTCAGACTACTACTCCTCCCACAGTTTTGACTGTACGCACTTTTGACCGGCTTCATCGGGAATCGATAGCTTGTATTTTGTTAAGAGAAATGTTGTATTGTTTAATTGATATGAATGTATTAGTGATTTAAATTTCCCCATTGACATGAATGGGAAAGTGCGAAAAATCACATTCAAGTATTTTTTCCTCAGAGACTGTAAGGGCTATAGTTACAAAACTTGGAGGGGAGGTTCATAATAATTACTAAAATTAATTAACTTATAATGTTATCGGTCGGCCTCATGGTGGCGCTATAACAGCCCACTTTACGTTTTGGCTTATAACTCTTGAACCATAGGTCGTAAAATCAAAATATATTTTTCCCTGGATTTCTTGGGTTATGACGCATCTCCACCATATAGGCCACGCCCATTTGCGTCATGATAGATTTTCCGCCATTTTTAATTTTCTCCAAAACACACTTTTGGCTCCTCCTCCTACAGATTTTGTCCAAATCTCACAAAAATCAGCACACATGATCTCTCGACCTATCGGCAGAATTTTGGTAATGCGTATCGTTCGGCCATAATCCTCGTCCGAAGTTAGTAGGAGGGGCCTATATCACAAAAAATGCCATAAATCACGAACGGAATGTCCAATCCATCCCAAATTTGAATCACATGTCGCGGGTGGTTGAATCAACCAAGTACCAAAAGCAATTCTATTTTCATCCATAGGGGGCGCCGCAAATGCGAGAAATGTAACCGTTTGTCGCAAAAACATGATTTTTGGGGGATAATTCCCCTCCGAATTACTTACGCATGATC
Source organism: Electrona antarctica (assembly GCF_951216825.1). Classification (NCBI taxonomy): domain Eukaryota; kingdom Metazoa; phylum Chordata; class Actinopteri; order Myctophiformes; family Myctophidae; genus Electrona; species Electrona antarctica. Next base: position 30,956,537 of record NC_136793.1, on the reverse strand, counting down.
GCAGGGGTGACGTGACATTGTAATTGGCTGGCAATATTAGTGGGAGGGGCATATGTAAGCCACTGCAGCAACCACACTTTGCAATTTTTTAAAATTTCGACCTTTCCCGTTTATATTCATATTTGAATAGAAAAGAGAGGTCGCACACAATGCATCGCATCGCGACGCATTGTGAGCTTGTAGATCAGCTATTTTCAAATGGTCGAAATGTATATAGGGTTGAAGTGGTTACAGTAATGTATGTTTTTCTAATCAAAATGTAAATCTCCAAAGTAACTAGTAACTAAAGTTTTCAAATAATTGTAGTGGAGTAAAAGTACAAATGTTGGCTCTGAGATGTAGTGGAGTAGATGTAAATGTATTGGAAATTGGAATACAGTCAAGTAAAGTACAAATACCTCAAAATTGTACTTAAGTACAGTATTTGAGTAAATGTACTTAGTTACTTTCCACCACTGGGTTAACGGCAGGAGGATGAGTTAACAAAACGTCAACAAAGAGAGAAGTATATGACCAAGCTGTCCGTCTGATGACAAAAAAGATTACGAAAGAAAGGAGAGAGACAGAAGACACAGAAGTGGTCAATGTAATAGCATTTGTTGGCGTGCACACACACACGAGGGAGGAGAGCTTGTACAGTACAGTACGTACAGCACAAGTACGGTACAGGACCACTCAGTTCAGACGGGTCTGATTGTTTGTAGTCGGAAAGTAAGCGTTGGTCCGACCAAATTGCCACTGCACACTTCTACGTTCACACGGGACACACACGCCAAGTTTGAGGTCAATCGGTCAGAGTCCAACTGCACCATAGTTAAATTAAAATTGACCACACTGGTGCCCTTGAGCCGTTTTAAAACCTTGGTGAGCACACAGACCCCCAATATGTAACTGTTTTTAGATCGTTTTGAAATTGGTCTTTTTTATTTGTAAACCTATGTAATTCACATGTATACCCTTTGTTTTTCTTTTCCTGATCTTCTGATGTATTGTCATGTTTTTCTATGTGATTGTATTACTCGACGACATTGAAAATGAGTTTGATTACTCAGTGTAATTTCGAGAATAAATAAAACTTGAATGAATGAAAGTCAGTCAGTCCCATATATGCACATGACCATATACTGCATGTGCAATCGTGCACAGCGGTCGGATACAAGCAGATCTCCATATATGCCTATGTTGTTGCTCTGGAGAGGGAAGTATGGATTTGTCTATTTTCTGTCAAGAAATTCCGTGCAGGTGACTGTCAAGAGTTTGGAAGCGCTCGTTTTCAATAACTCAACGTCCTGCTGCCTCCTACATTAAGTGCAATTTAGAAACAGTTGGTGTACAGCACCGTTGGGTGATTTCCAACGAGCGCTTCCAAACTTCAATGCTCCTCAATGTTTTGCCACTCAGTCTCGATGAGGGGGGCATGTCCCGGTGGAAAGGTGATGCATGTGCATACTCTCTATATACGCCTCAACCTCAACAAGAACACCACCTCTCATAAGATGCAATGGAAAAGTTCTAGCTGCACTCACGTGTAAAAAAATGCCCCATCAAAATTTCAGATGCTGTTTTTCTCCAGTGTGGAGAAGAATATTAGGATTCGTATTGTATTCTCTCACTCTTAAAATATATAATCCATTGGTTTCTGTGTGTGAACAATAATAGCAATTCAAAGCAGTTGTCCTCAAAAACACACCTCCTGTCATAAGAACGGGAGGTGCGCTCATTTGTGCAGAGCAGCATGCGCACCTGCAGCCCATCAAGTATAATTTATGCTTCGTCCCGCGATGGTGTCGCGCACACTCATAACAGTGGCATCCGGGACACGATGTGAGCTTGTATATCAGCTGTTCTCTGCGTGCAATACTGTTGCGCAATGAAGTATAACTGTCTCCTCGGGTGCACCTCACTAGCCAACACACAAGAGAGGTTGAATTAATTGAAACCAGCACTCCCCAAAACAGGTTTGGAGATCTGTTGGGAATTGATTACATGAAACAGTCACCTGTGCGACCAGTCTATTTGCTGCTAGTTTAAATTGACTCTTATATGATATGTGATGGTAGCGTGTCCAGTCAGTGTTCAGGCAGTCGGCAACGGTTGCTAAGCTAAGATTGGACAATCGCTATTGGGGGGTGGGTCTATTAAATTGAATTCAAAATCTTCAAGTTCAAAGAGAGACAAATTTAGGCTATATTAAATATAGGTAACAGTTAAGGTAAATAAGAGCTAAATAAACGTAATAATGGAATATCTGTTCTTCAAAACAATTGTCAGTATGATTAACGTTTTTGGGGGGATAATTGTATTCTCGTCTTGTATTTACAATGGGAAGAGTGGCAGTGTCTCAGGAGGTACAGCAGCCGATCTCTGGCTCCCCCTGTGTTAGTGTCAAAGTGTCACTGAACCCAAAACTAATCCTGATGAACAGGCTGGTACCTTTCATGGTAACTCTGAAATCAGTGTATGAATGGGTCAACATTGTAAATAGGTGCTATATCAATGCACCATTTAGCATTTTAATGTACAAATATTAAACAATATTAAACAATATTATCACAAACAATTTAAAGTAAAGTAGCAAAGTAGTTCATCCCATTAGTGTAAAAAAACAGTGAAGGTTTTTACTGTGGTAAAAAACATATCCATACTGCCCCAGTCCTACTTGAAGTACTTTGTCTTCAGCACCTTATGCTGCTGCCCTTTTTGGTTGATGAATGTCAACACTGTGTCCTTGATCTGGGGAGGTAGTAATGCACAAAATACAGGTTTTGATCAGAACAAAAGTGTAACAACAAATTTGTTTCAAACCAAATGGTCAAATGAACCTAAGTTGGTAAAAACACATTTTAATTGTATTAGGAAGCATATGCTTTTGAAAAAAATAAAATAAAGATGTCAGTGTGAGCTGAAATGAATCCACAAAGTCTCAATTTTATACACATGGGTTTTAGTTGAAAGAACAGACATTCAGTAGTATGATCTGGATAATGGCTCTGCTACCCTAAACGTACTGTATTTAACACTGGTCATACCCAACTGGTCATACCTGTAACGGACCCACATGGGGGGTTCCAATTGTCATAATGTGTTGTCCCTATGGCTTTTATTTTTGAGTGGCTTCCTGTATAAATGTCAGGTCTCAGGCCTTATTTTGACCGTTTCCTGCACAAACTGGTACTGATTACTCAGATCAAGATCACCTGTGGTGCCGACACCCAGTATGGGCGCTACATACTAATTCCTACACGGGTTGTGTTTATAACCACGCCCCCGGGCAAGTTAAGTTTACTGAGGTTAAGGTCAGGGTTAGGTTTAGGTATAGTTTTACTGAGTTAGGTTTAGGCTGTCAATCACAGCGACTGGCCAATCACAGCGTGTCGACTGCACAACCCGTGTAGGCTTTGGTATGTCGCTGTATGGGCCTAGAAGGAGGCATTAGATTATAAAACTGTCACTTGCCCACCTCGATGGTAGAGGAACAGATATTGCCACAAGAGAGGAACGGCTATGGCATTTACGGAGAAGTTTGTTTGAGGAAGGGAAGGACAGACGGTCAGACCACAATGGACGGACAGATGGCCAAACGAGCCCTGGAACAGACTTTTTTGCACAAGCCACTTTAGCACCGAGCTGGAAGGGGGAAAAAGGTGATACTTTTATTGCTGGTCAATCTTGTATGAGGGATATTGGTAATTGGCCTTATTGTTGTATGTATTGTCTGAGGGTTATTTATTTCAAATTTTCTATATTGCATTTTGATAAAATGGATTAAATATTGTATAGTTGTGATTTATACGCTCATGGATGTTATGGGAAATGTATTATGCCTTTTGATTATGGAATGTTGTATTGATGTAGCCTATGTTATGTCCTTTTTCCAGTTTCTACGTTGGGTTCTGAATAAAGAGAAACGTCAAACTCAGGCGGCTTTACCGAATTATTATCCAGCCGGTCCGCTACAATACCCACTGGTCTTATTATCCAGCCGGTCCGCTACAATACCCACTGGTCTTATTATCCAGCCGGTCCGCTACAATACCCACTGGTCTTATTATCCAGCCGGTCCGCTACAATACCCACTGGTCTTATTATCCAGCCGGTCCGCTACAATACCCACTGGTCTTATTATCCAGCCGGTCCGCTACAATACCCACTGGTCTTGCTCCACGCTATGACATATTGTGACTCTTTCCCCACACTATGACATGTTATTATTTTATTTTCTAATCTGCTGTGTTCTCTTATAAGGCGTTCTGTTTTTATGACTGCTGTAATTTTCATGGACACTGAATATCCCCTCATTGGTATGACTGCTGTAATTTTCATGGACACTGAATATCCCCTCATTGGATCAATAAAGGCCTTTCTATCTATACATCTCTAATTGCAACTCAGCACAACAGTATTGATGCTATTAATTGTATTTAACAAGAGTAATCTAACTAGGTCATTTAGAAACATTCTTTCTAACACCATCTCAATGCATGATTCTGAAAGAGAAAAATAATACAGGGGATAATAATGCAAGATGCAAAGACAGTAACTAACCTGTAATGGAATGCCAGCCAAGTCCCCACTGTTCATAAGCTCTTCTACTTGCTCCAGTATGGTCAGATGGTTAGAGTGAGAAAGGAAACCCTGCAAACAAAATAAAGTAATTGTGTAAATCAAATATTTCCTTTGTGAGAGAATAAATGCCCTTTAGTATATCTATTTGATACAACACACAGATGACAATAATAATGAAAAGATTGCTTCAAATAGGCACTGAGGCGTCACCACAGGTTTTGACTTGTGCACTTGACAGCGCCTCGGAGGCGTAAAATATTGATACAGTATTTTAGCTAAGCAGTTCTCATTCCCAACACTATGGAGGTGCCCTCCCATGAGCCTTGTTTACTTTCTCTGCTATGGCACTGTGTGAGATGTTTGGCAAAATGTTTAGGAGTAATATAAACATGTTTTTTGCAACAATTTTCTTCATTTTGTTGAGGAAATGCAGAGCCAGATCACTCATAGCATCTCTGAGGATAGAATTCTGGATGAGCAGGACATGTGCAGCATTTTGAACGAAACGGGCCACTCCTGAAAACTTTGGAAGGCAATGTTAGCCAATCAGTATAGAATTTTGAGAAATCCAACAGACTCGTCTTGATCACATGACTACAGAGATCATGTGTACCGATTTGCGTGAGATTTGGATGAAATCTGTGCGACTAACATAAGCAATGTGTTTTGCAGAAATCGGCCTCATGGTGGCGCTATAACCGGCAGATGTGGAGGGATGCAGGGACAATGTTTTTCCATGGCCTCTAGGAAGTGCGCATACATAAGTTGTATACAGATCGATGCAGTTATAGCTAAAAACAGGAATTGGCCTGTTATAGCGCCACCATGAGGCTGATTTGAAAAAAAATGAGTGGCATGTCATCCTCAGCCTAGTGGAAATGTGCGTGTATAATTTCACGGAAATTGCACACTGTTTGTGATTTGTGGCATTTTGTTCGAAACGGACCAATCATGTGAGCTTTGGAAGCCAATCTTAGTCAATCAGGATGGAAGATGGGAAATGGTGCAGATCCGTGTTGATCACATGACTATGGAGATAGTGTATACCGAATTGTGTGATGTATGGATAAAATGTGCACGAGTAATCTACAGAAATGTGTTTTGCCTAAATCGGCCTCATGGTGGCGCTATAACAGGCCGTTGAAGAATATTTGGTCCAAAGGTGGCAGAGATTAGCTGGTAACGGACGGACGGACACACACGGACAGAGTGCAAAACATACTCTCTCCCCATGCCTTCGGCCTGGTGGAGACAATAAAGTGAACTATTTCAGAATACAGTCATAAGAATAAAACTCAAAGCAGATGAATAATTAATGAATAAATCAATAAAACAGGAATATACAATCAGTCAATATATGATTAGACTAAACCTACATATTTTCCATTTAAAAATGCCATACTGTACACAAGATGTGTTCTTTTATTTATAATGGGAACAGTGGCACCCAGGACCAAAACTGGTGTCCACCCCCTGGCACTTTTAAGAGCACACGTGAAAAATGTTTTTCCGTGGCCTCTAGGGAGTGTGCCTACAAAGTTTTACACAGATCGGTGCAGTTATAGGTAAAACACGAATGGGCCAGTAATAGTGCCACCATGAGGCTGATGTGAATTTTTTCTTCCTCTGCTTAGTTGGAATGTGCATGCAAAATTTCACTCACATTGCACTGTGTTCATGATTTGAAGCATTTTGTTCAAAACGGACCAATCCTGCAAACTTTGGAAGGCAATAGCCAATGGGGATGCAATATGGGGAAGCAGACAGGTCTGTGTTAATCAAATAACTATAGAGATAGTGTATACCAATTTGTGTGATGTATGTATGGTGTTACGAACTGCTGTCCTGATTAGAATTGTTATTGTATTTGGTTAATTTGGGAATAATTGTGATAAGTTGGAAATGTTGACAGCCTGTGTTATATTGTTTCCCTTTTGTGTTCTCTATATTAAGGTCATGAATGGAGGTGAATGGAGAATGTAGAGAATGGGTGTGGTGTATAGAGTAATAAAAGGATAGAGACCGAACCGAAACGTTTGTTTGTGTTTGCTTTGGTATTTTGTTTTTAAGTATCACAGTTTCATGTTCAGTTATTTATTGTACTTTTGTATTTCCCCATGTAATGTGAAACCCTGCTTTACCATCCTGTAGGGGTGTTTGATAGTTATTTTGTTTGATCCTATTTATTGTATTTTTGTTAGTTAGTGTAGTGAGGTTAGTAATTGTATTTTTGTTTCCAATTTGTTAGAGACTTTAGTTAGGGGTAATTTTCCTTTTCTTAGATAGCAAGTTTTTCACTTTTGTAAAAGCTGTCTCCTCATTATGTTCTCCCCCTACCCTAGACAGGGGGTCGTAATCGTAACATATGGATAAAATGTGTACGAGTAATATAAAGAAATGTGTTTTGCAAAAATCGGCCTCATGGTGTCGCTATAACAGACCATTGTGGAAAAAGTGGGATCAAAGTGGCATCGATCGGTGCCGGAGATTAGCTGTACACGGACGGAGTGCAAATACTCTCCCCATGCCTTTGGACTGGTGGAGACAAAGTACAACCTTGACCAAATCATCTGTTAATCAGTCACCTGGATCTGCTGTTCCTTTTTACTGGAACAGGGGATCAGGAGGAGAGATCCGAGTGCAAGGGCTGACAGACCAAACTGGGCAAAGCGGTTGGCAATTCCTATCAGATCCAGATTCAATAGGAACGGACACCTGTTGAAACAAAGGCCAAGACAGACAACATTAACCATGATTCAGGTCACCGCTGTCCCATGAACCTATTCATTTATCAAGTCACGTGGCCACCATTTCTGGAATAAACCGGCAACAAGAAAAGTTTCAACAGAGCTTACTTGAGAAGAAGAGCAAAAGTCCTGTGGAGGGTGGCCTGTTGATCGGGACTCAATGGAACAGATGCTGTGACAATCAAAGCAATCAACGGCAGTTATTTTCACATATTATACATTTAAAGATCAAACTGTAAAAGCAGCTGGCAACCACTATGATGCGATACCTGAGACAAAGGGTGCCAGTATCATGCTCCTCCAGGTCCGAGAAAAACAGGAGATCTGTGTGGACAATGAAACGTCACAAGAGATTATTCAATATTTTAACCAATTCACTTAGTTATAAAATGCTGTAAACTAACTGGGTTTATTTTCTCGCTCCATGTGTGTGAATAAAAAATGTGAATACATTTTAATTTGGAGAAGGACTGACTGATTCTGTGTTACAGACAATACATCACCACCTTGGCACTGGCAGGTTTGCATCAGCTGAATGTAATTCCATCCAAAATTAAGAATACAAGGCTTATAGCTGCTAGTTAGTTTGTAACCAGTGAGTTACAAAATGCACCATTATGAGTAGGTGCATCGACGGTTTCATCATTGCAAAGTCATTGTGTCATCTGTCCACACCCTACCTATAGTTCCTCTATCTGTCCACACCCTACCTATAGTTCCTCTATCTGTCCACACCCTACCTATAGTTCCTCTATGAGAAGTTTAGCACTACAGTGTACCCCGCTCCCTGATTATTGATTGATTATTGTGCCTGCCAATTACTCTCAAAATCAAAAAAGGCATAATACATTTTGCTGGACGAGTCTTTATTTGATTGTAAATGTTCCAGAAATCCATATGGACTATATACTGTATATACCTGCTGGTGCTCTACTATATTATAAGCCCCCCAGTAAACACAACTTAGTACATAGCTTATTGTGCCATGGCGGAAAATGTTCTTGGCATGGTGGTAGTGCACCACTGCTCAGTCAAGAAAGAAGAAACACATCACATTAGTTTGTTGAGAACTAAATCTAAATTACCTGCCACAGAGAGGGAACAGCAGCTAATGCCTCCAGCACCTTCTGGAGGTGGCTGATCTGTTGAAAAACAAAAAAGACAATTCATGTTAACAGTAGGGACATGAAGCTGATTCTGCAAATGCCTTCTAAATCAGTAGTTCTCACACATTTAAAGGGACACTTCACCCTTTTTGCCAAAAAATATATATCAATGACGTTTATAAGATTTAGAACACTTTCCTGGCATTATTTTTTGTGTAATCTCTGGGTTTAGATATTTTAGATTAACGGGTGGCTCTGACGTCAGAGACACTCTTCCGTATTGCTACCGGACTACATCGTCTCCTCACACTGCAGCTAGACCAGCCCCAAAACACAGCCGTCACGGACACTGCGATTTGTTCCACCTACAACCTTCGTTGACCGCACCCCCACATGCGCATTTGTTATTGTGTTTGTGTCATGTCGCTGTCATCAGCAGAGCAGCACCAGAGAGACGCGCTATGTTGCCACGAATCCCCCCCCCCCAACTCTAGATTTATTATAATGATATGAAGTGACTTGCCATAAACCATCCATTAACTCCCCATTCATCCAATTTGCATCTGCTTGTATTAAACAACATTAAACTCACCAACATTGCAGCTGTAGGGAAAGCTTGAATATCCACTTTCAAACTGCAAAGCTTTTGTTTCATAAAAATCCACCGAATCTTTTTCCCACTCAGCTCTGCACTTAGTTTTTCTTCTTTTTTAGTTCTATCTCACTACTAGAACGTTCTGACTCTGAGGTAGATAAGATTTTTGGCTGTCAACAGCATCCATTTGTTTTTTCAATGTTGTGGACCGGAGCGTGGTGAAATAGTTGCTAAGATACGATACTGCATAGTGATTGGCTCTGCTGCATGCCTATGAAGAGTACTGACCAATGAGCTGAGCCTAGCGCCCTTCCAGACACCAGGTTCCAGTGTCTTGCTTTCCTGTTCCTATAGCTCAGTCAGCTGCCCCTTCTTATTACTGCATGAGAGCGAGTGACTGAGAATCACCATAACGCGCTGTCATTTTTCCACGAGACAAAAATACGGGATTAAGTGCGTCCCGTATCGGTTCATTACGGGACAGGTCTTTTAGTTGCCAAATACGGTACGATCGTATCTTAGCAACTATTTCACGGTCCACAACATTGAAAAAACAAATGGATGCTTAGCCCAAACATTTAGACTCTCGTAGAGGTTTTTTTCGATTCTGACGAATCTCTCAACGAGAGTCTAAACGACGAGGTCCCCTTTAAGAGGGCTTACGTGTCTGCCTCAAAATCACTCTTACCTTGTACAAATGCAAAATCTAAAAATAGAAAAAGATTGCCCCACATGTCCGGTGGGTGTGCGGGAAACAATTACTTCCGTAGCGACCGTAGTTTTCAATAAAAAAAATATTTTAATCCACTCCGTCCATACTCCTCCATTGTAAATGCGCAACAGAACATTGGCCGCGCCCCTAGTGGCCAGGGTTCTGTTGCGCATTTACAATGGAGAGAAAACCAAGATGGCCGCCAGATTCCGAGACAGAGTATGGACCTTAGTATGGACGGAGTGGATTAAAATATTTTTTTTATTGAAAACTACGGTCGCTACGGAAGTAATTGTTTCCCGCACACCCACCGGACATGTGGGGCAATCTTTTTCTATTTTTAGATTTTGCATTTGTACAAGGTAAGAGTGATTTTGAGGCAGACACGTAAACCCGTGCCCTCTTAAAGGGGACCTCGTCGTTTAGACTCTCGTTGAGAGATTCGTCAGAATCGAAAAAAACCTCTACGAGAGTCTAAATGTTTGGGCTATGGATGCTGTTGACAGCCAAAAATCTTATCTACCTCAGAGTCAGAAAGTTCTAGTAGTGAGATAGAACTAAAAAAGAAGAAAAACTAAGTGCAGAGCTGAGTGGGAAAAAGATTCGGTGGATTTTTATGAAACAAAAGCTTTGCAGTTTGAAAGTGGATATTCAAGCTTTCCCTACAGCTGCAATGTTGGTGAGTTTAATGTTGTTTAATACAAGCAGATGCAAATTGGATGAATGGGGAGTTAATGGATGGTTTATGGCAAGTCACTTCATATCATTATAATAAATCTAGAGTTGGGGGGGGGGGGATTCGTGGCAACATAGCGCGTCTCTCTGGTGCTGCTCTGCTGATGACAGCGACATGACACAAACACAATAACAAATGCGCATGTGGGGGTGCGGTCAACGGAGGTTGTAGGTGGAACAAATCGCAGTGTCCGTGACGGCTGTGTTTTGGGGCTGGTCTAGCTGCAGTGTGAGGAGACAATGTAGTCCGGTAGCAATACGGAAGAGTGTCTGACGTCAGAGCCACCCGTTAATCTAAAATATCTAAACCCAGAGATTACACAACAAACTAGAGAAAGTGCCCTTCCGGGCACAGGTCTCCACCAGGAGGATAGGAGTGTGTGTGATGTTTGGCAAAATGTTTAGGAGGATGTTTTTTGTTATTTGTTTTTGCAACAATTGTCTTCATTTTGTTGAGGAGAGCCAGATCACTCATAGCATCTCTGAGGATAGAATTCTGGATGAGCAGGACATGTGCAGCATTTTGTACAAAACGGGTACTCCTGAAAACTTTGGAAGGCAATGTTAGCCAATCAGTGTACAATCTGAGAAATCCAACAGACTCGTCTTGATCACATGACTACAGAGATCATGTATTTCTGTAGCCATTTCTTCATACGCCTTTGATGGCAATTGGATGATTTGAGGCATTTTGTTCCAAAAATGTGTTTTGCAAAAATCTACCTGTTGGTGGCGCTATAACAGGCCAATGTGAAAAGGGTGGGATATATTCCTCAGCCTAGTAAGAAAATGTGTGAAAGATTTCACGTAAATTGCATGCTGCGTTCATGATTTGAGGCTATTGTTCAAAACGGGGCAATCTTGCAAACTGTGAAAGCCAATTATAGCCAATTAGGATGGAATATGAAATATCAGACAGATCCGACTTGAGCACATGACCATAGAGATACTGTGTAACGATTTGTGAGATTTTTGGACAGAATCTGGAGGAGTAATATAAAAAAATGTGTTTTACAAAAGTCGGCCTCCTGGTGGCGCTATAAAAGGCAGATGCGGAAAATGCAGGTCAAAGGTTTGTCCTTGGCCTCTAGGGAGTGTGCATGCAACGTTTCACGCAGATTGGTGCAGTTTTAGGTAATAAATGTGAAAAGCTGCCTCATGGTGGCGCTATAACAGGCCGTTCTGGAAAATGTGGGGCAGAGGTTCATCGTTGGCATCCAGGGAGTGTGTGTGCAAAGTTTGGCATCGGCCGGGTTAACGGTGCCGGAGATTAGCTGTACACAGACGGACGGAAGGAAGGACGGACGGACGGACGGACACACACACACACACGGACGGACGGACACACACACGGACGGAGTGCAAAACATACTCTCTCCCCATGCCTTCGGCCTGGTGGAGACAATAATGCCAGGAAAGTGTTCTAAATCTTATAAACGTCATTGATATATATTTTTTGGCAAAAAGGGTGAAGTGTCCCTTTAAGGTTTTTCAAAAATGTTAAAATAAATAGCTGATGTACAAGCTCGCAGGCACAAAGTGACGCACTGTAAGTTTGTATATCTTAGATTTTAGTGTTGGCTATTCAAAAAGAGCAAACACTGAAGCTTTCCCGGTTTTAATGGTTTAAAAAAAGCTTATGTAGTAGTGTTCGTATAGTAGAAAAGGTTCTAAAAAGATTTTATTCTAGTGCCAGTACTACTGAATGTCTTGACAGAGGTCGGGTGACTGAAACATTTAAGCTGTGTCTGTAGCTAAATGGGTCCAGGATGTAAGGGTCCATTTGACCCCAGCACAACCAGAAGAATTTTTGGAAGCATGTTTCCTCTTCCAAGTTTGATTATATGACTTGCAGTTTGATTATTTTCATTTGCCATGAAAATAATTGTGTAAGTGTTGTTGCTGTTGTGGTAGCCGTTTGTTTTTTACTGTTGAGACCGAAGACAAATTTCCACACGTGGACAATAAATGAAACTAACTAACTAACTAGTCTTTAAAGACCATCTGCAGACAGGTTACTAACAATACTTACTACTAAACATATTACTACTAGTAGTACTACTAGTGCCCCCCCCCCCATGAAGAGATTATTCATAATTCAGTTCAAACTTCATCTTCTCACCATGTTGAAGCTTAGCAGCTTCTGCAGTAAACCATTCCACAGTTGGGGATCAAACACTTGATACTCCAGACAAAGATCTGCCACCAAACGCACAGCCTGCAGAGAAACTACTCCCGTTAATGTCTATAAACGGCCACATAAATCTCATACATACTCTCAATGAAGAGGAACAATTCAATCTAAATTAACAAAATAGGCTTATATTTTCAGTGGTACAGCACCTGTGGTTCGTGACTGTGGTTCTTCCACAACCCCTTAATCATGCCTTCTTTGGGACTGTTGAGGAATGATTCCACAGTGTAAGGAATGTTTAAAGCCTCCAGGTTGGAGACATAGATGTAACACTTCAGGTAGTACCTGCATGGGATGTCAAATACAACATCGGTGAATAAGACATAACATCCCTGATGAAGGCCAACTGTGGCAGAACTGTCGTGTACCATGAATACAAAGAGAAAAGAGAAGCGCTGCAGGGATCAATCAGTGGCTCAAATAGATAGGTACTCTTTGGTGATACAGGTAGGAACTTACCGATAACGCTATGTACAAAAAGGTTCTTCAAAAAAATAATTCCTTGGAATTCTTCTTTGCAAGTCTGCACCTTTTGGGAATTGAGCAGTACCTTTTGGGAATTGAGCAGTTCACCTAAAAATATACCGTATTTTGGGTAAACAAAACACTGATGTGTTTTGAGCCAACTAACATACGGTTGGGGAATTCCAGCTGATATATACTATTTTGTTTGGTTGGATATACTAGGGCAACAAGAAATGCCTGGGTGGGAATCTGTACATTCTCAGAACTTATTTGCCCTGGACAATGGAATGATAGTAGGACCAGAAAGTGATCAGCTTGTGTTGATTGGTCAGCTGCTGTATCTTACCTAGGCATTATACAATAGTAGCACAATCCAAAAGTTAACTTAAATTGTTGAATCAATGCTAGTAGAAAAGCGGCCTTCAGGTGTGTGAACAATTTCTGCGTGGTTAGCAGTGTTTTGTTATTGGGGCAAAAGTATCCATAAGTATGCATATAAAAAATCCCATTGAATACATGATTTGATCTTTGACCAGAGAAGAACTTACTTAATCTTTGTAGAGGGGATCTTGAGCTCTGCCTCCAGAGTGGCAGCATCGGCCAGGTGGATGAGACAAAGCAAGGCTCGACTCCGGTGGCAGGAGGTCAGGCGAGGTCCAGAACTGCCATGGGGCTGGACAAGGAATTAACCCATTAAAACCGGGAAAGTCTGTCAATCTGTGGTCATTTTAGATTTTACCTATACATTGCACATTGGTTGGCTATTCAAAAACAGCAGATATAATAATAAAATCATGAAAATGTTTGCAAATCTTTGTATATCTTTTTCGAAGCAAACATTTTAAACTCAAATCTTTGCTTCCAGGGGTCCCTGGGACAAAATGTTTTCAGATGGGGGTCTGCAGCCAAATGCATATTTATGTTTAAGTTTTTTTAAAGTTTTTTTTCCTTCAGAAAACTGATTTAGAAGACATTTGGTAGAATCGACCCCAGGTCTTAATGGGTTAAATCATGCCCGTCAATCAGGAACACTTAAAATGTTATATGATTTCATGATAATTCAGGTGCAAACTTGATTCATCCCACATAATTACTCACCCATGTTTCCACAGACAATAAGGGGCTCAGCAGGCAGACAGTGTCCATGGGGTATGCCTGCAGTAGATGCACCACCCTGAAGAACATAGTTGAGTACAGCACATATGTAATTAATATTTACTTTTCCCTTTCTGCATGATCACCTATGAGAAAAGAGACCGCATAGCTGCCACATTTAAAAGGCAGCCATTGCACTTTTGCTGGCTCAGTGGAACACGTCCAGAAGTTGAGCACAGTTTAAATGTTTTGAGAAAGACCAATTTATATCAGTTTACTAATCACAATAAATTGTGTCTACTTGCCTTCCATAATAGTGGAAGTGAATGTCAGACCTGTAGGCAGAGCTCTTTCTTCATAAAAAAGGTGAAATAGTGTGAACATAATTATCAATAACTGCACTCAAACCTTATCATGAATGAGATAAGGTTTGAGTGCAATTCATATCGATAATTAGAGGCAAATATAAGTTAAGTAGTTGCCTTTAGTAGACAGATAAATTATATCCCTATAAGCAAAGTATTTTATACATTTTAACAGCATTATGAAGATGCAAATAGGGTGGCTTCACGTTCTTGTGGGGATTTTCAATTGCTTCGCCAATATGGAACTGATTACAACATTGACAGTTCAAAACTACTACACACTATAAAAATGCCTGTACCTCATTAAATCTGGGTCTTCCTCAATGTTGCCAACACATTCTTGATTGTTGATGTCCTTCATGAAAAATAAATAGTAACCCTTAGTCAGTGACTCAACATAAGCAGAATAAAAAGGAGATGGATAACCATTGCAGTTAGCTGATCATTTGAAATATAAGCAATGCAAGCCTGAAAAGACATATACAGATTTGTCAAACCTGGGCCATGGCTGAGCCAGTTTTACAGATCCACTTCTCCAACAGCATATTTCTGATCTTCAGAAGATCCACCTTGCTGATGGTGGCTATTTCCTTACATACAGCATGAATGTCTGTTCAGAGACAAATCATCTTCATATAAACATATTGTAATGTATTCACAATTTGAATTATGTCCACCTAGCACTCACACTAGTATGAATCACTGTAGTTTAAAATCATTTCAAGCAAAAGGGTGTAGATGTGCAGTCTCACATGGTTTACTCTGCCAAGTTAGACTGCAAAAAGCCACAGATACAACACATGGTTGTACTGGTCAGCTCCCAGGTTTTAATGTGTGTGTGTGTGTGTGTGTGCGTGCGCACATGCGCACGCGCGTGTGTGTGTCTGTGTGTGTTTCTATGTGCAGGGCGTTGCTGAAAATGAGCACCTGTGCTCAGCTACTTCCCTGGGTAAATAAAGGACACGCACAAAAAAAAAAGTCTGGATAAGAACTCTAATGTGGGATTGTTTTCACAAAAGGGTCAGTCCTAGTCCGTATTGAAGGCTTTCTAAAAACAAAATGTGCATGTTGGTGATCTGTGGCCAGTGGAAAACAAGTCATTGGTTTAATGGTGATAAACGTAGCGTTTGCCTCATTAGTTGTACAGTATATCAAGGCAAAACCTTTACACCGGGCGCATACTATAGCTTCTCCCATTGTGTGTCATCTATATAGCATCATCTAGCATCTACATCATACTATAGCTTCTCCCATTGTGTGTCATCTATATAGCATCATCTAGCATCTACATCATACTATAGCTTCTCCCATTGTGTGTCATCTATATAGCATCATCTAGCATCTACAACACACCCCCACAGCAAGAGTTCAAGTAATAATTATGATGTAGCATTGTGGTTACAGTATTGGCCAAGGCAGTGGTACTTGCCAGGATAGGCTTGACTCATTGAATTCTTGTAGCGCTGCTCCACACTGATGTGCTCATAGAGAGCGACTATGAGTCTGGCTGGCAGCCCAGTCAGTTTAAGAAGCTCTGGGCTGTTGAGCTGGCTGGCCATCATAATGTTCTCTGTGGCTGAACGCTGGAACTGCAACTTCAGCTTGGTCGAAAAGGACTCAACCTTGACCCGTGCAGTCTCCTGCTCAGGATAAGACAAGCAAAAATATTAAAACCCCAACAGATATACAATCAAACATAACATACGACTGTGAAGACTGACCTCAATGTTTGGGTCCTTAAGCCATGTATCAGCAAGAGATAAGCAGAATCGAAGTGACTGAGTCTTCTCAAGGCCTATGAATAAATTAATAAATGCAATACAAGTGAGAAAATATAATGCATGTGTATAAACAGACAAAACAATGTTATGTCAAGTGTCTGTTATGAACAGACAGATCAGACCTGGGGGCAGTTCCTGAGCAATCCTATGGGCTGTGGCAGCAGCCCACTCTAGGTTCTGTATGCAGTGGATATACTCCATCATCGTCTTTGCCACTTTGAAAGTCTCCTTTTTCTGTAAAACATGCCTCTGGCCCTTCTTGCTCTGCTCCAACAGCAGAGGCTTCATTCTCTTATCAAAGAAGTGGTTCACAGCAGTCATGTACAGCTTGTCAAGACTCACCTTGAAGGAAACAAGACACAATATTATGATGGATGGACAGTTAAGGTGCTTTTTATTTTGTATTGAAGTTGTATAAATTTGAATTATCTACCTTCATAAGCTTGCTAATCAGGAGAAGAGTAGGGAAGGTCTCCTCACTGAGCTCAGGAGCTAAATAGGAAATATTTTAATGTTCAATTCATTAATTCTAATCATAACGAAACTAACGAGGATCACTGTGCCGTGCACTGCAAAAAAATAAAACAATAAAATTACTTTACAGTGTTAATGTCAGACATGTATTAAAATAAGACAAAAGGGGATAAATAAAAGCATGATGTTCTAAAATAGCAGGCAACCAGTGCAGAAAAGCTAAAGCAGCAGTCTTTGGGGTAACTAGTGTACTCACAGATGATCTTCCAGAAATTATTGGTCTGCATAAGCAGGTGGACAGGCAATCTGCTTTTGGACAGAGGAGTAGACTCCAAGCCGTTATCCAAAAGATAGGTGCTCTCTATGTCTGAAGGAGGTGAGATACGCTTGTAGGACTTCAGGTGTTGAACGAGGCCCATTGCCTGCAGATGGTTAAGACACCAATTGCTTATGAATTGTTTTTTTAAAGACATCAAGTGATTAAGTGTACTAATTTCTAAGAAAAAAAGATCCATACCTGACTAACTGAGAAGCCGGTGACAGTCTCATCAGCTGTCTGTATGATCTTGAGCACAACTTCAATCCTCTCATAGTTATAGGGACTGAGCTGCAGAAGGAAGGCATTTTTCATATGGAAAATAATAAATACAGTCTTTATCCAAAAGCATCACATAAGCATGCAACAGGGCTTGATCAAATATATATATATATATATATATATATATATATATTTACAAGCACCATCTACAACAAAGGCTGACATAAATCTAGATCAATAGTCTAATGAACTAATTCAGTTAATAAGAAGAACAAGCAAACACATTAGCAGCAGAATAATCTCCCAATGCCAGACCTTGAGCATGGCAGCACTGAGGCTGTCGGTGAGGTTGGTGGTGCTCTGCAGCATGGGAATGATCTGCAGGACACGTTCCAGGGCATCAGCATGGCTCAGAGACGGCACTTCTTCCAGGCCTAACCCAGGATCACCAGCTGCTCCAGTGTCTTCCTCCTCCTCCTGTAGCAGCAGCAGGGTTGTGATGTAGCGGTTGATCACGCTATCTCGATCCAGACCAAAGGTGCTGTTGGACGCAAAGGGGAACGTGTCAATCTAATCTACTGTAAGTACTTGATGCATGCAGCAACTCCCAGTGATCATTTTAGTCAACAGCATCAACTGTCATGCCCACAGCTCTGTTACAAGACACAGGGATAACATGATGGAAATACACATCTTTTCTACTACAATAATCACACCCTCTAAGGAGCTTTGGTACACATTCTCTCAGCAAACGCACGCTCAAACGCCTCCACAATTTCCACAACCATTGTTAAGTACTCTGACAAGGTTTTAGACTTATCATCCCTCCATCTACGTCTTCACCTACTGTACAGTTAATATAAAACATTTTCATTCAGGCACATTACAGCTACCACTTTTGCGCCACAGACAGAACGTCATCAACACCGCGCCACGCTTCTGACCGTGGCATATTTCACCAGGTCACCAATTTACCCGTAACACCTACCATGCCTGCGCTTTGGGCCGCGACACAGACAGGGACAGTCGTCCACAGAAACAGGTTTTGAAGTGAGTTGTGCTTTCATTCCAATTTAAATGTTCCCATTCTGCATAGTGCAGACTGCTAAGAAATATTTTAATAAATCCGTCCCTTACGCAAACAGGTAGGCTATCTTTGCCACGGGTTGCCAGATTTTACAGCTGAGACAGAAACAAGCAATCACGTCTATGCTTTCCCCCCCCCCACTCTTATTGAGTGGTGCAGCCACTCCAATGAACAGCATGTGTCCGTATGTATGTATGTATGCATGCATGCAATGCATGTATAAAAAGTGATGATAAGATTGCCCCTCACTTCACACAGGTCTGATTTTTAAATATTGTTGCTGTTGCCCAATATTTAGCCGACCTCACACACTTGGCATTTGCTGCTACTACCTGGATGCATGGCGACAACCAACACCTTCCTTGCTCACTACAAGTTGCTGTGCAACATCGTTGGCATAGGTGACAACGTTGCAAGGGAGCCAATGACGCGTGGAACTAGAATCGAGACCGGCCAAAGGCTGGTCGAGTTTCTAGTCCAATACAGTTGTGAAGAAGACCAATGAACAAACTGTGTTGGCCAGCAGACCTGCAGTACTGGAGGATGATGTCAGGTGTGATGCTCATGTTCTTCACCAGAACTGGGATCAGAGCACTTTTCATCTCTGGGCGCTGGCGGAAAACAGACTGAATGGATATCTATAAACAGGAAAAGACATGGGGTTAAAGGAATGGCAACAGTCAAAAACGTCTGATATTTATGCTAGTCCATATCTCAACAATAATATCAGTTGCTTTTTGCCTATATACAGCTTTTCGTCCGAACACGTGTCACATTTGCCATCGACAAATAATTTACGTCATATGTGGACAAGCAAATCGACTTTTCTAAACACAGTGCAACCGTTTTAACTCAGCTCGGGGCTTATATCGTGCACGCACGCACGCGCACACGCACACGCACACACACACACACACACACACACACACACACACACGAAATATGCAAGTTGTAATCGAGATCTCTCTATGTTTGTAGAGAAGATCGTCAGTAGAGGTTAGTCCTGTTTGTGGACCTTGTAGTCCTATTCGTGGACCCTATGGGTGCTACGGGGAGGGAACTGTATGAACTACTGGTCAGTAAGCTTGAGCCCAGTGTTAGCTAGGTGCCTCCTTCTTATATGATACTTACTTGTAGTATGAGATACTTTATTATATAGTATGAAATACGTACTTGTAGTGTTATGCTGAATGCTTTTATGCGCCATACTTTATAGTGACATAACGCCATGGCCTAACGTCACACTGTCAACCGTTTCTGTGACAACAAGTGAATATTAAACTGTGAATTTCATCCACAATACAAACCCCTAATTTCCCCAGCTTGATGCCCCACTCTGCATCTGTGATGACTGACTGAAACTTCTCTTGTTCCTCTTCCTCTCCATACAAGTGGCAGAGATGCGCTCCAACCATGGCCACATCCTGACATTAGAAAATGAAAAGTGGATTACATAAAAAATGAAATAGGATGTGTATTCCATTTGTTCCCACTAGATAATGCTAACAAACGTCCAATTTGACATTTCTAAGTAATTGTGTTCAGACTTAAAAACTTAAGAATGGAGTGAGATGTGCAATATCAAATCCAAATCTAAAATGTAACTATCCCTTTATTAACAGTTAACAGAGATCAACAGTCTATGGAACTAAAGTAAACTGGAAAAAAATCATTGATGTCTAAAAAGTAAAAACGTTCTATTAAAACAGACAGCATTCAGGACAATCAATTGAATATGGATTTTTACATGTACAAGAGGATGTACAAAAATAGCCACTGGCTCTGCTGCCTTTGAAGAAGGCAGCAGAGCAAGAAAATGTTTCCGTTTGATCATCTTGAAAATGTAAAAGAACATACTTGAACAAACTTAATAATGCACTCCACTGTTTATAGATTTGAGGATTTCAACAATAGTAAATGGTGCATTTATATAACGCCTTTATCCAAGGCGCTTTTACATAGATGTGCATCAATTCACCCATTCACACACCGATGGCGGCAGAAACCATGCAAGGCACTAGCCAGCACATCGGGAGCAATTTGGGGTTCAGTGTCTTGCTCAAGGACACACTAACTCTGGGGGAGCCCGGGTTCGAACAGGCAACCGTGCGGTTACCATCCAGCCACTCTACCCCTGAGCCACCGCCGCCCCAAAAATGACTTACCGTATAAAACGACAAAAATAGGCTACAGATTTTGTCATTTAATTCCTGTGTGGTGTGATTATTTTGACTATGTTGTATGTGTTAGCATGTGACCTTTATCTATGACATAACATAACATTTAATTTTCTTTGTGGATGTAACCATTTCATCATACCAAGATTTTGCTGTAGTTTTGCCAGGTGCTGTCAATAATCTTCCAAAGTATTTTGAAGACTTCGGCCTTGGATAGAAGAGTGCAGAGTCCAATAGCCAAGTCACAATCCACCACTCTCCAGTTCAATACCTTCAAACAAAGGAATATATAGAAAGATAAAATAAAGTGACACATTCTTATGAAAGCTTTTCACAAGATCACAGGTGAACTCACCTTGTTCAAGAGGCCCACAGCAACCACATTGAGAGAGGATAATGTTGTTTTCTGTAGATCTTGCACGCAAGTATAGTACTGGATTAGGTAGTCCTTACCATAAAGCTGAAAGAAGAGTATTGAGAAAAGGACATAATTCAATACCTATAGATATCTTTGTCCAGATGCCACAACATGTATGACCACAACTGTGATACTGCTGCATGTTATACCCGTATGCAGAACGTAGGGTCCATTATGTTGGAAGTAACATGCTGCAAGCAGATGCCATAGGAGTTGACCAGTACTCTAAGGGCCAGCTCCAACTGACTGCACTCCTGCAGCATCTGCAACATGTTAGACAGGGGACCCAGGAGAGGCTTCAGGAAGTTTGAACCTATAGGAGGGACAGGTATGATCCAACATAAAAACTAAGGCTCACAACCTTTGCCAAGCAAATATGAATCTTTTAAAAATACGGTAAGTCATTTTAAGTAGTTACCATCTGCAAAAGAACACTGCGACAGACAAGAGCAGTCCAATGGATAGAGCTTGTTATCTGCAATAAATATAAATAAATAATGGAACTCAACTTCATACTATCTAAATAAACCAGTTAACAATGTCACAAATCCAGGCACTAAAATGCAAAAAGATATTTTGTTTACCTGGTGACACAGGCACCAAGCTGTTGGTGATCTCATACTGCACTGGTAGTACAGATACTGGGTCCAGAACAATGCAATCCTCTTTAAAAAGATCCTGGAAACTGGAATAAGCATCATTTTCTGCTTCCAATGTTGCATCCTTTGAACAAATGTACAATTTAAAACTATTAAAAACAGAATTTACTTTTTATTTAGAAATGCATCATTTGTTGTGTGTAGATTTGAGCATGTGAAATAGATTGAACTTTGCAAGTACTACACAATCAAAAGTGTGTAGTTCTTTGAGTTTGTTTTGGGGGGCAGGCTTCATAATTGTGATAAAATAGAGGTATCGCCTTTAAAGATGTGGTGCTGTGATTTTGTTCCACCCTAAAACATGATCATCAGGTATTATTATATAAGGAACTTTTTCAAATAAGTGTACAGTATTTGTAAAAAAAATGTATGTGGACACGCCCCCCAGTTCATTAAAGCTTCACCACTTTTCAAACTATCTTCATACAATAGGTCCTCACTAACAATCATGATAAAATGGCACTTTTATTTCCTACTCGGTCTGTGTCTCATAGGAGGGCTGTGGGCAGTACAGAAACCCGTCCACCAGTGCCATTTTATCATGATTATTAGTGAGGACCTGTTATATGAATATAGGTTGAAAAGTGGTCCTTTAAGTATGCCTGGTGGGTGGTGATCCACCTGAACTGAAGTCACCCCCACAGCTGTAGCCATCTTTAAAGTTCTCACCCCAAACCCCCCAAACAATTGTAGGGTTATATTGGAACATCTATACTTCCTAAAGTGGTCTTCACTAATTGAAACTATCAACAACACTAAATTGCCACTAAACAGTGGTTATAACAAGGAGTTATAACAAGGAGCTTCGATTACAAACTGTGACAAAACATTTTAAAACAAACTGCCGTTTTGTCAAGGCATATCCAATCTAGTGTCTGTAATACACAAAACATGAGTGACGTCACGTGATAGGTTAAAACTTTTAACCTACCACGATGAACGGAGAATCAGTCTCACCTGGACCTCCCGGTCCCTAGTGAAGGACCGGGAGGTCCATTAAACATTAGCAGTGAACACCACTTAAAGATCATGCAAAGGGCCACGCCATCATTTGGACAGTGTTGTAAGAAATTGGGGGCTGAGATACAGACCTTGGGTATGAAACCATAGTCGTCTGATAACTGACACTGATTGTAGACATCCACCGCTGTCCGTGTGCACTTACACAGCTCCAAACAATCCAGCAGGAGGTCTGAAAACATTTTCACATTTTCCTTTCAGGCATTACGTTTATTGTTAAGAAATGCTTAATAATTAATTTAATTAATTTATATCCAACAAAAGTTTGGAATTCAATTGTTCAGGTTCAACTTCATTAATCATAATGTTAACACCGGGTGGTACAATGAAATGTACCATTGATCCTGTGTTAACTCATTTATAATAGTGTTCCTTCTCTTTTCTGTAGAACATATTTACTACTCTACTAAAGGGTTGACAGTGTGTCCAGACTACACTGATATCAGTTACTTTTGTCTGAATAATAAACAAGCACATTCACCGAAACTCAGGTTAAGGCCTGGACTGCTAGCGTAGTCGCCCGGGCTGTTGATCTAGCCTGACAGTGTGTTCGAGTACCAATCCCAACGACCTTTGCTGCGTGTCACTCCCCATTTCTCTTACCTGTCAGTCTACTGTACTCAACATTCAATCAAATAAAAAGGCATTAAAAGCCCCAAAGATATCTTTAAAAAAAAGAAACTCAGGTTAAGGTACAGTAAGTCTGGATGTGCCAATTACCTCCTCCTCATCCTCCTGGACATTCGACACAGTCGGCCATACCATTCTCCTCAACTGACTCCACTCCACCATAGGACTCACAGACACTGCACTAAACTGGTTCACCTCATATCTCAGACAGAACCGATCGCGTCTCCCTGGGAGGTGTTCACTCACGATCACACCCTGTCACCTGTGGCGTACCCCAAGGTTCCGTCCTCGGCCCCACCCTTTTCACTCTCTACATGCTCCCCCTTGGTCGTGTCAGCCGGCATGGGATATCCTACCACTGCTATGCTGATGACACCCAACTCTACCTCAGGACTGTCCCACTCCCCTCTGCCCCCCTGTCGTCATCATCATCACCATCATCCACACTGACCACCTGCCTTGAGGAGATAAGGCGTGGATGACTGACAACTTCTTACAACTAAACAGCTCCAAGACAGAGGCCATTCTATTCGGCACCCCACACCAGGTCAAATCATCCCCAATAACCAGCATCACCTTCTCCACACAGGACCTCCACCTCTCACCTGTAGTCACCAACTTGGGTGTAAAAATGGACCCCCACATCAAACACCTCTGCAAAACCTCATTCTTTCACCTCCGAAACATAGCCAGACTCCGTCCCACACTCACCCTGCCTGATGCAGAAAAACTTGTTCACGCCTTTATCTCCTCAATGCTTGACTACTGCAACGCACTTCTCACTGGGATCCCTAGCAAGAGCATCCAGAGGCTCCAGTACATCCAGAACAGTGCTGCTAGGATCCTGGTGAGAGTGCGGAAATATGAACATATCACACCCATACTCCATTCCCTTCACTGGCTTCCCGTCTCCTTCAGGATAGAATACAAGGTCTGCCTCCTCACCCATCAGTGCTAGCCTGGCTTGGCCAGCCTCATAGCGGAGATTCACTGAAGATTCTTGAAGAATCTTCAGTGAATCCCAGCTATGAGGCTGGCCAAGCCAGGCTACATCAGTGCATCCACAGCAACACCCCTTCCTATCTGAAGGAACTCATTGAACCCCCAACCTCCACCCGCTCCCTCCGCTCTGGAAATTCAAACACTCAAAACCACAAAAACAAAACTCTGCACCATGAGGGACCGGGCCTTCTGCTCAGCTGCTCCTCGGCTGTGGAATGCCCTCCCCGACCACCTGAGAGCACCACAATCCGTGGACGCTTTTAAAAGGGGACTTAAGACTTTTCTTTTTAACAAGGCATTTGGCTAGTTGGACTTTTAGATGCCCAGTGTGCTTTTAACCTTTTAGCAGTATACTTGACCACAAAATGCATGAATTGTCCTTTTATACTTTTATAATAATCTTGATGTAGCACTTTGAGATTTGTTTCAAATGTAAAGTGCGTTATAAATAAAATGTATTATTATTACCTGAGTGGCACACAGTTACAGCCTGACAGGCCAGGTTGTGGGTGACAGCTGGCAAGTCCAGGTCATCAGAGATCACCATGGGCGCATCATCATCTAACATCTGACACAGCCTCTGGGCAGCAGTGAACAGTACCTTTCCTGTACTGGGATTACAGTGGTGCTCATACAGCTCACTGTTAGGGTAGAATACAACAGACAAGACATGAGCCATTTCATTAAAAAAAAGAAAATCATGAATAGTGAAGTCTATCACTAATCCACATTTCGCTCCCCGCCTGAAAAGGCCTTAAAAAAGCCTTATGTCAACTTCCCATTGATTTTACGATTTGTGACCAAATTTGACTGAGGGACTGTCATTGGATTTTTGTAATTTTCATGTTATATGAAAGCAGGTAATCATAGCTTCAAATTGACATATTGGTTGTTCAGTTTGACCCACCAGTTGCACGCTCTGCTTGCGCAAGTAACTAGAACTGCAGTGTCGAGTGCCTACTTGCTTGTTGCACAAGTGCACAAGCAGAGCGTGCAAGTACTGTAGACCGCTATAAACTTTCAAATCTCAGCCTCTCTGTGAAAGAACATTTGCAATATTGAATTATTAGGTTTAGCCATTTGCTACGTACCTTGCTTTTGGAGGAAAAAAAAAGTAGTATTTTGAAGTATGGTAATGACTACTTATGCCTGTTATGGCAGTGGTGTCAGATTACATACCATCAATTATACCCTGGCATTGGTACATATATTCATCACGTCATATGCTCATATGTCTATATATATGTATATAATAATAATACACTTTATTTATATAGCACCTTTTTTGACAGTGTCACAAAGTGCTTAACAATATACAAACAACAGTGTTACATAACAATCAATAACAATCAAACAGCAGGCAGAATAAAATTACATTATCAAGGGAATTAAAAGCAAACATTGGTTATCGGTTTAAAAAGGCTTTCCTATAAAAGTGGGTCTTTAATTTAGTTTTAAAAATAGCCAAGGAGCTAATAGACCTCAGGTCAGATGGCAGGCTGTTCCAGAGCCTGGGAGCCCTGCACCTAGGGCACCTCTAGTAGGGCTAAGGTAGAGGACCTTAATTGGCGGACAGGCTGATGGGGTTTAATAAGATCTGCTAGGTATTGCGGTGCCAGGCCATTCTGAGCTTTAAAAGTCAGTATTAAAATCAATTCTAAAATGTACAGGGAGCCAGTGTAGTGAGGCCAGTACCGGGGTGATATGTTCAGATTTTCTTGTTCCAGTGATGAGTCTTGCGGCTGCGTTCTGTATTAACTGTAGGCGGTGTATGGATCCTTTGCCGAGTGATGAATAGAGGGCGTTACAGTAGTCCAAACGGGATGAAATGAGTGCATTGACAACTTTATGAAGGTTAGGGGTGGAAAGGACTGGTCGGATTCTATAGATGTTGCGTAAATGAAAAAAACAAGTGCGAACCACGGATTTAACCTGGGCCTCAAGACAGAGGTCAGAGTCCAGTAGTACACCCAGATTTTTGGCTACTGGTGTGACATTTGCTGACAAGGAGTCAGCAAGGTGTATACATACATATGTATATATGTATGTATATGTAATTTCTGAGTTGATTAGTGGTATAATGTGGTTACTCGGGTGGTTTGATGCGTATGTCCCTTTAATCCACTAGACACTGAAACCTATCATTACGTCACCATCGTAAACCAATTATACCCTGGCATTGGTACATCTTCATCACTTCATGGGACATACGCTTTGTAGCATGACGGAAAACATACCTGCACGGTCTGCTTCCGTATCTACCGTGCCAGCATATGACGTCATATCGTATGCTGCTAAGGGACATACACATCGTAGCACCTGACTGATAACATTACTTGCACGCTCTGCTTGCGCAAGTAATTATATAGCAAGGACTAGCTTCTTTCTCTTGATTCCTTACCACCCACACATTTTCTGACCTGAGGATCGTAAGGGCCGTATCCACCTTGCCCACCCCCAGGGCACGTAGGGCCAGGTCAGACCACAGCTCCGATTCTGTGCGCTGCAGTTGCCTTCCCAGACGACGCAGACCAGCTTCGGTTGAGATGGTCTTGGTCTTGCCATCAGGATCGTTGGCCACCACTGTGGTGGCTGTGACCTTCCCCTTGGATAGACGACTATTGCGTGTGGTTTCGTAGGCAGTGATGTGATGCTCCTGGATCTGCTTTCGGACTTTGGGATCAGCATAGTTGGTGGGAGTGAAGAAGATATCAAAGTCCTCCTGGAATATGTAGAAATTAATTTGTAATATGGCAAATTTCATACACAAGGGCTTAGGAAATGGTTACATTTAGATACAGGAACACTGAGGATTTTACTGCTGCATGGTGTGTGTGTGTGTGTGTGTGTGTGTGTGTGTGTGTGAGAGAGTGAGAGAGTGAGTGAGTGTATGTGTGAGAGGTGGTATGAGCTTGTAGATCTGCCACTTTTGAAAAATCTTGAAAATCTGTGCACATCTTTGAATATTTTTAACAGAAATCTTCTTTTCTGGGGGTCCCTGGCACAAAACCTTTTCATATGGGGGTCTGCAGCCAAATACATACTATACATTTGGGGATCCTTGACCTGAAAGAGTCATTTCCTTCACTGTAGGTCAGGTGTATTCAACTAGATTAGTCCGGGGGGCACAACTGTAGAATGATTGTGTGGAGGGGCCGCACTGCTTTGCGCGCACGCAGACAATTTGTGGGTTCTCAAAAGGCATTTTGTGCTCAAACACAAAGATTTATAATATACATGTGTGTACAGTAATGAGCAGAATAATATATCTATACAGCCGTCTGGCCTGGCAGAGACTCAAAGATTATGTTCAATTAAAAGAAGCTTACAATACCTGTAAGTTGGCGATCGCCTTAAACATGATTAGATTGTTCTCACACTCCAGGCTTTTAAGTGTATCAGCTGCAGGGAATATGAAAATGTAGGGTCAATGCATACAGTACAGCATAGCATTTACATTCATTAATTTAATTATATAATTTTGAAGTAAAAAGAATCACACCCGTGTGAAATGAGGGGCGCTCTTGTCATCGTACATCAATTTATGTTAGTGGACATTGCTACATAAGGTGGTCCCTTATTGGCCAAGCGTTTCCACAAACATTTGATTGGTTAGGCGATTTGCTCGTTTACATACAAACTAAGTTTCCCTCCCCTTCAATGTCAACAACGTTTAATGTTTTGATGTTTAATTTACGTCATATTTAGCAGAATTATCATCTCTTATCATACATCATCATGCCTCATCTCATACTGGCCAATCAGAATGCCTGTTGCCTGTGATTGGTTAGCTGATTTGCTCGTTTACATATGACATAACATTTCATTGTCAATGGCAAATCTTGAGACGTGTGGGAACAAAATCTGTTTATAGAAGGGGCGCCCCTTAAAAATGGCATTATAATAAAGGTAGACTACTTACATATGTGGTTGATCTGCATGTATTTGAATGCTTCCAACATCACTTGGGCAATAACCATTTGATGCTTCTTGTGCTGTTTAAGAGACATTTAAGTTGTCTTAATGGGTAACATTTCACACAGTATTGGATTCCCTGCTCACTATTTACAGACCCTATGTTTTGTGGTGAAAATCAACCAGCAAAATAATAAATGTTCTACATGCATTTTCCTTAAACAAAATATATTTTTTTTTCTAGAATGCAAAAACAAATACAGAATGTGAAAATGCTGAATTGCAGCATTCATGTTACTGATGGTTTTTTATCTTAAAAAAGGACAGAAAATACACCAAAAACGACATTGAATAAACAAGTCATAGAATCTACATGCAGGCAATGACATCTGCCCACCTCATGGGATATGTGATCTTTGTCCTCCAGCTGGAGTCTAGCCCAGGTTGTAAGGCGATCTATCACACACTCCAACTCTGCAGAGGACAGCTTCTTCAGGAGAGTCATGCATGCCTCATTCTGCGAACAACACACCCTTTTCTATTAGATACTAGCTAACCTCGCATCACCAGGCTCTCCACACAGCTTAAATCCTGGTTTTTGTTCCAAATTGACTGCGAATCATGCCATATACAGTCAGCTAAGTAAGTCTGTGTACTGAACTTGATACGGTGTACTTCATAGGTTACAGTGCAGCTTGCATTGTGCTTGATAGCGAGATGTTTCTCTGTCTGCATTGTACATGATATGTGAGGCATCCTGTTAGGTGGCACCCATAAGGTCCGCCTGGTATACCGACAGTAAGGCTAGCCTTGTACATCGTGAGGTCAGCCTTGCACATCATGCCACGTTCCTACTTCCTATGTCGTGCATCTTCATACCTTACCGTCTCGTTTCTATGATCCAGCACTATAAATATCTGTGTCTGTCTAATAAACTTTGTGAATCTATGGTGTGATACTGCCTCTGTGTCTCATCATTGGTTCTCCCGGGCTCGTCTCTGTACCAACAGAGGTACTTCAACTGGATCGTCACACACCACCCAAGCCAGCACACACTACCAGCCTGTTCAGAGCCAGACCGACCGAGGGTCGATTTAGAAAACACAACAACACAGCCTTTTCTATTAGATACTAGCTAATCTCGCATCACCAGGCTATCCACACAGCTTAAATCCTGGTTTTTGTTCCAAATTGACTAGCAGGATACAGTCTAGGCCACAAGTTCCCCTATTATGCATATCTGGTTGGGAACCACAATGTTACTTCCTGGAGGAATGCCCAATAGAGTAGCCCAGTTTAGCCAGTTGCTATGAGTTTGAATAAAACAGACATACCAATCAAAATATACCTACTAAATAATTTAAAGAAACAGATTCTTAAGATTTCAGAGGCTTATATGGCTCTACCACAATGTTGCCCCTGGTTTCCAAGTGAATTAGTTTTGGGAGCACAGGCTTCTAATTAGACAAAATCAGAAAACTGTACAACAAGTTGATCACAGTCAGGCCACAACTTCTGATAAAAACAAATAAAGATTAATAATGATTAACATACCTTGCCTTGGCCAATCAGCTGGATGAGATACAAATAATGTATCTGGGAAGTTGTAAGTTTGTACGCTTCAGCCAACTTAATGGAGTCCTCTAAAGACGATGGTAGATCTTGCTTTATTATGTATCGAATCAATGTCTAGGGAAATACAAATCAGTGATTTTATGGATTCAAGTGGCTGTCATTGTACCCGAGTAACTTGCGTTACATTAATGGGTAACTGGATGAATAAATAATGGAACGGCTAAGTCACTAAATTGACATGTAAATCAATCATACCATAATTTGAGTGTTGGAGGAGAGGTTGAAGTTACGAATCCCATAGCCTCGGAGTAGTTTCCTGATCTCCATCAGACCGTAACTCTCCTTCAGAAGCTCTTGTCTGGAGATAGTAAAAAAAAATGTTTTGGACTTTGCTAATTGCATCAGATTGCTACAAGAACTAGGTTCAAGTTCTAGTTTATTCATGTAATTCATCCACATACAGGTATACGGTTGAACAAAATGTGATGGACCAAGGGGTGCTCCTCAAAAACATGCAGCAGGAAAAGCATCATACCACAGAAGAAACCCTGACATTGGAGCCCCAGTGCTACTGGCCCTCAACCTGGCCCTCGACAAAACCACAGAGATGATCGTGGACTATACAAATTTAAGCCAAGGAGAGAGCACCCCATCATCAACATGAAAGGTTCCATAATAGAGAGGTGCAGCGACTTCAAAATTCTAATTCCTATAAGTAAATGGTGATGAAAGCACAGCAAAGCCTCCATTTTCTCAGGGCCGGTCCAACAACCATTCTACAGAGGTACCACCTCTAAACCATCAGTTGGATTGTTGCAGAGCTTCATGCGAACAGGTGCAAGGTGGCAGGTGGAAGGTACATTTCCCTGGCACAGGTAACTTAACAACTTTATACAAATATATATATATAATTATGTTAATATAGGTTTATAACCTAGAAGAACCCTGCACACAGCACCAGGAAAAGAGTAAGTGAATAATGATAGAATAAAAGAACTTATGCTTTTATTCTATCATTATTCACTTACTCTTTTCCTATCATTTCCTTGTTGTCCTTTTAAAATCAATCCCTGTCTGTTATTCTATACTATAAGACACAGTAATTCAGTTTAGTTTTGGAAGTGGACTGGGGATGGATGGGTAGGAGCTTCTATTTTGCAACATTTTTAAAAACGGAAGAAGTTAACATGGAAAAGGTTAGTTCAAAACTATGAACTCGGACTAGTTAATTAACTATTTTAAATTGTGTGAAGTTAACTTTGTGATAGCTCTTTTACTTGTGAACTTGAAAAGGTTTGGGACAGTAAAACATCCACCATCTAGTGACTACTTGCACATTACTACAAAATGACATGCAGAGTGCAGACCAAATAAAGTCATAGGTGACATACTTGGGTCCCTCCATCTCCAGGTACTGCTGCACCAGTGTCTCCACCACTTCACTCCAAGGCACCACAGCCTTCTGCATGATCTCCAGTACAGCATCCACCATCAACTATACACAATACAGAAATTGTAACAACTTCAAATGATGGGAGATTGGGACTTCATTTCAAACTTTATCAACAGTTTTAATAATTGTCATGTCTTGTTGAGGCCAAAAAGATGTTTCCTGTTCATATGTGGTAACAAGAACTCACGTCAGTGTCAGTCATGCATCCCAATACAGACACTGCTTTAGCCTCCCACTCTGTAAATAGGGTTGTGGTCTGTGAACTGCAGCGCTCCAGCAGATCCTAAATCAGTTTCAAAGAAACAGAAGCAAAATGTTATCTCTTCACTACAGCAAAATTAATTTGGTGTGATGTTTTTTTCCTATGGTAGGTCAATACCTTGATATACTGTAGGAGCAACTCGTCAAAAGGAATCTGATGTTCTAAGCAATATGGCAGGATGCTGCTCTCCACTGCGGCGGGAATGAGCTCTGGAGCCGGCACCTTATCCAGCATGAAAAACACCACATTCCGAACACTTCCCTACCAGATTCACCGGGAAGATGAACAGAGATATTAGTAAATAATTCAAATTCAAGTCCCTGCTCTTTGTGGAACAGATGCCATGACTGCAAGTGAAATGTTTCATTTACACACACACACCTTCTCAAAGACAGAGAGAGACAGACGGCAGTTGTACTTTCTATGAAGGTCCAACAGCTGGTGCAGGCTGGAGACTAAGGATTTCAGGCTCTCTATTTCTTCTGCTCCATAATAATCATCCTGAAAAAATGTAAATATGACTGTCATATGCTACTCTCTGCCAATATGTGCAACATGTTACCATCATGTCCACAAATATGATATGAAATTTGTATTGTAAGCAGAACAGGGGGCGTCTTACACACTGCATCCACATCCATAAGGAGGGCAGTCCTAGCTCTGCCATGTCAAGTCCATTCTGTGGCCAGGCTCCCTGGAAGAACAGGATATATTGATGACTTAGTTGATTCAACATTTCACACCAACATTCATCAGAATGTTATATTACAATATGATTGGCAGTCAGTTTTGTAGATTGAAATAAAATGTTATAGTTGTTGTTATAGTTCTTCTATTTATAGTGACTCATAGGAATAGACTATGTGACAACCAGGTATAGTCTGGTGACCACCGGAGAGATGGGTGACAGCCGGAATGTAGACATCACCCGGGTGAGCAGTATGGGTAAGCGCCCCGCCCCCAGGAGGGCCATTCAAGGCCAGCAAGTGGAGCCCGCAGCACCACCTTCTCGCTCGGGTGGAGTCTGCGGAACCATTGCCCACCACTCCTGAATGAAGTGTCTGGTGCTGGGACTGGTGAGAGCAGGAGTGGACCTGGTGAGACGTAGGAGGGGCCCGGACAGGAGTCAACCCACAGAGCTTAGTCCTTCCATATGCCAGAAGCGTACCTCCCAGCCCTGGCAGAGTTGTTCTGGAGTACACAGATTGTGTGGCCCTGGTTTTGCCCTAGTGGGACTGATTGAGGGTAGCTACTGGGACGTAAGTCGGGACTTGATCACCCCGGCTGGGTCGCCTGAGTGAGGGGTATGATGTTCGAGAGACCCAAAACCCTGATGACCTTAGTTGGGATACATCACTGAGGTGAGGATACGTCCCAGGTACATCCATGCAATGTTTTTTGTTATTGTATTCAAGGACTGAAATTCAATTCAATTTAATTTGTTTTGCAAATTCATCCACAAATACATTATTGAGATGAGAAAATAATTCACCTTTTCTGTTAACTCCAGATTCCTTGCCCTCAGTTCAAGCCATCTTGCCAAGATTTTCTGCAAATATATTTTGACAACACGTTTAATGCCAACAATAAATGTTATACATCCACCACCTACATCCATGTACCAGTTTGTTTTGTGTGGTTTCCATTAATAATTAGCCTAAAATCATTATTATTTTTTCTTTCAAACTTTCAGGTGATATACACACTTTAACTGGCAAATAAATATTAATGTTTGCCGTATTGCCATATAACTTTGTTTTTCATAAATCGATTTAAAGACTATTGTCAACTGCATTGAATACATTAGATAAAGACGATTATGTCTCAAATTGAATCTCATGCCGTACTTAAATTAAGCGACACCGGTGGCTTCCTAAAATGTATTGTGATATGCTTTGGAAAATGATTGGCACAATGGCACTGATTTGTAGTCAAATGGCATAAAATATGCTAAAATACCTATGTGGTTCCTTTAAGACACTAACATCTCACCTGTCCTCTGGGAAGTACCCTCCTTACAAAAGGGACAATGACAGCTCTAAACCATGGACAGAGGTCTTGGGATGGTAAATCCTCAGGGATTGAAACAAGCAGAGTTTCAAGTCCACGCTCGTCAAACTTCTCTGAAATCTCTCCCTGTCCAGAGAACATTGTGTATAAATTACCATGATACTACTTACTTACAGAGATCTTTTGTCATCTGCACTTTATGAAGAAGTAATAATAATAAAAATATATATAATAAAACAATATTACAAAGTGCTTTAGATAAATAAAAAGTATCCCAACAGAATACAAACAGAACAACATTTATAAAATATGAAGTGCAGTGACAAATTAAAGTAAAAACATCAAAAGATTTCACAATTTTGGAAAGGCCTTTCTATAAAACATTTTTTTAAAGGTGATTTAAAAGAAGACACTGATAGAAAGCCTGGGTTCCTCGGGCAGGTCATTCCAGAGTCCTGACTCAACCTCAGCATCTATCTATCTCTGTACAATTTGGAGACTACCTCATGTCGGAGCCAAAGGAACTGTGCACCCTTCAGATTGCCTTCTCTTAAGTGGGTCAGAATCTCTCCAAAGTTGTCTGTGCAGTTCAGAAACTCGATCCAGGCAATGCCACTGAAGGTAACCAACAAAACACAAATTCACACTCACACACACAAAAAAATCATTGCGTGTATATTCACAAAATTCACGGTTCGGTTCAATATTTTGGCGTCACTGGTTCGATACTTTTGATACAAATTAAACAATTGAAGGAAATTTCTGTGTATATGTATATATATATATATATATATATATATATATATATATATATATATATGTAATATATTAAAACTACATATTTTTTTGCTTTGAACAATACCCAAATTCTAGGGCACAGACCCCCAGCAGAATGAGTTAGCATAACATTGAACCTTTTCATTGCATTTCCTTACTTGAACTTATCCGGACCATAAAGACTGCAGAATGTGGCCAATCTGGCCAAAGCCTCCTGAATATGCAGAGAGGCATATCGTGTGGCAGTGTGGTTCAGCATCTTCTCTGCTGTCTCAAAGGTGGGCCATGGCATCTTAAGGCAGTATTCCACCACATACTGCTGATCCTAAGAGACACACAGAATACTCTTCCATCAGCAAAGCATGAACACTTTTAATTTTAATTGCAGACCTTTAATTTTAACTTTACACAAAATTATAGAAAAAAATAGTGACGACATTCTCACCATGATTTTCATCAGGTTGGTGTTGGCCTCTTCCACGAGTTCACACAACACGTTGTCTCCATAACCCCCGACTGAAGCAGAAGCCAGCTGCTCCAGCACAAAGTCCAGCTTCACCTTGTAAACAAGCTGAGAAAGAAGTAGCATTGTCAGTAGTACTATAAACCACCTAATCAAGGCTTACCCAACTATATTCTAAATTAAAATTGGCTAAGGCAAAAGGAGGGCCGCCTGGAAGGCAGGTTGATCACGTCCATGTTGATCATGTCCATGTTGATGATGTTAATCTGACATAATGGGAAATTATCTTATATTATGATTAAAATAAGTGTTAAATAGATATTATATACTTTAGTAAACTTGCATTTTCATGGTCCAGATACCAATTTTATCCAATCAGGATAGAGAACTCAGACAGAATACGGATTAAACAAGTGAAATTGGAATTGAGCAGACAAAACAAATCATTCACAGTTCCTTGTGGAATTAATGTATACATTTGGCTACTGTGACATTTTTAAAAAAGGAGAAGAGGCGATTTAAATGTCTTAATTCATCAGCCACTGTAACCACTGGACAAAAGCAACAAAATGGAAATCTAACTTATTTGTTTTACTGTACTAACCCCAATGGTCACATGAATTTAAATTCCATTTAGAAGAGAGACTGACCTCCAAATCCAGCTCAAATGCAATTGCAAACTTTTCAGCTTCTTCAAATTTGTGCCTGTAGAGAAGCCTGCTGAGTCTGAACAGTAAAATGTATCTTCTATTATTGACCTCACATATCTTGTTATTGAAAATCACATACAGTAATAGGCTGATAAAATGTATATTCCAACTATTTAGTACAAGACAACTATGTTACCTGTTCTCAGGCAAAGCCTCTGTGAAGCATCGCATGACAACACAAGATATAGGCTCCTCTGGGCTAATTGAAGATAAAAAAATCATCAAAAAAAAATCACTCAGATATGACATCACGGTCAAATATTCATCATTTATAGTATGAATCAATGATGACAAATGTTAAAGAACACGCTTACCTTTCTGGGTTCTCAGATATCCCTTCAAGCAAATAAATTGTGTCCTGAAATAAAGGAAAGTTGACATGTTTAGCAGCATACAGTATTGAGACCAACAAAGAAGTGGTTCAATTGCAATTTGCAAGAATTGTAGATAATTACCATGCTCATTTTTGTCTGAACGAGGCAAGAGGTAGAGGAGACATCGAGAGAATAGAGAACATCCATGGAGGGTAGAGAGCGCACGTGAAGTGTACTCATCTAAATAAATAAAATGTAAAAGAATAAAGAAAGATAAGAAAAGAAAACTTTATACTTTAACATTAAATGATCTTTCAAATTCCCTCTAAAGAAAGATGATGTATACCTTGTGGTTGTCCTTCTTGGTCATTGTAATCATCTTCTTCATGCTGCCCTTTTCTTGGCTGAAATACAGATTGAGTTACATTTAAAAATATGAACTCAGTCTAACAAATCAATACTACATACTATCTGCAGTGGTGTCATGGTGTTTTTTTTTACTGATGTTTTAATGACGCGTGCATGTGCGCATGGCGACATGAACACAGAACAGCTGATATAGACTAAGCCTATTGTTAAATAGTGTGCAGTGGTGTCATGGTGTTTTTTTTTTACTGGTACAATAGCGTTTTAATGACGTCATGTGCACGCACACATGCATGTGCGAGTGCATGTGCGCATCGCGGCATGCACACAGAACAGCTGATATAGCCTAAGCCTATTGTTAAATAGTGTGTGAGAGTTTTAGACACAAACACAAAAGTAGACTTAAAATAGTCAGACAAACATCTCTGCATACTAGCGAAACTAAGAAGTTTGCTTTGGACGAATGAATCGGTTCTTTGATGGAGGAGGCATTCTTCTTGTGTGCAGAACACCACACAGCAGCAGTAGCCTACTGGAGCCATAGCCTACTGCTGTAAGTGTGCATGCCAAATAACCGAACACTTACCGTATAGGCTACGTGTGCTCACGTATAAACAGTTAAAGCTGGCCTGTTATGCAAAGTAGTAGCCATTTGATTCGGCACGGTAGCCTACTTGACACGGCGTGAAAATAGGGGGGGGGCGCCAGTAAACCTAGACAACTGGGTACGTCTTAGAAAGTGTGGTGACGCGAGGTTGACTAGGTGCGTCTTCTCTTGAAGGGGGACGTGTTCTAGCGTGCACGCACATGCACCGTTCCGTCCCTGCGCTTGCACGTAAAAAAATTACTGGTACGACGGTGTGGTACTGCGTTCTACGAGCATGACACCACTGACTATCTCACAAAATTGTGATACATACACTGCCATGGCAGCTGAGTCGCACTCTGTGATGAGTTGGAAGTCATGTATGGCAAGATCAGGCCAGCAGCAAATCATGACCAGACAATGTAGGTCCCACATACTCAGAACATCCTGAAACAAAAAGGGGGGAAAACCTACATGTACTAATAGTAGACCCGTTATGTGCATATAGTTGCATTGCAAGAGACAATGGGCAGTATTATGCGTGTCTTAAGTACCAGGTCTTATTACTTAAGACCTGGAGGCGTGATCAATGCCATTTGGCTATTCTGAGTGGCCAAACAGCATTGACCAC
The DNA here is from genome assembly GCF_951216825.1 of Electrona antarctica. Taxonomy (NCBI): domain Eukaryota; kingdom Metazoa; phylum Chordata; class Actinopteri; order Myctophiformes; family Myctophidae; genus Electrona; species Electrona antarctica. The sequence continues at coordinate 30,919,109 of NC_136793.1, read as the reverse complement.
GCCTCCAGGTCTTAAGTTAAGTAATAAGACCTGGTACTTAAGACATGCATAATACTGCCCAATGGGTCATATAGTAATATGGTAGCACCTAAATTGCCTGCTGCTAGCTTAGGATCAAATACTTCCAGTCTGGCACAGCTTTCTGCTTTAAGTTATGTGCCTCCCTCCTATAGGCTATACAACACTCTCTGCTTTCATGTGGTCTGTTCAAATAAATAAAAAAATAGTTGGATTGACTAAACAAATCATAACTAAAAACTCTACATTTTACTTTGAATTATTTTGATAGAATACAGCATAAACATGTACTATAGACTACATATCAGGGAACTAACAGAAACTTTGGACTTACCTCAGTGTCTAGAATATAGATGAGATTTTCCACCACCAGGATCTTCCTTACACCTTGCAAGTGAAGGTGAGAGAACCAACAGCTTAACAACAGTTAGAAAGAAATTACACTTTTCATAAGTGCAAATATCTGATATATAAAAACAACAATATCTTGACACTCATCCTCATAACTGCCGCCCTACAACACATTTCTCCAACCAGGAGAGCAAGATGTTTTTCTACTATATTTAAAGCTGCAATCCATTACTTTGTATTGTGTGAATAATATGTTATTCTTTTTTTCCCCCCTTCTTAAATTTTATCCCACGATTTTTGCAATCCTACACTCCCTCTGCCAACCTGGGGAGCCAATAAAGCTCATTTGGATTAAGTCCCGGAAAAGACGTGCTTTGATTGGCCTGTAGTCACTCGAGTGGCAGCGACGCAGCGTGCCTTCCGCACTTCCACTTGACTTTGCTGGACTGAGTGTAAAATTAATAAAGTGCAATCATCCAATCCACTAAGCAACACAAAGCAAGTGTTGAATACCAATCATTTGCCATTTTGGCAAATTGTTTGGGGGTGCAACCCTCACGTTTAGCAGTGTTGCTCATTCCACATAGTCCTTACAAACTATACCTCGTTGTAAAGGTTACTAATCAACGATTAAAATTATATAATTAGTAAAGTGGAGAAATAATGGAGCAAAGTTAAGTTTCAGAACTTTTTGTGCCGAGTATATATGATACCAAAGACTCAAAAAAATGGGACCCAGTGCCTCCCTGCTTGACACTCAGCATCAAGGGTTGGATTGGGGGTAAGTCCCTGCGACATACTAGCGTCATGTCCAGGGGGTGTACTTGTACATCAAGCTGCCTCACGCTACAGAAACAGGAGATAGGCTCCGGCCCTATGGGCCTCATGGCTCGGCAAGGCTACTTACTTATATATGATAAACACATTGAATTTGAGACACTTGCTTCACATTCGTTTCACAGTGAACCCAATACCGCCCCCATTCTGGTGGAGTCAGGTTAACTTGGATGGATGGATACTAGTTCAAATATGTCCCCTCTATTTCTCAATCCATCTTCAACCACTTATCTGTAGTCAGGTCACGGGGGCAACAGCTCCACCAGAGTGCTCCAGACTTCCCTCTTCAGAGCAACATTAGTGACTTCCTCCTGGGGGATCCCGAGACGTTCCAAGGCCAGTGAGTCGATGTATTTCCTCCAACTGCGCCTTTGTCTGCCCTGGGATCTCCTCCCAGTGAGACGTGCCTCGAGGACCTCCCTAGGGAGACGCCCGAGAGGCATCCTAACCAGATGCCCGAACCGCCTAAGCTGGCTCCTTTCCAGGCGAAGAAGCAGCGACTCTACTCCGAGTCTCTCTTGTGTGACTGAACTTCTCACCCTATCTCTAAGGGAGATGCCAGCCACCCGTCGAAGAAAAACTCATTTCGGCAGTTTGTATTTGGGACCGTATTATTTCAGTCATGACACACACTTCATGACCATAGGTGAGAGTAGGAACGAAGATTGCTCAGAAGACGGAGCCTTCTGGCTCAACTCTCTTTTCGTCACAACAGTGCGGTACAGCGACTGCAATACCACCCAGGCAGTGTACAACACTTTTGGTTTAGTTTTTCCTTCTTACTAATTATTTGATCGGCCTAAAACATTGTGTTTATTGTCACGATTTGTCATGAGCTGAGTTGGCTTTGTCCGCGCCGTAAACGTCTTTAAATAAATACTTTTTGAAAACTTTATGGGGAAAATGAATGGGGAATTCTCTTCCTGGGCTCTTGTCGTTATGAAAGGGGGCGGGACTGCGACGCTCTATAATAGAGCATGTTAATACAATGTAACGAACACAACTGCTGTGGTTATAGTTGGTCTACCGGCTCTTCTGTGGTCAGGTAGGACCACTAATGATTGACAAGTGGTATAATTAAGCTCAAAAGCTTAATATACTGTATACTCTGATTAAACAAACTTTCTGTATGAGCTCAACAGTAGAAATGTTGGGGCTTATGACGTGGAGGACCTGGGTTAAAATCCAAGGTAGAACATACAAGTTACAGATTGCAGCTTTAAGAACAATTTCTCATCTAGTGTAGAATGTATTGTAATGCAAAATATAATGCAAAATCTCGAAATTATAGTAATGATAATACATTAAATTACATGATGGAAGAAGTCACCTGGGATTAAGCTAGAATCCAGAGACTGTGCAAGGCGCATAGTGGTCTGATATGGTTCCAATATCCAGTGGGAGAGAACGTCCTCTTGATTCCCCTTTAGAAATCAATCAATTGAGAAGAATCTGTTTTCTTTTTTTTGTTATTAAAAACAATTACAGACAGCACCTTTTAATCTGACCCAGTACAAAATTCATTCAAAAATCACGATGGCAGTCCCACCATTGTGATTTCAGGCAAATGTTTTAAGAGCATTTCCCCCTTAACCCATTTAGACCGTACGGCGTGTGGGGAAGTCATAACTAATCCAACCGACGGCTAACGCATTTTCATTTATATCAACCGAGAGAAAAATAGTCTGCATTTTTTTCTTTTTGAGTTGGCCTCTCCTTCTGCACCATACTCCTTGCTCTTTCGCGCATGCGCGTTGTCGTACACTTCCCCGTTTACCATTCACAAAGAAAGGCTCGGCACTAGGGAGCTCTCCGTAGTGGTTTTGACCAGATGGATATACTAAACTCTTCATTTCTGACATCAACACACCTCTCGTTCAAAATATGAAGCGAGCGATCAGCGACTTTTATCGTAATCTTAGCGAGGTAAGCAAGCAAAAATATGTCTCACGGTTTTTTTTACGGAACGGAAGGGGGGGTGGGCTTACAGAGTAAAAGCGGCCATATCTTCCCGGCACCCCAAGCTTCTATTTTGAAAGAAGTCCCGGCACTGATTGCGTTCAAATGGAGAGTGTACAAACAGCTTTAACAGCCAAGCATAATTTGGTTTTAAATTACTGGCTGAACCACCCAGATGGCCATGCCTTGCTCATTTAGTGTCGTCCTTTCAATACACTGACTATTTAGAAGAATAAATCCATGTTCTGTCGTTAGCATCAACTATTCCCTAGGATAATAAAGAGATTTTATGTATGTACCCCAATAATGAGATGAACTTCGTGGCTTAGATTGAACATCACTGCTGTACTGCATCCTTTCCCATGTGACGCATTGGTGGAACAGAAGTCGATCTTGATGAGAGACTGGAGCTGAAAGGAGGCAAAGTTTCATTAAATATCCATCCATTAGTGGTTCGTGGGTCGATCCGTCAACCCCGTCCGGCAGGCGGGACCGGGTTAATATTCAGACGCAATTACATCACTAATTTAATGCATTCTGGTACCTTCTCTCTCTCCTCCCTCCATCTCTCTTATCTCTCCTCCGTTCTCCAGGAATAATCTGAGTTTGTGTTAATTATGCACAGCTGCATCTAATGATATCCCCACACTGTACTCATTAACTTTATCATTGAATGTTCCTTAATTGTAATATTGTAGGCCACTGCATCTATATACTTTTCTACCCTAGGTTTAGGTTTACCGAACCTTTAGCCAATATTACCTGGTGGTGCTCAATATACATGGTTTGGTTTCTTTCTTTTTCTCACAGAATCAAAGGTTTTATGGTCATGACCAGGATCCTGGATGGCTTGATTCTAGGCTTACAATAATCAATATAAATTTTGGAAGTCTCAGGGGTCATGGAACAGTCGGTAGTGCTGTCGCCTCACAGCTAGAAGGTCCTGGGTTGGATTCCCGCTGGGGACGCTGTGGGCGCGTTCCCTCCTCCGCGTCATCAGTGCCCATTCCCGAGGCGGGGTTAGCGAAAGGGCCTTTCTGTGTGGGTAGGTACCCTCACAAAAACATGCAGTAATCCTGGTCTCTAAACTACCTCCCCCTGGCCAGCCGAGGCGCCTGATGGAGGGGAAAGGAACTGGTCGGAATAATGTGTTCCTTCCACGTCTGGCCGGGGAAACTCCCCCATCAGGTGAAAAGAAGCAGCTTGGACTCTTCATGCATTGAAGGAAGCAAGGTCAGTCCGCTGCCCCCCCAGGTTGGCAGAGGAAGTGTAGCGCCCAGGATTACATTAGATAATTGACATTGGGTGAAAAAAATTGTTACAAAATCGTGGGATAAAAATGTATTAAACATGTTGTGGAAGTCTCTATGGGAAAAATTTATGTTGCCACTGTTATTGCACCCCCCCCCCCCCCCCCCCCACACACACACACACACACACACACACACACACACACACACACACACACACACACACACACACACACACACACACACACACACACACACACACACACACACACACACACACACACACACACACACACACACACACACTTCATTTACCTCTTTCAAAGCTCCGACATCCGTCTTGTCAATGGCTAAAGAAAAAAGAAAAAACGAATAAACTCCGACATATATATATATACAGTAAGTATTGCTTTATAAGTTACCACATACCAGTCTGGATCTTCACTAAAGCAAGGTTTGTGATGTGGAAAAATCCCTCGTTTATGAGGAGTAGGATGCGATATATTCCTGCAAGCATGAAACAATAAAATAGATCCAACCAGGCATTAAATCTAACATTCCATAACGTCATCCATTTCAATTAGTCACAAAAAGATCAATTTATTCCCCTTCAAATCCAGATTATTATAACAGTCCATCTCCAAAGCTAGTTTCTAATAAGCAGCTGGAAAGAGCTCACCTGATGAGTCCTTATCCTCCTCTATGACGAGATGCCGGTATGTTTTATCATTTCCTTTACATGGTTTCTCCACCAAAACCTGTAAGATATTCCTTTGTATTCATCAAACAAATCACATTACCAGTAATTTCATTCCCATTAGAAAGCACACTGGATAGTTATACAGGCTTTCATTATGGCTGGGTCGATTGTCTCAAGCAGAGACACCAAAATATTGTGGATGACTTCATACCAATACAAGTTAAAAGGACATTGCTGCAATATGTGGGTAGATGTGCATTGTGACAGTGTCTATAAAAATATGTACATTCTGTAACTCGCATCTACTATTTATAATTCTCTTCCCCTCTTTCCTTTTTTCTTTCATGTCCGTTGACTGAATTACTCGATCAGATGTTGTCTTTCATGTTTACATTTCTTCACTTTATTATTATTACTATTGTTAATATTATTTATGATTATTTATTTATTTCCAAATGTGTTACTTTTAATGTTGCTGCTGTCTCTTTGAGGAGACAATGTGAATTTTGTATTGAGAACCTAATGCTGTGTAACCTATGCTGTGATTGAGTATAAAATGTATTGTTTACCCCAGCAATGACAATAAAAACAATAAGTTGCAAAAAAAGGACATTGCCACAATCCAATAAGGTGTAGGGGTCGATTCATACACCTATTTATTTAGTGCTGACAAAAAGTTGTTTTGGGAAGGGTCCCCGACCAGACTTTTAGTTTGGCTCTATAAAAGTAAATTCAAACTCCCTCACGACTAACGCCGAAGTCGCTTGTAAATATTGGAGGTCCTTGGCATGAATGTGTTTGTGGCCGGGAAATGAGCCTTGCACAGCGCGTACAAAGCTTTATGCTTCAGCCCATACCTTTTCGGCTAAAATAGTCACCATGTTGACTAAACAATGTAAATTGCTTAACAACCATTTTGTTTTATTTTTAAATTACCGAAATACAAAAAAACCTCAAAGTCAACATCTGACTGGCCCTCACTGTGGCGGTGCGTCCTCCTTGACTTCCAGCCAGCTGGGTGTTGTGTTGTGTCACACAAACAGGCTGATGTGTGTGTGTGTGTGTGTGTGTGTGTGTGTGTGTGTGAGAGATATATCAAACACAGTTAGTTAAGAACGTGATGCGGGGGTACCCACTGGCCAAGTGGTCCAGGCACATGCCACATAGGCTATGGCCTGACAGCACGTTGCATGTTCGAGTCCCGTTCATGATGACCTTTGCTGCATGTCTCTCCCCTTCTCCCTCTCCCTATTTCCTGTCTATCTTCACTTGATACTATCAATAAAAACAGAAAAGCCAAAAATAAATCTTAAAAAAGAAAGCGATGCGTTGTGGGGAACGGAGGTATCTTGTGTTTTCGAATCAGCGGTCCGACACGTTAAAATTACCACCACTGAAGTGCCCTTGAACAAGGCATTGAACCACTATGATGAAATGTGTTCTATGAGCAGGGCCTGGCTGGAAACAAGTTCTTGAGCTTAGCCCAGATACCCTGGGTAAATATAGTAATCATTTCATTTTCATTTCATTTCATTTCATCGCACGGCCAGCGAGAGACAGCTACTGCAGACTGCCCGCTCTGCGGAGCTCATCTCCCAGCCGGTGTGTTCTTGGCTTCAACGGTGACAAATTGAACTTGAAGCTGGGCTGAATTAATGAGGAAATACTGCCGAAATGATTTTGGGTCGTCACAACATTTCAGTGGCACCGAAGCGCCGACTTTAGTTCGGTTCCCGCCCTCCCAAACCTCTGAATGACGTCACATTGTAGTCTCTACAGAGCCGAACCAACTTTTTCAGCACTAAATAGGACTATGAAAGGACACAAGACATACCCTGGTGAGGAGGATCCTCTTTTGTGGGACATAGATCAAATGGAGGTTTCCATTTCTTTCGCAGACCACCAAAAACTGTCCTTCCAGACACACATCCACTGCATCCACAGCAGTTTCTGGGAAAAACAGTTACACCCCCCGGCCCTCATTACTGATTTTTTTTTTTTTAGGTAAAATGTATTACAGTACAGTAACACAGCTCTCTGCATAATAGTTTTATTAATTTGTTTTGGCTAGATTTGAATATGTACCATGAAACAAACAAGTTAATAGACTGATTCACATTATATTAATTGGAGAAGCTCCAAGTAATATACAATGAATTCTAGTAGAACACAAACTAATTAATGCTGAAACAAGCAATATCAAAGAGACATTTACCAAAGTCAAGGTGCAGCAGGATGTTCTGATAATTGTGATCAAACAGAATAATGGTTCCGTCAGCAACAACAATGCTACTATTCGTATCACTAGAGGAATAGAGATGCGGATTGGACTGCACCTGCGAAAAACAAGATTTTTTACAAGATTTTTGGTCAATACAATACATACCGGTAGTTTAAAGGTGCCGTTTAAAAAGGAATACAACACACGAGTAGAGCAAATGCTAGCCCAGAACGGCTCTTGTTCTTTCATACAGTATGAAACAACAAGAGTCGTTCTAGGGCTAAGCAAATACTTGTTGTGTTGTGAGGACACTCATGACAGCATAGCATGGGTGTCTGTCCAAAGTGTCCATGATCACATTCATATTTTAACCATACTGCATGCATGGATGGTAAGACAATTCAAACGTCCAGTATTACCTTTTCACCAGTGGAAATTTTGACCAATGTATCCACTTGATACAAGCCACTATTTTCATCTGAAACATTGCGAAGCCGAAGACTGTTGGTGTCCTCGTTAGTCAGAAGTTCAACGTCGTTCCACATTGTAGTTCTAACAAAAGGATTAAGATCACTCACTCATTTAACGTCCATGTTTGTGTTAACAGTTAATCTCATTGACATATTAAGGCACACAAGCGCATAACTATTACCTATTGTTGGCCTCTCATTGGGAAACAGGCAAATTGTTACTATCGAGAGTCCACACATTGGGTCGCGCTAGGCTAGTAGTATCGGTATATTTTTATATCTAAAGTCACAAACAACTAGTCGCAACTAAAGTATACAACTGCTGGTCAAACCGTAAAATATGCATGTCGCGTTTGAAGTGTCAAAACGTTTTAGCAGATCAAACAACACTGACAGTGACAGAAGATAAACAGAAAACTTCAGAAATTGGCGGGCTAGATACCATCCGGGATGCACAAGGAGGAGCCTGAGCTTTTTCTTCCGGCAGACTGTACACTTTCGTGCAATGCTGCCCTCCACAGTCGAGGAATCGCCAAAGTTCAGCCGTGGAACAGAATAAAACACGTTAAGACAATAATGTGTCATCATTATCATTCTTCTTCTTCTTCTGTTTATGTTGGACGCCATGACAGGCAGCACAGCATTTCCCAGCGGCCTTTGCGGGCAAAAATAAATAAAAAATTATAAAAAAAATATAATAAATAATAATTTAAATATTATAGATAATAAATAAAATACATGAAAAAAATGAATGACGCGAATGACACGAATGAATGACACTATTCACTCTGTTTAGCACCTTGATATATTTACAATGATAAAGTCTACATAAAGGTTCAGATTTTAAAGATAAAGTTATCACCCTCAGAACAAAGGATGTTATGATCCTCTTCGGGTGGATATTAGAACCCGCATCTTCACTATTGTTCAATAAAAAGCATTTTAATCACATCGGTGGACATATAGCCTAATGTAATCACTGCCCTCGTACAAGGTTTCTTTGACTATGCATGCACCTCCTGGTACCAGCACCTCAAAGGCCCTTAAAACAAGGCCCCAGACTTCCCAAAACAAACTGGTCAGGCTCCTACTTGGCCTCACCCCCCGAGCCCACCTCCTCACCCCTACCCAATTTGACAGGCTGGAATGGCTTAGGGTCGACGACAGAGTATAGCATCTTGCAATGTGTCTGGTCCACAAGATTCGATACACCACCATGTTAACGATCAAGTCCACACCCACAACACCAGAGGGAGTGTACAACCCAGATTCGGCACAATGTTTCTTTTCCCTTTTTACCTCCTTTATGATGAATTCCTGTTCTGTTCTTTGGCTATGAACAATAAGGTGGACCCTCAACAAGTGTAATGCTTAATTGGGTCGTCCACTCACAGTTAACAGTCTTTGTATTGAATTTGTGCTTGAAATGTACTGTAATTCTGCAAACTGTTAATAAATATTTCAATCAATCAATCAATCAAAGTGCAATACACCTCCCAGCCGATTAGGGCTCGTAGTTGAATGCATATAGTGAAAAAACTGATAAAATGGCCACTGATGTGGTTAAAATGCATCTTGCTTGGGGATTTCTGTCCCCCTTTCCCCTCGCCTATGCCTTTTTGGCACTGGCAGGGAGGACTTGTCTGACTGATGGTGCAATGGTCTAATGATCAGACTCTCTGCATGGACATTCCATGTACAAGTCCAATTGCTCCTATATAGCTCAATGCTGGAGTACTTTGAACTTTTCAAGGTTTGAATAAAAAATAAAAACTCAAAATCACCTGCTGAGTGCCCAAAGGTGCCTCGGCTCAATGGTGTGGTGCGCTTGATCGGTTGCCTCTGCTACAGACAGTTGGCAGGTTCAAGTCCCATGTCATCAAGGTGCTGGAGGACCATCGGGAGCTCTCTCCCCCTGCCTCCTGAGAAGTAACAGTTGAGGCTTATGTCTGAAAGAACCCTGTCCACCTAACACTTTACAGATAAGAATTAGGTCAAACGTTTAAAAAAAATAGCAATGCATTTTGGCCCATCATCTGACAGAATAGTCTGTGTAATTGCATACTGGGCCCCGATTATAATCGTCGACAATGGCATACTGGGCCCCGGTTATAATCGTCGACAATGGCATACTTGTCATTTTTCTTGATTTTTGACGATTAAAAAAATGTACTATAGTGTGTAGTGTTTTCATCATTTTCATCATTTTTTTAAATTCATGGTTTTTGCGACAATTTCTAAAACAAATGTGAAAATTATGAAAAAACTACATATTATATGTTTTTGGCACATCATCTGACAGAATAGTCAATGTATTTGCATACTGGGCCCTGATTGGTGCCCCAAAACTTGGTGGGAAAGTCCCTCTTTTATGTCTGGCTTCCAGGCCAGTTGGAAAAGGGCACACTGAGATGTGGTAAGAGTATGTTAAGTTGGACATTTTCATGGTGAAAGTTTAGCTGGACAGGGTTCTTTCAGACATAAGCCCCAAACGTTACTTCTCAGGAAACAGGGGGAGAGAGCACCCCTCCCGATGGTCCTCCAGCACCTTGATGACATGGGACATGAACCCACCAACTGTCTGTGGCAGAGGCAACCGATCAAGCACACCACACCATTGAGCCAAGGCACCTTTGGGCACTCAGCAGATGTCTCCTGGTGCTTTTGAGTTTTTCTTTTTTATTCAAGGCTTGAAAAGTTCAAAATACTGCAGCATTGAGCTGTAGGAGGAATGGGACTTGAACATGGATTGTCTGTACTGAAAGACAAGATATAGATAGATAGATAGATAGATAGATAGATAGATAGATAGATAGATAGATAGATAGATAGATAGATAGATAGATAGATAGATAGATAGATAGATATAATTCTAAATTAAATATGTTCAGTATATCTGACTGCTTGTATTGACTTACCATGTTGTGCAGTAATATAGAAGTGTGATGCATTGTATCAAATCATTAGCTGGTAAATCGTAATTGAATTGAATCATGAGGGCAGTGCCAATGCGTACCTCTATACCAGGGGTTCTAAACGTTTTTGGCTGGGGACCCTGGAAATGCTTTGCGCAAGACATGGTCTTAGTATGTTGTCGAAAACCATGATGTCATTTTTTCACGATTTTCATACAAAACATTATCGTCAGTATAGCATTTACCCTGTTGCACCATTGCCTTCCCCCCATTGCACGTGCCTTTTCATACACATGCACAACACCAAGACATTATCATCAGCGATGATAATGTCCAAATACCTGGTATACACATATATACTGTTTTCATGTGTGTTGCTCTACTGTATAGTGACCCATACAGTACTACTTTGAATTTGGTGGTGGTGGTGGTGGTGGTGGCGTCGGTGAACTCCAGAATTGTGTCAGCATGTTCATCATTCACACAAATGATTGAGCCAAAATCTGACAAAACAAATCCAACTTTATTATTAAGCATTACACCTCAACAAAATAGGGAGAAAAATCATGATGATTATTACTATATTCCCTTGGTAATAAAACCATATTGGTGCAATACCTTTACACCACTGGAAATAAGAGGGAGATGAGATTTTGCTCAGAGCAGACTCGTAGAAATACAAAGATATGTCATACAACCTCATGTTATCATTGGTGTCTAATACGATATGTTGCTCAAATTCATCCATAACATTATACTATGATTTCATATCTTTTGTGGAGTATTACTCATGGTGTTGCATATTTTACATCAAAGTCACAGTATAGAACTCAACATCAGAATAAAAATGCTAATTGCTTACCTGATGACAGATGTGTGTATTAGCATGCCAAAAGGCCTTGTTTTTATAACATCAAGATTATCATTCACAGTATCATTACTGTAAATATTGTAAACATGATTGATTTTTTTTTGGAGAAAAAAAAACTGTAAACAGCATGCAAATACATTTTATAACATTTGAAGCACACCCCTGAGGTTTGAAGTTTGTTTGTGTGTCACTCACATGCAGCCAGGTGTGGTTCACTGTTAACCACATCATATGAATGAATATAATGGTTATTCCCTGGTGCATAATCCCTTGAAGCTAAAATGGCTACCAATGACTTTTACATTAATACAATATTTGGATTATTGTACAATTATTGTGTAAAATATATAATTAAACATTAAAAATTATAAATACAATTTCCACAACACTGGGAGAACACACATGCTGTGTTCAGTGAAAAGCCACCCTGTCAAGTCTGTGGTGCTTCCTTTTTATTTGAAGGAATAGACTTCATCATCATATTCCAACTCGATTTCCTCATCTTCATCCAGGAGTCCGTACTTGAACTTACGATACACCGTGCCGTCCTGTCCCATATACACAATATCGTCATCGTCATTCTCCTCATCATCATCCTCGCAATCAATGATGCGGTCACTGTACTCCCCAAATGATGAGGTGGTGCCGCCATTGCTGTCAAGTTTCTCATAGCCTCCAGCTTTGTTTTTAAGAGTACTGACAATAGGACGTTTTTTGGAGCGAGCTTGGAGGAAGACAAAAACTCCTCCACCCACCACAATGATGAGTAGCACACAGGCAGTGACAAAGATTTTGGCACTGCTTCCTAGGCCCTCCAGTTCAAGTTCCTTCGCTCCCCTGAACACAAAGTTGACACTCATGATGCACTCCGCTAAGAAACAGAAGACAGAGGGTTAGATCAGATAAATTAGGCAAACTGTTTCTTCTTCATCAACTGTTTTTGATTGGCACACACATGACCTGAGTTCTTGTAGTGAGCCTGGTCCAAGGAGAAATACCACCTCAGGTCCCACACCGAATTTCTCCGATATGAGATTATTATTGGAGGTATGTTAGAACATGGAGAACAGCTTTGCTATTGTCACATTGTACTGTATGTGTCTATGTTCACTAACTCACAGAGTTACTGTGTCTTCCTGTTTTACAGGCTTCAATCATCATGGACTCCCTGCTGTGGATTCAAGGGTGTGTTTGCGGACCAAGGCTTTCCATGGAATATGTCTGGGGAGTTGGGACTGTTATATCATACTACAATTATATCTGCTATTATTATTGATCTTTAGTGGTTACTATTGTTTGTTGTTGCTATTGCTGTATGGTATGTGACTCTCTCTCTTTCTCTCTCTCTCTCTCTCTCTCTCTCTCTCTCTCTCTCTCTCTCTCTCTCTCTCTCTCTCTCTCTCTCTCTCCCCCACCTGACATAGCTAACACAGACATAGCCCACACCACCTTGTCTTCAGACAATTTGTTGTGATTAGGCACTATAATAAAATGTCATTGATAAAGTGACAAAAAAAATCCAAAGTCTTTCTCCAATGTTGCATGCTCTACATTTAATTTGGAAAAATTCTTTGTTGACAACTTTCACTGTTTACCTCTTGAGGCCTGGCAGTCGCAGCAGTCCATGGGTATGGGTGCACCATCCATACGGGATTCATTCCCACAGCAGGACATGCAGCGGCCATCATCTGAAAGGATTTGGAGCGCATGACATTCTGTGCAGTTCCACTTGCTGGCACCCCGACAGTCCAGGCAGGACGGATCACATTCCCCACAATCTGGCTGTGAACCCATGGAGGCGAGGCCCTGGAGCCATGTGTAAATATTTGAATCATAATCAGTTAACTGGCAAATAAACATCATATACAGTAGAAAGAATTTGACTTGGTAGGTTTGGCTATGTTCTAATCAACATGTTATAGCACAAACAAAATAAGAAATGGCAAAATAAAAAAGCCTTGTAGATTTAAAAAATATATGGAAATTCTAAAGGTATGGTATGTTAAGACATGTGAGCACGCACGCACGCACGCACGCACGCACGCACGCACGCACGCACGCACGCACGCACGCACGCACGCACGCACGCACGCACACACACACACACACACACACACACACACACACACACGCACACACACACACACACACACACACACAGGACTGCACGTGCATGCACACATAATCTTTACCTGCAAGGCAGGAAAGTAGCCTAGGAGACACGGGGAGTCACAAATGCCTGCAAATAGTCTATATCCTTCATAACAGGACTGACAGGACAGAGCACCTTCAGCTGAAGGAGACAAAGAAAGAAGATACAATTAATGGCAATACAATGGTTCTGACTCTGATACAAACTGGTCAGGCTACTACTTGGCCTCACTCCCCGAAACCACCTCACCCCTGCCCACTTTGACAGGCTAGAATGGCTTAGGGTTGACGAAAGAGTACAGCATCTTGCGATGGGTCTGGTCCACAAGATTCGCTACACCACCAAGATACCCATGTACCTGTCTAAATACTTCCTTAATGTCAACGAAGTCCACACCCACAACACCAGAGGGAGTTCAACAAACCATGTGCAACCCAGATTCGGCACAAACAAGGGACTAAATTCATTCGTCTCTAAATGTTTTAATGAATTTAAAATGGTGGGCCGTATTGTAAACAAGTGTAATGCTTTATGGTGTTGTCCACTCACAGTTAACAGTTTTTGTATTGAGTTGTACTTGAAATGTACTGTAATTCTGCAAACTGTTAATAAATCAATCAATCAATCAAAAAAAACACATTGCATGGCAATGCTAGAATGGCCAAACCAAAAATGAGTCAGCAAAGACCTATACATTTACAGTATATAATATATATATATAAATGTTTTTGCTGACTCATTTCTGGTTTGGCAAATATAATATTGTCCTGAGGTTAAATGTATATTATACATTTTGCCTCAATTATATTTTGCACAAGTGCATGTTTTAGTATTTTGTGCATGGATTAATTCATACAGTATGTCATGGGGGGCAGAGCTAAGCTAATGTCCTCCAATTCTGGAATGATCCCATACCTCTACAGGTCTTGCAGGTTGGGTGGCATTTGCGGCAGGCCTTCGACCAGGTGTCTTGGTAGTAGTAGACAGGGCAGCTCTGCAAACATTGTCCCCACTGCCTCAGGTACAAGTAGCCCTCCCGACAGCTCAGACAGTCGCTCCTACTACGACCCCAACACTGGCCACACGAGGGGTCACAACGCTCACATAGCCCAGAGGACATGTTGCCATAGTGACTGATGGGGGCAGACAAGACAAATTAATGTTCTTTGCTGAAACAGTGAAATCAGTGTGTGTGTGTGTGTGTGTGTGTGTGTGTGTGTGTGTGTGTGTGTGTCATGCCTTTCTAACCTCTCTGAGCAGGTCTCTACACAACTGCGACCCTCTCTGAGGAGTCCAGGTTTACAAGTGACACACTGCACGCTGTGATGTCCCTCGCATGACGCACAGCTAAAGTGACAACGCTCACATGCACGTTCATCCTCGTCGGCATAGTAACCCACGGGACACTCCTCCACGCAGGTGTTGTCTGATGGGCACAAACAAATTTACAAAGTTGGACGTCTCTGTAAAGAGAACAACAATCTACTACTAAGTTGCAGCTATGGAATAATAGTGAAAATCAACAGCAATTATGGTCATATATAGATCCTATTTTCGTATTATTTGAAATTGGTGCTGATGATGACATTATTGGCACATAAAAAGATTTGACACGAGAAGGTTGCTTTGCAGGATTATGATTATGAAATTGATTGGCTTGACAATGGATTGACTGCAGTACTGGCTAAAGGTCAAACAACCTCCATAACTCACTGATGGAATAATAGTGAAACAATGGATTGACTGCAGTACTGGCTAAAGGTCAAACAACCTCCATAACTCACTGATGGAATAATAGTGAAACAATGGATTGACTGCAGTACTGGCTAAAGGTCAAACAACCTCCATAACTCACTGATGGAATAATAGTGAAACAATGGATTGACTGCAGTACTGGCTAAAGGTCAAACAACCTCCATAACTCACTGAGCAGGAAGTGTGGGTTGTTGCAGTTGAGGCAGTGTTCTTTGCCAGGCCCAGAGCAGCGATGGCAGAGTGGGTGGCATAGCGGGCATTCCCCATTGTCATCCCTGTACGAGTGCATAGAACACTGGCTGTACCACACACAGTGTCCACTGCTATCTTTACGCATGTTGGATTCACAGGTGAGGCAGGAGGCAGGTTCAGAGCCCGAACAGGTCAGGCACGACCTATCACAGTCTGGGGATAATTGAGTGTAGTGAGATAGTGAGTGAGACACAGACCATAAGACAAGACTATGAGAAGGTTGTACGGTGTGTGTGTGTGTGTGTGTGTGTGTGTGTGTGTGTGTGTGTGTGTGTGTGTGTGTGTGTGTGTGTGTGTGTGTGTGTGTGTGTGTGTGTGTGTGTGTTATGACCTTGTGTCAGCCCATCCTTACCCCTGCATTCAGCAGTGTCCTGATCATGGTATGTATTTGTGGGACACTGAGGCAGACATTCTCCATTGTAGCGGACGGCCTTTGGGTTCCGACACACGTCGCAGTCGTCTGCATCCGGCCCATCACATGAAGTGCAATCAGCATGACAACCCACACACTCCTGCTGTTCCACGCTGACAAAGTAGCCAGTGGGGCAATCGTCCACACACGTGTCATTATGGAGGTAGTAGAACTCTGCACATTCTGGGAGTAAATGGAAGAAACGAAAATAGTGCTTGGTGAAATCTAAGCAATGATTCAAATGTTATCCATGCAGGAATTTCCAAACCAAAAGCATTTCAGAGCTTACTCTGGATTTACTCAAACACAAACCATCTGTGCATTTTTACTCATCATGGCAGGCAGTGCCATGATGGCATGTCCATGAAGACACATGCAGCCATTGTTACACATCTTTGCTGTCTGGAAGAAACCACCTAACTGAAACTGAACTGAAATGAAGAATACCTTTTTCATTTTTAAAACAATGCAATACTGCCTCATCAAAGTTAGTATTGTGACTTTTTATATTGTTATTTGCATGAGAGGGGGAGAGGTGGTGGAGTTAGCTGTTTGAGGGATCAATGGAGTTAAGAGGTTTCGTCCGCTTTTTAGGGTGTTCAATAGCACTGATTCATAAAAACAATTAATAAAAAAAAATGTTAGGTGGTTTCCTCCCGACAGCGATGATTATACTTTACACATTGTTTTGGTCTTTAGGCTACCATTCATGTAAACACCACAGTAACTTTTACGTGTATTACCTCGTCACTTCTACCCTAAACTCGTTCTCAGAATTATTCCTCACAAGGAAATAAAGCCTGGAAAAGAACTACTGCCATCTCTAACCACGTAACCAGAAGAACAGGAAGTACAGGGCTAAATATGTCCAGATGACCGGAACTTCCTGGTATTTCCAGTTTTGGCAGTATAGTTCTCATAGACTATGGTAGTTCTTGCCAATGTCCAGCCTACTTTTATCCTGACTTAAAACTTCAGTTTGGGTGGAACTGAACTAAAGATAGCACATCTTTTATTGTTATTCATATATTAAAATTATTAATGTATTGTTCTAATTGCACTTACAAATACAATGATGAGAAATGTATTGATTTCAGTTTTTCTTATAATATGAGCAGTGTTTTTGAAAAATTGCTACTTTTTATGGCAGTCAAACCAAGTTTCGAAATCACAATGAATCGCAGAATCACATTGTATTATGATAGAATGGATTGGTGAGGTCCCTGGTGATCCCAGATCTAGGCTACACAGTTCACCAGCCGTACAGAAAGCCAAGAACTTTGTCCGATTTCCTCTATTCGAGTGGTTTTCAAACCTTTCTTACCCTGACACAGGCCATCATGGTTGCACACCTCACAGTCAGGCGGGCATCGCAAACACTCTGTCTCTGTGGCATAGTGTCCTTCAGGGCAGTGGCCCTGGCAGGAATGGTCCACTAAAAGGTATTGTATGGCACAGCTCAGACAGTGAGTGGCATTGCCCTCGCATGATGCACAATTTGGGGCGCAAGACACACACACACCGCCTTGAGGAAACCCCCTGAGAAAAGAGAGAGAGAGAGAGAGAGAGAGAGAGAGAGAGAGAGAGAGAGAGAGAGAGAGAGAGAGGGATGCCAGAGGAGTTGGATAAAGGTGAGGAACTGATTCTCTAAACCTAGCTACAAGATGCTGAGACGTTATGGTATTATAATATAATGTGACCTAAATCGTGTGTGTGTGTGAGTGTGTGTGAGTGTGTGTGTGTGTGTGTGAGTGTGTGTGTGTGTGTGTGTGTGTGTGTGTGTGTGTGTGTGTGTGTGTGTGTGTGTGTGTGTGTGTGTGTGTGTGTGTGTGTAAGCAACATACGGGCAGAGTGATAGATATTATAGATAGAAGAAAAAAACGAATGACACAGACAGACACCTCTTACACTCCACCACACACACACCATCCTGCAGGTAAAGGTGTGTGTGTCCAGTACTACGGCATCGTTGGCAACGCTTGCTGTCCTGGCAGACGGCACACCCCTGCAGACATTCTTCACATTGGCCTGATGTCCCGTTAGCAAATGTACCAGATGGACAGTGGGACACACAGGACTGTTGGGCAGTCAGAAAATTCCCTGGAGGACAGAGATAAAACTAACTAAACACACTGCTAATAAAATCAAATCAATCATGTGTAAGGCAAGGCAACATTTATTTGTATAAAACATTTAAACAACAATGTCATTCAATGTGCTTTACATAAAACATTAAGCAAAGGAAACAGTAACAGACTTTACCTAAGTCACAAGTGTTGCAGTCTCCCTTTCCTGGACCAGAGCAAGTCTTACAGGAAGGATGGCAATGCTCGCAGTCACCATCACCTGGTGACATAAAAACAACAAATTTAGGACATAAATAATTGACTGTCATGACAGTAGAGTAAAAACGTAACCTTAAAATTTAGGGTAGTGCATGGTGGAGAAATTAAAAGGCGTTACATGGGCTGCGTGGTGGCTTAGCCATTTAGTACTTTATGCTCCTATAGAGCATGAGAACCTGCGATCGAATCCTAGAGAGCTTAAGGCCATGGGATCTGTAATCTGATCCCTGTCTTGTTTCCTCTCTAAAACAAAAGGCAGGGCAAACTAGATGCCGATGAGTCATGATAAAGTGTCAAACATAATTCATATATAATTCAAGTATATATTCAAAAATATTTTTTGAACAAGATGTTTCAGAATCAGAACAAATACCATAGTTGCTGTTGAATTACAAAATGTAACCTTCATACTTTCATATTTATCATATTTATCTAGTCTAGTCTAATCTAGGCTAGTCTAGTCTACTCTGTGTGGTGGTGGGCAGGAACTTTACCTCTGCATACTGCATTACAGCAGTAAGCACCCAAAGATATTTGGAATGTAAATGTTAACCTATGTGGCTATAGTTGAACAGTATTTAGCTGGTGACGGGTACTGGTGACGTACTGTTCCTGAAGTGCTTGTCAGGGCAGGAGGCCAACCTCCGGTTATCCAAACACTCCCCATCCTCCAGTGTGAAGCCGTCCTCGCAGGAGTCACAGTCATTGTATTTTGGCCCACCACAGGTTCTGCAAGCACGATGACAAGGCTCACAGTCCTCACTCTCTTCGTCCACAAAATAGCCCTCGCTACAATGTTCAACGCAATCTCCATCTGTGGGGGGGACACAAACAAACATAAAGCATGACCATTTATACACAGTAAAATCCTCAATGTTAATTTGAGAGTGTACAAATATGTTTTTATATAACAGTGGGGGGTTGCTTAATATGTAACATTGTGGTCTCACTTAAAGGGACATTTCACTGCTGGAAGAAACTCCAGTCACTGAATGTTAATAGTATCTATTTGTAGTAGATAACAGTAGCACAATTTGAATTTAGCACGCTATGGCCAGAAAAATAATAAGTCTGTGTGTTTGACTAGGGTTTGACTACTAGATTGCTGGATTACTACAATGACCATTATGCTTTGGTGCACTACCCCACCTTGTGGAGAGGGGAGGTCTGTTATACTAAGACAACATGTAGTCTAGGAAGGAAGTGAGACTAGTGCCTATGACATCACATTCACATGGGCATTTTGAAATACTAAAATATCTAAAACCACATATTACACACATTAAAAACCTCAGGAAAGTGTTCTAAATCTTCGTCACTTTTTAACGTAATGTTTTTTTTTGTAAAACAGTAAACAAACCAACATACAGTATAAGTGCATACGGAGTATCTGCACATTTCTAAAGTGACAATTTAAGGACTTTTAAGACATTTTTAGCACAGCTAAAATAAAAACCCTCAGAGTTATGGAGGTCCACGAAATTAAATCGTTTGAGAACGACTGCTCCAGGAGTTACAAATGGATAAATTAACACAGAGAGGGTTTTACAGATTTCACAATCTGGACCTATTTGTGGTATGTGGTATGTAACTTTGGGGTATCCCCAAAACCCAAAGAAGGATCAGGAAGTATTGGGCTTCATGGTCTCCAGCCAGAGCTGCTCTATCCTGCACCCCCCCCCCCCCCACACACACACACACACACACACACACACACACACACACACTCACATATGTATAACGCATCCTAAATTTTAATTTGTACCGAAAACATAGAATCCGTCTTCACACCAGTAGCACTGGTCCTGGTCACAGTTAGCACAGTGGGAGTCCACACATCCGGCACAGATCATTGAGTCGTTTAAACTGTAAGTCCGATCTGGGCATGACCTATGGCAGTCTGTATTATACCTGAGAGAGGAAATGGAAAGGAGATAATGCTGTATGGTCCATTTGGTTACATTTGTACACTCTCACAGTTAAATTAAGACTGAGGTTTTAGAATGTATTGTAGGCTATACCATATATATATATAAGGCTTTACAGTCTTTTACACACAGGGTCAATCAAGGTATATTATCAATCAAGGTATATTATTATCTATACAATAATGACTACACAACTGAGAAAGGAAGGTGAGCCATAAACAGGGTCAAAGATGTTAAATTATGTGTCAATAATTGCACAAAAAAAATAATATATATAAAATAAAATGTACTTGTAGTAGCCTTCTTCACAGCTGAGGCACACAGTACCCTGTTGATGTACCCTGGCGTCCTCTGCAATGGAGAATAAGATTCAAAGTCACACACATGTTGCAGTTATGACAACTTGCAACAGAGTCTATTGCATAACAATATAACTATATATATATATATATATATATATATATATACACCAGTAAGACGCCCTGAGGGTGAGGTCACTCTGAAACAACAGAGCTTCTTAATACGGCACAGTGTCAGTGTCAGTGAGGTCAGATGTAGAGTTGCTGGCCGGCTCCATATGCAGATCTAGTAGGTAAATGGTGCATTTATATAGTATTTAATTATATAGTGCCTTTATCTAAGGTGCTTTACATAGATTGTGCATTACATTCACCCATTCATACACCGATGACAGAGGAAACCATGCAAGGCACCAATCGGGAGCAATTAGGGGTTCATTGTCTTGCTGAAGGACACTTCGACTAAGGGCGCGTTCGGAAATAGCGCACTGTGCAATGCAAACTAGAAAAAGTGCCCTTCTGGGCACAGGTCTCCACCAGGAGGATGTTTTGTGTGTGTGTGTGTGTGTGTGTGTGTGTGTGTGTGTGTGTGTGTGTGTGTGTGTGTGTGTGTGTGTGTGTGTGTGTGTGTGTGTGTGTGTGTGTGTGACGCGGCTTGGCCTGTTGTAGCGCCACCATGAGGCTGATTTGAAAACGGTCAAGTGGCATTTCTTCCTCAGCCTAGTGGGAATATGCATGCACAGTTTCACCGCAATCGGATGCTGCGTTGAGTAATTGTGGCAATTTGTACAAAACGGGTACAAAGCGGGCTACTCCTGAAAGGTTTAGAAGCCAATCGTAGTCAATGAAGGTGGATTATGAGAAATCAAACAAACGCGTCTTGATCACATGACTATGGAGAGCATGTGTACCGATTTGCGTGAAATTTGGATAAAATCTGAAGGTGTAATATTAGAAAATGTGTTTTACATATGTCGGCCTCCTGGTGGCGCTATAAAGAGCAGATGTGAAAAATTCCAGGCAAAGGTTTTTCCTTGGCCTCTAGGGAGTTGGCATACAAAGTTATCCACAGATCCGTGCAGTTAGAGGTAAAAACACTTTTCGGCGAGTTATAGCGCCACCATGAGGCTGAGTTGAAAATGTTCACGTGGCATTTCTTCCTCGACCTAGTGGGAATGTGCGTGCACAATTTCACGGAAATCACACGATGTGTCCATGATTTGCAGCATTTTGTTTGAAACTGAGCACTCCTGCAAACTTTGAAAGCCAATCTTAGCCAATCTGGATGGAGTCTGAGAAATCTGAAAGACCCGTTTCGTTGAATGGCTCTAGAGAGACTGTGTACCAATTTGCGTGATGTTTGGACAAAATCTGTAGGTGTACCGTCCAAAAACTTGTTTTGCACAAAGCGGCCTCCTAGTGGCGCTATAACAGGCCGTTCTGGAAATTCTGGGGCAGAGGTTCATCGTTGGCATCCAGGGAATGTGTGTGCAAAATTTGACATCGACCAGGTTAACGGTGCCGGAGATTAGCTGTTCACAGACGGACGGACACACGGACGGACACACGGACGGACGGACGGAGTGCAAAACATACTCTCTCCCCATGCCTTCGGCCTGGTGGAGACAACTAATAGGCGAGTGCGCTCCCGGTGCGCATTTCCGAACGCACCCTAATTTGGGGAGCCCGGGTTCGAACTGGCTTGTGGTTCCCATCCGGCTACTCTACCCCTGAGCCACTGCTGCCCCCAGTAGGCCTATGTCAAACCATGTATGGCTATCCAGAGTTTGATGGCGGTCAGTGTCGTCACCAGGCCAGCTCCTGGAGAACAATGTGTTGTCTTGGTTCATTTGCAAGTGTGACTCGCGTCGCGGCAACCACACTGGTTATCATGAGACATTGAGACTACACAACCTTCAACTTTTGTGTTAGTTTTCTTTGGAGATACACAGAAAGGTTCTACTAGATAGGATAGATGATTGTTCTGAGTGAGTTCCTCTCTCGTCGTCACATTATAAACCTCACTTCCAAATGATTTTGAAGACCTGCTCTCTGTTCCACGTACAACCTTAGAGCGTAAAACAGGGTAGCCTACTGGTTCTCTCTGTTCCACGTACAACCTTAGAGCGTACAAGAGGGTACTGGTTCTCTTGCACTTGCAGACCTCCGTTTCTCTTATAACCAGCAGAGGGCACTCTAACACCAGATAATAAAGGTACCCTGCTCAGTGCTCACCCTACCCTGCACACTAAAGTCAAACATCTATTTGAATAAATGCAGAACAAGCAAGCAAGGAATCATAACAAACATTGGGTATCCATGTAGATACATAAACTGACCACGAGTGGCCTAACAATAGCTGGCATGACAAAGAGCAAAGCCAAACAAGTTACAACTTGCCAAATAGGCCTACTGCTCTGTTTCGGCTGTTATAGGCAGTTTGTCTGTGTGGAGGAGAAGGTGCCATGTGTACACTTAGGTGCCCATGAACTGCCAACCCTGTTATATTTGTTTCCCTGTAAAATTAATTGTAATTTGCGGATTCAAATAAAGAACCAAAATGTGTGTGTGTGTGTGTGTGTGTGTGTGTGTGTGTGTGTGTGTGTGTGTGTGTGTGTGTGTGTGTGTGTGTGTGTGTGTGTGTGTGTGTGCGTGTGCGCGTGTGCGTGCGTGCACGCCGTGCGTGAGCGCCATGGTCCAGAAGATAATTAAATCTCAATTAAATTAATTAATTCCTCCTGTCAATCAAAACCATCCGACTGGTAACCATGGTAACGCTATCCTCCTGTCATCCTGCAGCACCATACTGTCAGAACAACCCCCAAAGACATAGAGATCAAGGGAGCTTTTCTTTTTTGAGTGGTGCAGCCACTCCAATGAACAGCAATGTGTGTCCCTATGTATGTATGTATGTATGTGTGTGTGTGTGTGTGTGTGTGTGTGTGTGTGTGTGTGCGTGCGTGCGTGCGTGCGTGCGTGCGTGCGTGCGTGCGTGCGTGCGTGCGTATGTATGTATGTATGTATGTATGTATAATGTATGTATGTATGTATGTATGTATGTATGTATGTATGTATGTATGTATGTATGTATGTATGTATGTATGTATGTATGTATGTATGTATGTATGTCCGTCCGGGGTACCAACAGGTTACAAAGTGGCGCTGTTGAGCTTCACACTGTGCATGATGGGAAGTTTATGCATGTTTCTTTTTTTTTAGTCTGTTTTAGACTGTTGCCTCTTGCAATTTCCAAATGCTTCTGTCATACAGTCTGGAGCAACGGAAGAGCTATCATGAGTAAAATATAAAGCGGAAGTGGAGCCTCCTCCCCACTTTCCTCTTTAAAGTCACGCAAATTTATCCTAATATAAATAGAAATCATCTTAGCATAATTAGCTTGTTGCTTAGCAGAAAAGGAAATAAAAAAATAAAATGAAAAGATATTTTAAAATATATTTTCGTGAATGGAAATGGCAGCTTTTTTACTCGGATTTCGGGAGGTGTAGTTCCAGACTATATAGCATTCGGAGATTGTGGAATAGTTGTCTGGCTACAACTACTTGGACAACTGGGCACCTAGGGACATGTGGCCACCTGGACAACTCAGGCCCAGAACGAGCCCCCCCACACACACACACACACACACACACACACACACACACACACACACACACACACACACACACACACACACACACACACACACACACACACACACACACACACACACACACACACACACACACACACACACACACACACACACACACACACACACACACACTTTGAATTCATTGTTCTCTATTTCAGTTTAGGTTTGATTCATTTTTAAAGCGGGTTTGCTGGTTTAGTTTCATTTAGTTTAGTTACTAATTATGTTAGTTTCGTTTTGATTATTTTTAGTGTTGCAGTTTTTTATTGTAATATACAGTAGCGTAGTCAGGGCAGAGATTCAAACAAATTAGATCTAGAACCAGATCTAGAAGCACTGTGAGCTTGTAATATTGGAAGATTTAGTATATCCACCCAACTTTGTAGGCTTATGTATGAAATGTTGACAAAGACCAAGGATATTTTCTCTAGGCTATGTTTTTAGTTAGTTTTAGTTAGTTTTGTAACCACATAATACAGTTTCAGTTGGTTCAATTTTTTTGGTGAAGCCTATTATTTCTATTTCAGTTTAAGTATAGCAGAGTAAAGCTGTACTTTACTGTCTGGGAAATGGGATGGTCTGCAAACTCTGCATTTCAATAGCGCCTTTTCCCAAAGTGTACAATGTGCTTTAGTGTATACCAAACTGCGAATAATGTATATAATAAAGGGTAACCCTATTGTGGTGCAAATAATTGCTTGTTTACAGTAGGTTTGTCTCTACTCTAGTCTAAATAATTTATAAACACACAGACACACAAACAGACAAACAAGCAAACAGAGGTGACTGCAACATCTGTGCCTGGTGGAGATCATAAAAACTTAAATCTGTAGACACAGCCCCCTGGGACATTCTTACATCTTACTGTTGAGAGAAGCAACACCACCCAGCACCCACAACCTAACACACATTATAGGTTTGCACGTCAATACTGTCGACAAGCCACTACCTGTGAGAGTAATTACTCATGCAGAGAGAGACTGACAGCGGACAGGTGGGAGGGACAGAGGTAAAGAATATAAGACAGAGCACTAGGAGACGGAAATCATGCCTTTTGGGTGATTGTTGTGACGAGATAAAATAGTGCCCACATAAATATGAATTGCACAAGATTTGATTTGATGTATTACCATGTTGTTCTTGCTTACTGTAAATCGCTCTGGATTAAGAGTGTCTGCTAAATGTCTAAATTGTAAAGTGTGGGGACACCCCTATACTGACTTGACTTTATAGGTTTGCATGCACAATCTCTCACGTATACTACTCACGTACATGTTTACACGCACGCACGCACACATGCACGCACGCACGCACGCACGCACGCACGCACGCACGCATGTAGTGAACAGTAGTGAAAATAGCTACTGATCGCGTGGCTCGGGAACTGTTGGTTCCCAAGGCCACTTACTTCTACTTTACAGTAACAGTGCAGGCTTTTGCACATGTGCACATGGGCGAGCCGAGCTCATGCCTGCACAGACATGCGCACGAGACAAGTTTATTCATGCATGCAGATACACACACAAACTGAGCATACACTCCGGTTCACTGTACTTCACACAGTACAGTGAAGACAGCTGACAGACACTAAACTCAAATATAAATTAGGCTTAAGTATACAATGGCGCTATAATCACTTGGAATCAAGACGTGGTGTGATTTGCTCTTCATGTCACCACCTGGAGTGAAAACGATAGGGCAGAATGTATTTCTAACTAAAGGTGAGGAGAGAAGGATTACAGGGAGCAAAGAGAAAGACTGAAGGCACGTTTAGTAAGTAGGGCAAATTCTCTCAAATATCATCAATCCTCCAGCTTTTTAATTCTATTTAACCAGAATTGAACTTTAACCAACAAAACTGCTGACATTCTCACTCTTTTCTGGGAACCATTGAGCATGTTCACTACTGCATGTAAGCATACCGTTTAACCTGTGTACTCCAGCTCAGTGGGTAAAGCATGGCATTAACACTGCCACAGGGCATCCATTCCTACTGGGACCACCCAAGAATATCTACTCTCACGGTACCGTATGGAAAAAACCCAACATCTACCAACTGGATGAAGTCACTCTGCTCCTTTCCCCAACCGAGCCCTCTCCAATCTATTTAAAACAATAGGAGAATGTTTTTCTTTTTTTCCATTTCATGGCAAACAACATGCCCATTTTCCATTCAACTGAATATAAATATGAATGCACAGGGATGGATAATAAGAAATGTTTCAGTCTGAGTTGACAGGGTGAGAGGTACAGTAGAGAGGCTTGCTAACCATTAGAAGATGACCTTTCTCCTGACCTTTCTCCTGACCTTTCGAGAGCCATGTTGTATGGATTAGGTCACAGAGAATTGGAGACCCGTACCTTGCATTATTAGTGTGTCATGCGATATGTGATGAATATTAGAAACAATGCCGAGCTTCTCTCGCCTCTTAATGACCCCTGACCAATGTTTGCGCAACATTGCAACCACTGAGTTAAAGTACTCTACAATCAAACCGAATCAAAAACCAGTGAACTGACATGACACTTGCTCTCCCTACACAGACAGTGGAGTACAGGATCCCACTCATAGTCTCAGTGCCATGCTCTAAAACTACAGAACTACAGTACCAGTCCAGTTATCCCATGACTCCTCTGTGCCCTAGTGTAGATGTAGCCAAAGGATCTGAGAGATGAGAAGATGAGAGAGTGTAAAAACTGATGATAAGCAGAGAAGAAAAGTACAGAAATTATGTGATATAAGAGATGGGAATGGAATGGATAGGGGTTGCTTCTTATCACATACTATCAGGCGGGTATGCTCTGCAATGGGAGCAGCAACGCACACGCACGCACGCACGCACGCACGCACGCACGCACGCACGCACGCACGCACGCACGCACGCACGCACACACACACACACACACACACACACGCACACACACACGCACGCACACACACACAAAATACAAACTAGGCCCTACACAGTGACAAACACGTATGTCCATGTCAACTGTAAGATCCGAATTAATCCAGATTCCAAACAGATAGAGATACTGACGCACATGTAATCATGCTGATTACTCCATTAATTCCACCTTACTTTAGCCTGTAGCATCACATTGCAAGGGCAACAAGTTTTCACCTAATCTGCTGACTGACTCGTTTACAGTGTCAGTCAGCTCCTTCAGTGATTGCTGAAGGAGAATGGGTGGTGGGCTGGCTGTGATGGCAGTGAGAGAGAAGAAGAGAGAGTTATTCCACCCAGAATGCATAATAACTAACACTGTGTCAGCCTGGCTCCTCCTCACACCATGCAGCTCAACAACAATGACAGTGTTCTTTGGGATGTTGGTTATCACCTACAGAAGAAAGAAGGATTCACCCACTGATGTGGCTTCTGCTGACAGGCCGAGCTGTCTTGATTTGTTGATTTGTTTAGCACTAATGTTTTAGTTCCTCCGAGGTTACCACATTTAGGGACGTCTCAGAGATAGAGAGGAAAAAATGTGGTGCACCAATATTATGTACAGATATATATTATTATTATTATTATTATTATTATTATTATTATTATTATTATTATTATTATTATTATTATTAGTAGTAGTAGTAGTAGTAGTAGTAGTAGTAGCAGTAGAGCAGCAGAAGTAGTAGTATATTTTTATGCTCTTTTTGTATTGTTTTTCTATTTTGCAACTCTGCTTTAAAAAGTGCTTAAAGCAAAAAACAAAAGATTGACATGCAATTGTATTGTATATATATATACAATATATTGTATATATGTATATATATATATGTATATATATATATATATATATATATAATCATAATAAAATATGAGATTAATCCCTTATATCTTTAAAAGATGTTTGTCCCATACTGGGATTTGTTCTTAACAAACCCAGTATGTATGATATGTTTTGTTTTTACAGTTCTGCAAGGAGGACTAACTCTATGATGATTTACGGCAAGTAATTATAGGAAGGTGGTGATCAGCCAGGGCAGCAGGGAGACAATCCAATTGTCTAACCCTAACCCTAACCCTTTTCTCCTCAAGACTCAAAAGTTAAATGTGTGTGTAGTGTGTGTGTGTGTGTGTGTGTGTGTGTGTGTGTGTGTGTGTGTGTGTGTGTGTGTGTGTGTGTGCGCGCGTGTTTGTGTAAAAGTGCTGTCTCCCCGTCACTAGTTTTGTTTTTTACATTTCTGAAATAATTTTGAGGCTTTCAAAAAAGAAACTTTGGTATAATTTAATCTTTTGTAATAATAATTAAAAATGTGTTAAACTGATGTGTTAAAATGGGATAGCCGTGTCCCCAAAATGGGTCCTGACCCATTGTTTGGGAAACACTGCTTTTTGGCACAAAGCAGGAGTAACTAGAAAAAGTGCCCTTCTGGGCACAGGTCTCCACCAGGAGGATAGGACTGTGTGAGATGTTTGGCAAAATGTTTAGGAGTAATATAAACATGTTTGCCTTTGATGGCAATTGGATGATTTGAGGCATTTTGTTCCAAAAATGTGATTTGCAAAAATCAACCTGTTGGTGGAGCTATAACAGGCCAATGTGAAAAGGGTGGGATATATTCCTCAGCCCAGTAAGAAAATGTGTGAAAGATTTCACGTAAATTGCATGCTGCGTTCATGTTTTTGTTCAAAACGGGGCAATCTTGCAAACTGTGAAAGCCAATTATAGCCAATTAGGATGGAATATGAAATATCGGACAGATCCGACTTGAGCACATGACCATAGAGATACTGTGTAACGATTTGTGAGATTTTTGGACAGAATCTGGAGGAGTAATATCAAAAAATGTGTTTTACAAAAGTCGGCCTCCTGGTGGCGCTATAAAAGGCAGATGCGGAAAATGCAGGTCAAAGGTTTGTCCTTGGCCTCTAGGGAGTGTGCATGCAACGTTTCACGCAGATCGGTGCAGTTTTAGGTAAAACATGTGAAAAGCTGCCTCATGGTGGCGCTATAACAGGCCGTTCTGGAAAATGCGGGGCAGAGGTTCATCGTTGGCATCCAGGGAGTGTGTGTGCAAAGTTTGGCATCGACCGGGTTAACGGTGCCGGAGATTAGCTGTACACAGACGGACGGAAGGACACACACACGGACGGACGGACACACACACGGACGGAGTGCAAAACATACTCTCTCCCCATGCCTTCGGCCTGGTGGAGACAATGATTCATGTTCCACGTGGTGTTCCTCTGTGTACGCTATCACAAGATGATCATTACTACAGTTAAGTTGAAGTAAAGTCATAAATCTTGATCTTCTCTAACTAAATGAATCTGGGCAATACAGTGGCTTCTGTGAAGGTGGGGAGAAATATGGTCTACATCTAACCAGACGTGGTCTGAGGTTGTCTAGTATGGTACTTCTAGTCTTCCCAACTGACAGCTGCTTTGTCACATGCAAAATATGCAGCCGCTTGCAAACAATTGTGTGTATTCACAATTGTGTAGAATACACACACTTGCTGATACAGTATGTATGTATGTATGTATGTATGTATGTATGTATGTATGTATGTATGTATGTATGTATGTATGTATGTATGTATGTATGTATGTATGTATGTATGTATGTATGTATGTATGTATGTATGTATGTATTTAAGACATTTCAACTGTGACTGAAGAACAAATAATAATCTCTATTGTTATAAGCGAGTGC
Source organism: Electrona antarctica (assembly GCF_951216825.1). Taxonomy (NCBI): domain Eukaryota; kingdom Metazoa; phylum Chordata; class Actinopteri; order Myctophiformes; family Myctophidae; genus Electrona; species Electrona antarctica. The sequence continues at coordinate 30,889,061 of NC_136793.1, read as the reverse complement.
ACAGGCCAGGGAAGTGTGACAAGATGGTATCCAACTGTAGGATTGAAATCCACAGTGTCACAAGTGTGGTATCTGTCTAGCTCTGGTCCATACAGGTAGCTCAAATGCCGTTGCATTTAGAGCTATGTTACAGATGACTTCCGGGGCTCGCATAAATGCAGACCAGCCTCTCGTCTTTAGCGTAAATAAAAAGAAAGTTTTTGCTACTCACCAATACAAAGACGGGTTGTGTCATTAGAAAGCTTACTTTCCTTAGTGGAAGCACTCTGAGCCCCCCACCACACGTATAAAAGGTACTTTTTGGCCATAAAGGGATTGTTTTTCACTGGAGGAAAAATATTCTGTATGAGGGTTTTCTCTTAGCAATATCGGTAGAGGGCGCAGTGGAGTAACTAAAAGTATTTTCTTTTTTGGTGAAAAAAATCCCTTTCAGGCCAAAAAGTACCTTTTATACGTGTGGTGGGGGGGCTCAGAGTGCTTCCACTAAGGAAAGTAGGCTTTCAAATGACACAACCCGCCTTTGTATTGGTGAGAAGCAAAAACGTTCTTTTTATTTACGATAAAGACGAGAGGCTGTTCTGCATTTATGCAAGCCCCGGAAGTCATCGGTAACATAGCTCTAAATGCAACGGCATTAGAGCTATGGACCAGAGCTAGTATCTGTCCAGTCCTGGCGTGTTACGCCATCACACCACCTCATAGCATTTCAGTCTATGAAAGAGAAAGAAACTAGAAAAAAATGCCCCTCGGGGCACAGGTCTCCACCAGGATAATAGCACATGATGTTTGGAAATGTGTAGTAATATATGAAAAATCAAACATACATGACTATAGAGATAGTGTATACCGATTTGCGTGATGTATGGATAAAATCTTTAGGAGTAATATAAAGAAATGTGTTTAGCAAAAAACTTGGACCCATGATGGCACTATAACAGGCAGATGTGGAAAATGCAGGGCAAAGGTTTTTCTTTGGCCTCTGGGGAGTGCGCAATGCGTATACAAAGTTGTACACAGATCGGTGCAGTTATAGGTGAAAACATGAATTGGCCGGTTATTATTCCCATTACTGCATTACTGTATTGCACTCTGGCTAGACGCCACTATTCATTTCATTGTCAAAGTATTTGTATACCATGTGCAGTGACAATACATTTAATCTAATCTAATCTAATCTATAGCTCCACCATGAGGCTGTTTTGAAACATTTGAAGTGATAGCTCCACCTTGAGGCTGAGTTTCTTTTTAAAAGTGGCATTTCTTCCTCTGCCTAGTGGGAATGCATGTGCATAATTGCACGGAAATCGCACGCTGTGTTCATGATTTGAGGCATTTTGTTTAAAACGGACCAATCCTGCAAATTTTGGAAGGCAATCTTAGCCAATGGGGATGCAATATGGGGAAGCGGACAGGTCCGTGTTGATCACATGACTATAGAGATAGTGAATACCAATTTGCGTGATGAATGGATAAAATGTGTAAGATATAGCTATAACAAGCTGCTGTTGTGGAGAAATTGGGGCAGAGGTTCGTCGTAGGCATACAGGGAGTGTGTGCACAGTTTGGCATCGACCGGGCCAACAGTGCCTGAGATTAGCTGCAGTGTACACAGATGGACGGACGGACACACATACGGATGGACGCACACACAGACAGAGTGCAAAACATACTCGCTCCATGCCTTCGGCCTGGTGGAGACAACAAGGAAGATGAACCAGAGAGAGAGAGAGAGAGAGAGAGGGAAAGAAAGAGACATGGGGAGGGTGCTTATAGTTAACTCACTGTGTTGGCATTTCTTACAGCCCTGCTCACAGGGGATACAGTCCTCATACTCTGGTTCTGCCACTTCACCTGATGGACAGAGAGGAAGTAGGACAGTAGAACAGTAAGGACACAAAGTGAGAGAGACAGACTTTCCCCCATTACTGAATAGACAACAGATGAGAATGTATAAATGCAATGTGATTTTAGGAAATAGGGGGGGAAAAAGAAAAGCATCATTCTGACATTGGGTTTATTTTTTCCCCTGTCACACCAAAAAAGGACATTTGAACAACAGCACAGACAGACAGAATATACAGTCATATACAAAGCGGACATATAAATGGACAGTAATGTACAAGTCCATCTCCTGTGCCAGCCATAGGTGCATGTGGATGTGGAGTGGATGTAGGTTCTTGTTGAGGGTGTCTGAATTAAGGTCTCTGGTTCACAATGTGTTCAGACGTGTCTGCCACATGTGGTAAGAATTTCCCCTCTTCCTTCCCCTGCTTGACCTTACACACTCACAAACACACTCTAATCCTTCCTCCACACTCTGCCTGACTTTTTCCTCAATACTCTCTCTCTCTCTCTCTCTCTCTCTCTCTCTCTCTCTCTCCTCCCTCTCTCTCGCTCTCACACACACACACACACACACACACACACACACACACACACACACACACACACACACACACACACACACACACACACACACACACACACACACACACACACACACACACACACACACACACACACACACACATCTGTCATACAATACTACTAAACAAAGTAGAAACTACTGTACTATTCAGCGAATTACAAACTCGGTGGGTGGCGAGGGGAATATATGTGTGGATTTGAGTACACCAGCATCTCTCACCATCGCCACACACCAGTGGAACACAGAGCCCATCTCTGAGGTTGTGTGCTGGACTGCAGTGAAGGCATCGGTTGGCTGCAGTACAAACGGTACAGTTGGCGGAACATGGCTCACAATGTCTCCTCCATGAGTGAAAATACCCCTCAGGGCAGGTGTCACGACACTCTCCCTCAAACAGATATCTGTCCACCCCAAACTTATCTAGATGGAGATGGAGAATGAATAGAGTGAGAGAGAGAGAGAGAGAGAGAGAGAGAGAGAGAGAGAGAGAGAGAGAGAGAGAGAGAGAGAGAGAGAGAGAGAACACAGGGAATTATCATCTGAGAAGCATCTTTTGTACATGAACACAAACTAAATGCAGACACAGAATACACACACAAATACAAAATCAGTTCTACACACAGGCATTAAATACAGAAATATACCTGTACATACTGAACGTTTTAATAGTGGATTCACTATTAAAATAGCTGTTCATAACAATACATCGTAGTTACTGCACATTGTTTTAGCCAATACAAATTCCACATCGATAATTTTTAATCAAGGCATTGTCAACTCTTGTGCACACAATCATGTGAATGTGAAGAATTATAGCCAGGCTGAAACGTAAAAGTTATTTTGAATACTCTACTGTAAAGCAGCAGCACAGATCCGACCTAAAGAACACAATTAACTCATCTCTTTAACAGTTCGAGCATGTGTGTGTGTGACTGTGTGTGTGACTGTGTGTGTGTGTGTGTGTGTGTGTGTGTGTGTGTGTGTGTGTGTGTGTGTGTGTGTGTGTGTGTGTGTGTGTGTGTGCGTGCGCGCGTGTGCGTGTGTTTGTGTACACATCTTTGAGACTGTTTCTTCCCTGTTCCCTCCACACATCCACATCCCCCCTTGACTTTTATCCAACTCACTCTCAATCTCTTCCATTGTTCCTTCTTGAGAGCAACAGGAAAATCCAACCTTAACCTCAAAGTTTCTTATTCAACAGTCAGTGTCTAATTAAATAATGCTGGACGTCTACAAGTATTTGTACATCATGCATTAATGTGCATCTGCCTTTGAGTGTGTGCGGATGGAGGCAGCACGCTTGTTGTACCCTGTATGACCGGCTGAGATAAGGGAGGTCCATTTCAGTGAGAAATGAATCAGACGCAGACACATGGAGGGTCTTTCTTGTCATGTTATTATTGTTATGTCTCATTGAGCTTCAGACAAACACGCAGTTAAACGGAACCACATTTTCAAACACTGTCTGACAAACTAACTGGTTAATTGAGAGTGTCTGTACACACGTGAGAAAGTTTGTGAGGGGGAAATCTGGTACTAATCATCTCCTTGGCTGTCTGGTGTATAAGGGCGTGTGTGAGTGTGTAACCGTATCTCACTAGTGTAAATACACATTATGAGAGCCATAATAACGCACGCACGCACGCACGCACGCACGCACGCACGCACGCACGCACGCACGCACGCACGCACGCACGCACGCACGCACGCACGCACGCACGCACGCACGCACGCACGCACGCACGCACACACACACACACACACACACACACACACACACACACACACACACACACACACACACACACACACACACACACACACACACACACACACACACACACACACACGTTATAATTTTAATGTATTATTTATTTGGGGCATTTACTTTTTGCTTTTTTGCCATACAAATGTCCTTGCTAAGCCAGGACCTGCAACATACATTGGGATTCCTCGGGTCCCGACGACCACAGCCCACAGGCCGGGCAACCATTCA
>NC_136793.1:30801942-30884437 GCF_951216825.1 Electrona antarctica | reverse complement strand
TCACAAAATTGCAGCTTTCTAGTGACTTACTGTGTACATTATTATTTTCTACCTTTGTCACAGCTGGTGCACTTGTCAGGGCCCCCATCAATGCACTCTTGACAGGTATGATGACAGAGGTGACACTGCCTCTCCATGGCATAGCGACCCCTCCGGCAACGGATGTCACAGCGTCCGTCATCAAAGAACCTGTATGTTTGGGTTTGGTTGACATAAACATACAACAATAGTTTCAAATACACAGTTAATCACAGATCCTACTATGTTCTATGATGCCATGAATATTTTGAATGGAGTCACTACAACACTAAATAAAAACGTCTGGATTTCCGAGGCTACTACAACACGAATAGGCTATAAAGTATGTGGAAATCAAGACAATTTATCTCTCTCGCACAGAACAGTTTATGTAATACTTAAAGGTCAGCTTCAACCATTTTATACCTATCTTCGTATAATTGGTCCTCACTAATGCTCATGATAATATGGCACCATTTTTGTCTACTCAGTCTATATCTCAGAGGAGGGCTGTGGACAGTTCTGAAACCTGCCTCCCAGTGACATCATCGATGGGGAATCCAAGCTAATAGAAACTGCAGGCTTTCTATTCCTGGAAAGTTAGCATGCTATAATGGAAGCCATTGTTCTCATGTTAATACAAAGATTAAATAAAAATATATAACGATGATGTCACTGGTAGGTAGGCGGGTTTCTGAATTGTCCCCAGTCCTCCTATAAGACCTATGAGAGAAGTAGGATTTTTTAACATTTTTATCATATTAATATTAGTGATGACCAATTATACTGTATGAAGATAGGTTAAAACAAGAACTACTTTGGTGACTCCATGTCCTTTCTAGCACGATGCTTAGGGCCAAAATTGACTTATGTATAACAGCACATTTTACTCTCTTTTGCGGTGTGACCTAATGATAACTGTGCCTCAAGACTGGTTAAATCATTGCTCAGTCTCACCGTGTGGGGGGACAGCTGGTGCAGTCCTCCGTCTCAGCACCCATGCACTGCCGACAAGTAGCATCACACAAGTGACATTTCCCATGTTGACTCATATACTGTCCTGTGGATCATGACAATGAACAGCAATTCACTATTAAAAACATCTTATGATTTAACTGTTTCAAATACAAAGAACGATTTAGCTCTGAAATGGTTGGTAAAGGTGATTTTTCTTTTTCTTTTACTTGAATGAAAACCGCCCCCCCGCCCACCCCACCCCCCCCCAAACTACAGTAAATACATGGTGCCTACAACCAGACCCATCTTTTTGCGGTTAGTAACAAAAACAAAAATGATCTACTCAAATAGTGTTTCATGTTTTTAAAACTGGCTAGATCCAAGTGCAATTGAGCCATAAATATAAACATACACCAAGCAAACATTGTTTCACTCGCAATACACACAGTCTGTACTGTCTGTCTGTACACCAGTAAGACGCCCTGAGGGCGAGAAGCGACCTCAACCCTGAAGGGAAAGGTTGCGTGCACGCATCCGCCTGGGTGACGGCCTACTGGGCGAGCGCTGGCGCTTTGGCATGGGGGGTCAAATCAACATATGGAATGAATTCTGTACTGGCCATATATGGAGCGTGTCTTGAGTGTACAGGGTTTGATGAGGTCAGATCATCATATGGAATGTCAGAACAGGTCAGCTCCATATGGAGATCTAAGGGTGGCAGCGGGGGCAGTGTCTTGAGTGTATATAGGGTTTGATGAGGTCTGGCCATATATGGAGCATGTCTTGAGTGTACAGGGTTTCATGAGGTCAGATCAACATATGGAATGTCAGAACAGGTCAGCTCCATATATGGAGTTCTAAGGGTGGCAGCGGGGGCAGTGTCTTGAGTGTACAGGGTTTGATGAGGTCAGATCAACATATGGAATTAATTCTGTAGTGGCCGTATATGGAGCGTGTCACGAAGCATGATGGACTGACTGACGAGGCGTGACGGCCTGACTGACTGACAGGTTTCGCAGGTTTTCATAGTAAACTGCAACCTACAGTCGCAATCATCTTTTGCATTCCAAGTTTGAAGGTTAAGATGTATAAGCTCAAATGATCCAGCATTTTGAAAGAGCTCTTACAGGGAGGCATAAACAGTAAACACTGTCTCCCGCTGCCCTACAGTAGCTGCCACCTTTGTATCAAATGTAAAAGGTTTTAGTTCAGGGAGGGGGAGAGGTGGTATGATGTGTCTGTAACACTTCAAGGCAGCAGCAAGGATGTTGTCTCTGGCTTTATCTGAAAAAACGGATTGTTCTTTTCAAAACAAGAGCTTTTCTGTGTACAAACACAACAGACAGAAGCTTCCCATTCAGCAGAGCTGGGCTGCAGCCTTTCAAACAGCCCCTGAATATGCACCATCACACTCTCCCTTACACACATACTGTATGTCTCCCTCCCTGTACGTACACGCACGCACGCGCTCGCGCACACACACACACACACACACACACACACACACACACACACACACACACACACACACACACACACTGAGGGAGCCATCTCCTTCAGGGACAGCAAGAAGCGTTGCTGTACTCAGCAAAAACTGATATTTCTGACTCCACAAGGAGAAGAATGGAGTGCATCCCTCAGGGATCTTTCTTCTGTTATGGAAAAAAGGACTGACCTTGTGATGTCAGGAGGACATTATCTACCATCCATATACCTGAATCCCAATAAATTACCTCCCCCATCCCAGATACTGTACTTCTAGGTACAGTACTTGACTGGGAACCCCAAAACAAAGGGATATTAAGGTCTTACTTTTCTCATACCTTTCATGTGGGATAGTCACACATTGGACTGACTATGCTTTTAGCTAAATAAACAGCAGAGTTCTAAGGATGGCAATGCCTCTTCATGCATCCATCCATCCAACCCCTTTATTCCTGTGGGGGCGATTAGGCCCAGAGTATTACCGCATACCCTCTATAGCAATAGCAAAATGGATGTACATACAAGAAAGGACGAAATTACCTACCTAGCCTTCCTGTGATAAAATGGCTACCAATGTAATCAAAAATGTCAACCAAAGAACAAGATTCCTGTACAGGATCTCCACACTGGTCAGCAAAAATACTTTAAAGACCCAAACAGGAGCCCTCATACAAGCTTTCTTCGACGTATGCATGCACTCATGGTACCACAGCACCTCAAAGGCCCTTAAAACAAGGCTCCAGATACCCCAAAACAAACTGGTCAGGCTACTATTTGGCCTAACTCCCAGAACACACCTCACCCAGCTCATTTTGATAGGTTGGAATGGCTTTGGCTTGACAACAGACTAGAGTACAGCAACTGCAATGGGCCTGGTGTTCAAGATTCGCTACACCACTAAGATACCCATGTACCTGTCAAAATACTTCCTTAATTAATGTCAACGAAGTCCATGATCACAACACCAGAGGGATTTCCACAAACCTCAGGCTCAAACAAGGGGTTAAACTCATTTCGCTCCTATGCCATTAACATTTGGAACGTCCTACCAACAGCCGTTAAGAAATGTGAATCCCAGACTGCTTCATAACCGCTTTCAAAGAGCACTCATGGACCCTTGTGAATTGTTAATACAATTTTCAATCAATCAATACTACAGTAACTATAGCATTTACTGTAGATATATGCAACTATTTGGTACTTTTGTTCATTGGAAAAAGAATCGTCCATGCACTGACAACCAGGAACGGAAAGTGTTTCACTACTACTATATAATGAATGATAACTATAATAAAGAAAAAAGCATGAACAGATTAAACATTTTAATAAGAACATTTAAGTAAAAAAAAAAAAAGGATTTTCAAAACTAGGCCTTTGAGTAACATTAATAATGCATTGTCAGGTATATCACAGGTACACAATAAAACAGTTTTCATAGGAGAGGGGTGTATGTGTGTTTACTACCACACAATCTAAATTCAATTTTAGTCATCTTAAACAATGACCAAAAATACGTTTTTGTTAACCAAAAAGGGATTCATCAATTTTTATTACAAATCATCAAGAACCATAACAGTCAACAGTACAACAATTCATCTAATACTGTAATTGCTCAAGCTGCAGGAGTGAAAACCCACACAAATAAGAATAAGAATCTTAAACATTTTGTTGTTCTTTATTGGAATCCAGTACCAGCCAAATAACCTTGGAGTTCCATAGGTTGTAAGGTTTTGAGATTCAGACAGACAGACAGACAGACAGACAGACAGACAGACCCAAAGCCACACATCTGAAGGTTGTTTTGTTGTTTGTGGGGGGCTGCAACACCAGTTTTCACCCCAAAAAAATGCATGGGCGAGAGCAATTTGAAGTGCCTTTGTACAATAAAGGCTCAATGTTTGACATTTCAGAAAGAAAACATGAATATGCTACCTGAACATACCCCTGTAGTGCTTAAATCCCTTTTCCTGCTCCTGATGCTGAAACATTTACACCAGGGTGACCATTCACTCACGATCGAACTCTATACTTTATTGATAAGGCATTCATTTTTTTATTATGTCTTATTATTATGACTACTCTTCCTGTGAAGCAAGTTTAAATATTGGAACTTTTAATCTACTTCCTGAACAAACTGAGATGAAAGTGAAACCCCCGCCCCATCCGTCTACCTGTCACCCAACTGTGAGTCACACGTAAAAAAAATAACAGATCTACAATCTCACAATGCGTCACGGATACGACGTGTTGTGAACTTGTTTATCAGCTATTTTTGCCATGTGACCCCATCCTGCCTACGACAAAGGATAACTCAGGCTTCAGAGATCACCATCAGCAAATGAAACGCACTTAAAATTAAAACATGTTTTTGTGATCGCTGAGCAATACTTCAGTTGGTATACGCCTCCATTACAATAAAATAATCTTACTCCTAAAACGTTTTGTTTGAAAATAGTGATGCACCAATACTAGCTGGCTGAAAAAGGTATTGCGGAACTTCTTGGATCATCAATCATTAGTTTGGATGTGGTTAAATAATGTTTAACCATGCCCAGGGGTCCTTGAGGGGATTCCAGGAGGTCCCCCGCAAAATGAGGAATAGAATAAGAACACTCATGCCCTATTTTAGTTTTCATCTACTCTTGACAATCATCTCTTGTGTGGGTCCCCGACACAAAATATTTTCAAATGGGGGTCAGTGACCAAATACAAATCAATTTAGGGGTCCTTGACATGAACACATTAGAGAACCACTAGGTTAAGTGGTTAAACCTTTTAGTAGTGTGCATCATTATTGTCAGTAAAAATAAATGTATTGGTGCATCCATATTAACGGAATCATTTCCACTCACTGCCAAGTTTATTACTCCATGCAGAAAGATCCGGAAGGAATGACTATTGATGTGCTTAATAGTACCACAGTAATGAATCAATGCGCTCTGGTCTTACATCAAGGATCGTTGGCCTTCCCCTCCCCACACCAAGACACACACACACACACACACACACACACACACACACACACACACACACACACACACACACACACACACACACACACACACACACACACACACACACACACACACACACACACACACACACACACACACACACACACACACACACACACACACACACACACACACACACACACACACACACACACACACACACACACACACACACACACACACACACACACACACACAGTTTGTAATTGTATATGGTGCCACAGTAAATCCTAATTTAGTTGCGTGGTGTGTGTGTACGCACGTATATGCATGTTTATCTGCACAAGGTGTGTAATGACCTGCATGTATGAATTCTTTATTTACACACAGACACACTGGGGCCTTTCCTACTGTACATGAATCGTTGATATTCGCTAGCAGAGGAGGAAGAATGAGGAGCCAAAATGAAAATGCAAAGACGCAAGATTCACAGGCTGAATGGCTCCTGCTTAGCTACACACTCTACACTGGCAACAAACAAAAAAAAGAAGGTACAATTATTTTGGCATCAATGCTTTGGTCACAGAATGCCGACACTTTTGCTCATTTGTGTGTTCTGTTTCACTTTTGTTTTTGTTTGCTTGTTTGTTCTTGAAGTATGTCCCAGTCATTTTACACCCTGACCGCGTGCGCATGTCCCACTACAGGAAAAAAAGGTAGGTTTGTTGTAGTCCTGTCATCGCACCTCCGATGCAGTCCCTTAAAGAGGCACAGATTCTTTTTATAAATTATGTGACTATGAATGTGTGGGCTGAGAGGTTTGAGGAAGAGGGGTGCCCCTTGTTCCCCTGCATCCGGTTACGCCCCCCACGTATGCCCGCCAAGGATGTTCTGTCACCCCTTTTGCGAACACGTTCTGCAGCACAGCTGCTGCAGCACTTTCCTCTGGCAGAGATTGTTCTTTTTTACAAGCACACAGAAACTGCCTTCCGCCCAAGATTCTTCATTTGCTTTCCATAGAGCAGAAATAAGAGATAAAGGGGAGTGGCACGAGGAGGGAGGAAAACAAAAAACAATAACAATGTGCATACACACAGTGTAGAACCATCATAGGTTGGTCAGGATCAAAAGGTAGAGCCATGTGATTGGTCAGGAGAGGGGTCAGGTGACAGGAAGAGTTTTGAGGATCCAATCACAGGTGTGATGTTCGTCGAGGTGGGGAAAAACGATCGTAGTCCCGCAGGAATGATTGGATCCATGTCAGGAAAAAGGGAAAACAGATTTGGGAGGGGAAAAAAGAGAAACAGTAAGAAGACAAACGTCACACAATTAACAGATGTTTGATTTAAAAAAGTTAAAGGGTAGTTTTGCATAGCTGAAAACATTTGAAGTGGACCACCAGTCTGCCATGAGAATGACGTTTTAAGCAGTCTTGACTCTTGTTGCCAAGTAACTGCACTAAACATTTACCAGTAAAATCCATTAGCTTCATTTGGCATTTGGATCTGTTTAAGGGCCAAAACATGACCAAAATATTTTGAATATTGGGGGCTTAAAGCTATATGGAATACATTTATATTTTGAACAATCTGTATGGTAGAGTATGAGTATGCTAATACAATATAACCAACATAACTGTGGTGGTTGTATTTGGCCTCCCAGCTCTTCTATTGAGACGTATAACCTGTTTCTGGTTTAACCACTACTGGATGACAAGTGGTACTGCCTGAAGGTTAATGAGCAGGCTCTATTAGCTCAGTGGTGAAAATGTTAACACTTGGATGGGGGACTCGGTTTCAAATCCACAGTAGAATATTAAAGTTACAGAGTGTGGTTTGAAATGATCAGTTTGCAGCCATTTCTTCCTATTATTATCCTTTTGTCCTGCACTTATTAGGTTGGATATTGTCACTGTTGGGTAGAAACTTTCCAATGGATCCAATGTAGTCATCTACAGTATAAGAACATGTGGCAATACAACCATATAGTGCATTCATTAATGAGAAAATAAATATAAAGTTATGGACACAAGGTTTCTGCTCAACAGTGACGATATATACACACTCCAGCTCACATTACTTTCAATCAAAATGAACCGGTGAGAAACAGACTGAGGGTGCACTTTGAGCTTTGACAAAGGGCGCGTTCGGAAATGGCGCACTGAGCGCACTGCGCAATGCAAACGAATAGGCGAGTGCGCTCCGGTGAAGTATTTCCGAACGTGCCCTAAGTAAAGATCTCCATCATCATGGAAAGGACACACAGGAGATATATTTTTTATCTTGAAATGTATCACAGACTGGTAAGGTTTATGGGCGTTTTAGTGAAAAGCCAGCCATAGAAAAGAGCAAACCCAGCAATTATGAACTTTGTTAGTTGTTAGCCACATAACCAGATCATCACCTTGGCCAGTCTGTAATGTAAAGAAAATAGAAAATGTACTGCATTTCCTAATTGCCAACACATGCACAATTTAAACAAGACTGGAGCAATAGCGCATACAGCAATGAAAATAGAGTTAGTGCAGTAGAGTGTAAAATAAAGAAGACAAGCCAGAGTTGAGAAGATAAGACTAAGCACAAGGAAGCAGTTGAAAAGCAGATAATGGAATAATACAGAATAATCAAAATGTCTTAAATAGACGTGAGAAATATGTTGGTGCATGCCGGTGTGAATGCGTCAGCCTCTGCGTCAAAACCAGATAGATAGATAGATAGATAGATAGATAGATAGATAGATAGATAGATAGATAGATAGATAGATAGATAGATAGATAGATCGATCAGCAGCAGATCAGATCAGTGAGTGGTTTGTTGTGATGGGTTAGTAAAAAGCTGAAAATGAAAGAGAGACCAGACCAGTGTGTTCTCTGCTGTTATTTAAGAGAGACCAGACCAGTGTGTAACCAATCTTAACCATCTATAAGCTTTTTATACATTTGGTGCCCTGGGGCACCCCAGCCAACAAAGTATATATACAGTAGTGTTTAACTGAGTATTTTACTGTGCACAAACACTCTTTGTGCCACACATTTCACTGCTTGTACCTTTATGAGTAAGTGACAAATGACAAATAAACCCTTCTAGATTCTTGATTCCTTGATTGACCAGAACAGTAGATTGGATATGCCTCAACATATACTGTACTTTCATTTTATAATTTGGCAACCTAGTACTTCAAGAATTCATTCTTGTGATAAAAATAAATAAATAAAATGTAACATACATGTATCATGTATGTATGTTTATTTCTACAATTATATTGATGTTATTCCTTACAATATGTACATTTGGATCCAAAACACCAGTTGATCAACGGTTTCATTAAATTTCCATATGCTAGTCAATATAGAAAGTTGATAACTCACCATCTTTGCAGATGGTGCTGACCACACAAGCTGTGGCCTCCAGGTTGTAGCCACTGACACAGCTGCTGCAGTTCCTTTCACCAGGCCCTGTGCACTCATAGCAGCTATGGTCACACCTATGGGGACAGATTTGGTAGTGTCATCACTCTGAGAGATATACAGTAGTAATACAAAGGGCCATGGTTACATTATTAACACAGAAATAGGGTTGATACAGACAAAATCACAATTTTGATATTGATATAATATTGTTTTGAGGCGAAAGCCACAAAAAAAACTATAGGAAATGACCCAGCGCATGTCGCTCGTTATGAGAGAGGGAGGTGACGTCGTCCCTCTTTCCTGTGTGAGTCGTAACAAATTATTTGAATGAACACTTACACATACGTGACATGACATAGGCCTACTATCTGTCTCGGACTGGTTCATTTCACGGTTCACTGCTGCAGTGGCAGTGCGCACACAACCCAAACAAGTGAAGTCTTCAATCGTTTGGGTTGTGTACGCACTGCAGCAGTGTAGCTCTCCGCTCGAAATGAATGGATCTCATGTGCTCATTTTAGTTTTTATTGTGAATACTTCAAAAAGGTGGTTGTTATGAATAGGACTATGGTTAGACATTCCTCTGAGTCCAAGGGCAAGTTTGGTCTGTTGATATAATAGTTGCCATAGCTGGTTCGAGGCGTAATGCTAATGTTTTAGCTAAAGGTTTATAGTCTGCATTCAAAAGGGAGTTAGGACGGTACGAACTACATTCTGAGTTGTCTTTACCTTGCTTAGGCAATAATATAATTTAAGCTTCAGTGAGGGTTTGAGGTAATGATCCCCGGTCCATAGAGTCATTGAACATTCTTAACAAAAGGGGAGCTAGTTTATCAATGATTTTTTTATAGAACTCTATAGGATAACCATCTGGACCGGAGGCCTTCCCACTTTGTATTTGTTTATTTGAATCTACAAGATCTACAAGAACTTGTAGTGACTTGAATAGTCGAATTGCAGATTTGAAAGATTATGTTGATATATCATATACCCACAATGCCAGTATTGGACAGTTATAAATAAATAAATAAATAAATTAACATGGGCAAACCTTCATTGAATTCTTGAAATATTCAAAATGCTGTGAGTGTGCTTAACAGAAGGCTAAATCCAGAAAACCAAATCTTGTCCCTTTTTCTTTTTGTTCTGTCTTTCTATTTTTATCTCCATTTCTTTTTCTGTCTTCTGTGATTTTGTGTGCTATCTTATTGATTATATCCATTTTCAATTGTGTGTGTGTGTGTGTGTATATATATATATATATATATATATATATATATACTCTATCTCTACATCTATGTTTGCTGTTTCTGGATGGGGGGAGGGGGGCGGGGTACAAAAAAGAAGAAGAATGTAACTGTTTTTGACTGAAATGCTTGTCTGTAATAACCTGTAAGAAGGAATAAAACAAAGACTTTTCACAGAAAACCAAATCTTCACGTCTATTTCTACACGTGGTAAAGCTGTGGTGGATAATATTGTGACCCCACAAAACTTGCCATGAATGTAGTGTTCACACACCCTCTGAGCTTGTAGACAGAGTTGATATGAAGCTGCTAAATTGTTGAATGAGCACAGCAGACTGCCTGATCATTAAGTGATGCTTTGAAGGTGACACAGAAAGCTGACTGACAAGGCAGAGATGTGAAATGATTAGACTGTAGAACTGCCTTACTGCCAGAAGAGAGGCTTAATAAAAGTAAATTGGAGCAGAACACATAATCCCGTGGATAAGAAAGGTTTCCTCAATTTTCGTACTCTCTGATCTACATTAAATATATATTTTATGAATATCCTACAGTGTAATATAAATATGGATAACAGGTCCCTCTGTGCTCAACTACGATCTGGTTCCCTACCTCTGGCAGTTGAGGACGGTAGACAAAAGGCAATCCTGAGGAACAGTGATTGTGTGTTCTTTGTGACCTGGGAGTTGTGGAGGATGAGTTTAACTTTGTGTTCCACTGTCCACTGTACAACGATGTAAGAATAAATGCGCATAAGACACATAATAAGATTCCTAGAGGCATGGTAGTTGCGGTGGAGAACAAAGTACCTGTAACTCACAGCTTGGACAATTTATATGTCACTATTTTATTTGTGGATGTCTTGGTGTATGTACAGTGTGTGAAGCATGTAAGTGTCTTGTGTGCCTAAATAAAAAGATCAATCAATCAATCAGGTACTGTAGGTTGACTTACTTTGAGCATGACCTTAGCACCTGTCCACTATCTGAGGTCTTCTCTGCCAGGTAGTAGCCAGCACTGCATGTTGTCACACACCTCCATTCCTCTAGCAGGTATCCCTCTGCACACTTGGTACATGCCTCTATCCCTGTACCTGTGACAAGATGCAAACAAGCTTACCATGTCATCAGTGCAACTTAATTGATTTAATCGATTAATACAAAAAAATATATATATATATATTATAGGAAATAAGTCACAGGTTGGTTTTAATAGTGAAAGTAGCTGATCTACAAGCTCACATCACGTCATGCGGCACGTTGTGAGCTTGTAGATCAGATATGTTATGCACAACACCATTGTGCGACAAATTATATAAGTAAGTAATGAACAGAAAACAAACAGCTAAGAAAATAATTAATAGTTGCAACCCCCTACAACACTGAGTAGTACAGAGGAGAAAAGCAGGTGGGAGAATTATTCTCAATGGAAATGAATGCACATTTGAAGATGTTCCGTATACCTGCACATGTAGCACACGCCCGATGGCAGGGCTCACAGGTCCTTCTATGCCCATTGTAATAAGTTCCTGAGTCACAGGTCATCTGACACTTGTTTCCTTGGAGACTGGACACAAACAATTCCATGCATACGGTTATGAGCCTTTCACACAGGACATTGTAACAATGATGCTCTATGAAGAGCGATGCATCCTCTGGTGTGGCAGATCTACAAGCTCACAATGCAGTGCAATGTGAGCTTGTAGATTGGCTATTTTCAGCAAATAGATTTGGTGTAGAGGGAAAAAGGAGGGTGGCAAGTATAGAGGGTATGCGCATGACATCATCATCAAACCTGGAAGTTATGTAGGAACACCTACTGAGTGGCAAAAAACTACTTTCTGGCCTTGACAGCCCATACATCCAAACAGAAAACTTGAATTTGATTGCATTAAATGACGATAAACGACATTAAACACACTTTGTCACTCATTTTGCCACTCGATTTGCCATTCACTTTATGCATGTGCATAACCTCTATAGAGCCCGGGGGAATCCCAGTCAATGAAATACATAGGGTTTACTCTGTAAGTGGTTAACTGTTAGAGCAGGAAACTGTGAGGAAAATAGTGATCTAAATAAATGGGACTTGTTAATCCAAAAAGGTGGAAATCCTGTGGAAACATGTTTCCATCACTAATTAAATAAAATCACACCCGTGTGAACTGAGTGGTGTAAGGTTTTATATAGCATGATCAGCTGTGGTCTGACGTAATGTCTGACGTAATGAAATCACACCCGGATGTGATTTCACAACTGGCTTTTTTTGTGCAGAAAAAATGAGCATGGTTGCTACGGTCATCCAGTTCACCCGGGTGTGATTTAATTACGTCAGAAATTATTTTGAACATAGCAACCATGCTCATTTTTTCTGCACACAAAAGCCAGTTGTAGGAGTGGTTTACACCACTCAAAAATAAAACGCCCACCCCTTTTCCTCCGAATGAGGATTTGTTTTCCAGCTCTTACAACTCCAGTGAAATAAAAAGACAGAAATGCAAGGAAAAAAATCACACCATTGTGAAGTGAGTGGTGCCTTTGGAGTGAAGCACAGTTGTTGACTTACTAGAATGTTCGACCTCTAGGTGTAACGGGGAGGAAAAAAAAAGAACAAAAAATATATATATATTATTATAAATTATATTTGTATTATTATTATTATAAAAAATAAATAAATAATCACACCCGTGTGAACTGAGTGGTGCAACTCCGTGTGGGGGTCCCTGCCCGGAACTTCCAGACCCACAGTAAATGTGCCCAGGGTGCCGGCCCGGTTCCGACAAGCTGCCCCGCGTCCGAAACGCTTGAGAAATGACAGAGTTACCGTGTGGGGGTCCCCGGAACATCCAGACCCCCAGGAATGCGGCCAGGGGGCCAGTTCCGGCGAGCCACCCCGCGTCCGAAACGGTTTAGAAATGAGTCACCGTAATGCTATTTCCATACTGGATCCCAGGGACACAGAGACACATTGCTGGACAATGGAGTGGCTGCACCACTCAAAAGAAAAGAAACAGTGTCACTTTAGGTCACCCAGCGGTATTGCAGCGGTTCCAAACGGACACAAATAGGGACAGGCGGCCACACTAGGGACAGACGGACACACTAGAGACAGACGGACACACAGCCATGTACACCTCTCAAAAAACTCAATGAATAATTATCTATATTATTTTGTGGCGGAAATGGACTTCAATTAACTTAATTAATGAAAGAACTAAAAAGAAAAAAGGAACCTGACAAATGACACTTTTAAGGGAGAACTACTGCTTAATTATAAGCGGTCATGCTGATATGTAGTAGTTTTTTCTCAGTTATTTACAGTAAATCTGGAAATTCCGGCCAAGTAGAAGTTAATCACTAAGCTTTGAGATAACGCTTGTAGAAAAACAACCCAACTCTAGCACCAATGATACTTACTTTTTGTGGGTGGTCAGGACACTGACTGGCCTTTCACTTGGTATTCAGGAATGTGACCATCCTGCGGTTTAATTTAAGGTATCTATGTTCTTATGCACTTAAAGTGCATTTATTTTAACTCATACACATTCAAATCCTTGGTGTACCATCCATCCATTTGTAAATCTGAGGGTGGACAAACGTAACCAAATGTAACTAAATGAAGCCTTAGGGGTCCATTTAGTTACCTTTGTACCCTCTTAGACTTAAATAAACACTCGTTTTTTTACAATGGCAAGCGGAGGGGCAAAAGTCCATTAGAGAGCAGGGTTGGAGGTTATAAACCCAGTTCTAAGAAGTCAAAGTGAGGACAGGTTGGTCCCAACTCTGTGCTGAGTTGAAAACCAGCTGGGCTGTGTTAGCTAATGTTTCCCAGAAAGGGTCTGGTTTGGTCCTCACTTCCTCCTCTCCTCCCCACAACCATAAACGGTGTAGTGAATTGGAGAGGGGAGACATTGTGTCTGAGTGTATGTGTGTATGTGCATCTGTCTTGTTGTGGTCTCGTCTGCACTACTATTCACGTGTCCCCCAGCTCCATCTCTTGACTACGTGCTGGGTTCAGGACCACAATGTTTCCAAATTTTCACAAGTGCTTCCTTCATGACTTCATGAGGAATCCCAGCACTCTGGAACACTCTATCCCGTATCAGGTCAAGTGCGGTCACTGTGGTTTAAAGAGGTTGCGTGGAAGTGGCCAGAAAATGAACTGGGACATGTCAGTATAGATAACCGACTGGTTCAGATCAGGGGCTCTTAAAATACAGGTCAGAACTTCTTACAAGGCTAACCCAAACCCGCAAAGAGACGCACACTAGCTGAGTATAGCAAGACTCCTACTGCTTTGGACTCAACAGTTTTAAAACTTTTACATTGAATTCCTACTGCTTTGACTGGCCTTTTCTTTTTTTTGTGGCTTTTTCCTTTATTTATTTATTTTTATGGAGGGACAGACAGTAGGCTGACAGGAAATGGGGAGAGAGATGAGGGGAAGACATGCAGTAAGGGCCGTCGGGATCGGGAGTCGAACCCGCGGCACACTGCCAGACTGGATTACCAGTCAAGGTGCCTGGACCACTGAGCTGTGGCCCAGGCTGACTGGCCTTTTGGGGCAATAGCATAATACCATGTCAGGATTTTCCCACTATATCCTTGATTCTGTTGCATTTGTTTTGATAGATAAGGCTCAAAATAATGCTCTCAGGTTAAGCCAAAACACCACATTGTGGTGGAAACCATACATTGTATTATTACAACTATATTTCAGCAACAGCTATTAGAAGGTCAGCTGTCTGCCATGCATAGTGAATGGCAGTAAAGAGTTCTATGGGAACATGTTAAGTGCATGGATATCGATTGAATTCTACCTACATTTTATTCATGTATTTGATGAAAGTACCACGTTTTGATCTTGATTACTGTAAATCACTCTGGATTAAGTCTGCTAAATGCCTAAATTGTAAATGTTTCTGGAAATGGGATAATGGGTAGCTCATGCCAGTGGTTCTGGGTTAGCCAAAACATTAAACAGGGCTCATATACGTTTAAACTGTTCCTCATTTTACCCCCTTGGAATTTACCCCCCCCCCCCCCCCCCCCCCAACAAATAATCAATTAACATTTTTGAAAATGTAAATCGTCTATGATGACATGTCCAAAATAGTGATGCCAGGTCAAAAGTATTCAAGTTACCTCATCCCTGGTTTACATTCTGTGCAGACACTGGAGGTGGTGCACCTCCTGCAGTTCTCAGGGCATCTCCTGCACATGTTGGAATCTGGAAGATGGAAGGTCAGTCAGTCATACACAGTGACTAATACGAACCAGACGTCTGGTCACTTTCAAAATGAAAGAAGGGATGAAGGGAGCAGGGGAAAGGGAGAACAGCGAGGCTAAAGGTGAAGGAGGGAGAGAGAGGCGATGTGTGGCGGAGGAGATGAACAGGAGGCAGGGGAGGGGATGGGCAGAAAATGTCATGAGCCTGAGCTGAGGTGGTCATTGATGTATTATACTGTAGAAGAGGGTAGACAGCAGTGCAGAGTATGTGAACATTTCAAATGGTAGACTTTATACACCTTTGAGGCATTGCACATGGACCAGTGTTGCAGGGCCATGAATTACAAAACATTTTAACCAACATAGTGAACCTATTTTCTTTATAGGCTAAAAGTCCCCACCACAATAAAAAAATAATACAAAAATAAAAATAAAAATAATAATAATAAATAAATATATATATATATATATATATATATATATATATTATATTATAAATTATAAATATATATGTGAGATTTTACAACTCAGATCTTCACTAGTTACCATACGACAAAGGATATAGGGCTTCATTTGTTAAATCTATATGGATAGCAGTTTTACTTTTACGGTCACAGAACACACTAAGCATTTCCTCTTCTGCACAACATTCCATAAAAATGGTTTCCATGAATCATGACATACTGCATGTTGCATCAGCAAAGTCAGATCATGTTTCTACGAATTAGGGGGAAGGAGGGAGGCAAAAGATTTGTGACGAGATGAAACTGTTTTAAACATGATTTATACTTCATCCTACAACTGTGTCACAAGCCGAAAATAAAAAACAAGCTCACAACGTGTTGCATTGCATCCGTGACACGTTGTGAGCTTAGTTGTATGCCTGCTTTTTTTGTTGTGCGACAGCATCGTGCAACAGAGGGAATTAGGGAATTGAAACGTTGCAGAGAAAAAAATCTTAGTGCTCTAAAAAGTACACTTTAGACTGTGTGGGAGAGTTTGTGTTCTGGGGAATCTTTGACTTCCCAGAATCTGAAAATAGAGGATGCTTTCCACAAAGATATAGAAGGATCACACTCAACAAACAAGGTTTGTTTGTTTGTTTTGTTTGTCATGTTTATTTCGAATATGCCAATAAAAATAAATAAAAACAGAAACAATTGCATTTTCTAATTACAAGGAAGAACAATTAAAATAAATAAAACTATTCAAATATAAGAAAACGAGGTTAATTTCTTTACACAGTTAATGGAGATATTTCTGTGAAAAGCATTGGCAGTGAAAGAAGCAGTGTTTTCAATTAAAATTCAAATAGATTTTTTTCATTGAGGAACTTTATTTGGGTAGAAAGAATTACAGATTTTATGGTTAAAATGTTCAGTAATTGGACGAAAATCGTTTACTTGAAAAAGAGTGAAGAGGATTGTTAATATGGCTGGCATTAAACTCTGCAACCCACCATGCTCCAAGAAGAACCCATCTGCACAGCTGGCAACGCAGGTGTTGGAACCCTCGCTGAGGTGGTACCCCACCCTACAGGTGGTGCACTGGTCGCTGCGGCTACCAACACATGTCTCACATGACGACCAGCACTTCTTGCAGCGCTTCCTGTCGTCACGGAAAAACCCACTGGGACACTCAGACACACACATCCTAGAAAAGAGAAAGGAGGGAGGCACAGTAAGGAGGAGAGGAACAAGTGGAATGAAAGAGTGTGTGACAGTGGCCGGTGATGGCGAGGGAAAAAAGGAGTTTGACATTATGCTAGTAGTTCATATGGACTTGATGAACAGGGGAAACATCCGAGTAATAAAGGTCCATTCACTTTTACTCTCAGGGGCAAATTCACAAAAGGATGGCACAGCTTTGATGTCAGTCAATCTGCTCAAATTAAGCAAAAATAAACTGCATAAACTCAAAGAGGGAATGCCCCCCCCAAAAAAAAAAAAACATGATCATCAGGTACTATGATTATACTAGGAGAACGATTTGTTTTCAAAAAAGTGACGTGTTAAAATGATGTTTTTCTGTGGCCACACCCACCAGTTCATTAAGTATTCCTGGTTTTCAGGTGGGTGGTGATCCACCTGGACTGAAGCCACACCCATAGCTGTTGTTGTATGATAAAGGGAGAAGGGTTAGGGTAGGGGATGATATTGTGACTATGTCACTATATCTGGTGTATTTTGATTGGGCCTTTTGACTTGAAGGCTTTCAGCTTTCAGGAAGAAACCACAAATACACAAGGAAGATATTTCAATATTCTAACCACCTGGGGGTCTATTAGAGTAATGTTAACTCCATAGACACATGATAGATGATGTGAGCATCCACAGATGAATGAGAACATTTTGGATACATGAATGAATGAATGTCCTGTACATTGGGATGGATAATGATTGGATATCAGTTTCTATTATTAATCAAAGCACAAGGTTGAAATTCACACTTAACTGCACTGCCAATTAAATACCAGCTCAGGGCTCCGGAACGATACAATTTTGTACATATTCATATGGCTTTTTCTTATCCAAATGGTCCGCAATGAATTTTCTTTTTAAAGTCCAATTAAAAAACAACAGTGGAAGTTATTAGCGTCTTCAGAGGGTTGGTAACTGAAGCACATGTATATGGTCTGTCACGCCCAGACTTTCATCATGATCATGGCAGCAGTATTCTATTTGTTCTTACATACACCTACATTGTTGCGTTTACAGCAGCATCAAATGGCCATTCAACGCTGTGCGTTCTATGATGTATACTGGCATTGTCCATTTCCAGGCTTTTGTGAAGCTTACTTAATGCCTTGGCACCAGTTCCACAAACTCCTCAGTGACAGTCAAAGATGCATCAGCATTCAGCACACAAATAAATAGTGCAGTGTAAAGCCACCATTTAGTTATACTTTGCCACATAGATAATTGCAATCAGATGCAAAATGAGGGCAAATTGCACTCAGCTGCAACATGTTATGGGTGTGTTCGTGCTGCCATATCATTAGCGCAATATCTTTTGTGAATTAGACTTTAAGATGGGGCAGACTCTTCATTGTATCTTTTTATTTAAATTGACTTTTTTGGGAGGTGTTGGGTGGGAGGGATTGCATTTTCTTCTCCCCCCCCCCCCCAGAAAACTAGAAAGGTTAATTTGTATCACTGTTTGTTTATCTTATCCTGTAAGCTGTGACAATCCTTCGATAAATAATAAAAAATAAATATTTGACGGGGAAGATAGTGGGTGCAAGTGGCCGGAATCCTTAAATAATTTAATTAATGTGCTGGATTTTTGCAGTGTATACTTCTATACTACTGCTTACAGGGAGAGAAAGTGTGCATGCCTGTAATTGTCTGTCTTATATGGGGAACAGGTGTCACATCTGTTGGATAACTTCACAGCCCTGCACTCATTTTTTCACACATTACAATGTTTCCACATATGGCATGCATGCAGCACATTACGTCTACTTAGTTGCACACTGGTGGCAAAAAGCACCGACAAGAGCAGATCTACAAGCTCACAACAACATGTTGCAGCACAACGTGTTGTGAGCTTGTAGATCGACTTTTTTCAATGTGCGACACCCACGGCACGTACAGCTAAGCACCAACTGTTCTTGACTCCCATTCCCTCCAGTTAGTCAAGGCCATCAAAGACATAAGGAGGGATGTAATTACCTGAACATTAAACAGCACTTCTGCTTCTCTAGCCCAACCCCTCCCAGCGTCATTCATCAATTGCTCCCAATGGAAGTGTTAAAGTGCAGCGCATGCATCTCTAAAGAGGACTAATGATAAGGCAGTGCCTGAGTTTCCCAGATTGCCTTAATGCACCTGCACAGCTCGTCTTTTATTAGACACACACAAAGGCAATTACAAGACTTTGATCCACACACACACACACACACACACACACACACACACACACACACACACACACACACACACACACACACACACACACACACACACACACACACACACACACACACACACACACACACACACACACACACACACACACACACACACACTTTGTGGAAAACACAATGGGCCCGTTATCCTCAAAAAAGAGGACTACAATTTCATGCTCAAAGAGTTGAGAACATTTAAATCTGACCTGGTATTGTTCTTGAACTTGAGGAAATAATGCATGCAGTTGATGCAGTGATGGGGTCCAGGACCCTCGCAGCCATTTTCATTGCACTCCGAGTCACATGGGCCTAGAGATACGGAGATGATGATGAATCAACGCAGGTAAAGTATAATCAACTAATCTATAGACAGAAAGTATGTGCCATGGATGATGTCATGTTTCTGTAAAATGACAACATGCCATCTGAAACATCAAAATGCCATAGCTAAATATGAGTTTAGTTAAGTAGACAAAAGACACACAGATGCCAGATCCATAGACAGCCACAGCAAATAGCTTTTGGCGTCAGCACCTGTTTGTCTGGTCTCAATTCCTTACCATAGTATTGCTCTGTGAACTCCTCGTCAGTGGGTGCCACCAGGTCTGTGGAGCGGGGCTCGTCACGCCTACGTAGAGGCGTGACGTGAGCGTATGGATGCAGAGACGTACCGTAAATCACCAGTGACCACTCCTTCAGCTTTCCTTTACACAAAAAAGGCATGAGGAAAATGTTGTTTGTTTGTTTTGTGGATGCTGTTCCATATCCTAAAATTGCAGTCTAGTTTAGTAGCTATACCAGCTTGTGGTGCAACAGTACATTTAACTTATCAATTTAATAGATTACAAAAAGTAATTTATTTTAAAAGAAATGTGGGGGGGGGGGGGGGGGGGGGCATCTTTCAAATGTATTAGCAACAATATTAATTATTAAATAGGGCATAATCAGACTAATCGATTGTATAAGAAAATAAATGTTTATTTTATTCGATTAATCAAAAAAGTAATACATATAATAATCGCTAAGAAAGTAATCGATAGTTGCAGCACTATTAATAGCTATTCCATAGAATCCATACCAGGTACTTTCTGGCTGCGGAGCTGAGATGGTGAGTCATGGATCTCTAGGATCCAGTCTCCGGCAGCCTTCTCTCCCCAGCAGTGGGTGGTCATGAACTCCCAGTTCTTAAAGCCCTCCATGGAATGGTCAAATAACCTAGACAACAGAACAAGCACGCACACCAAATGGAAAACATGCCCACGCAAAGTATGCCACTCAGAGGAGTCAAGTACTGAAAACTGTTACAATCAAAACCAAGCAAGCACGTGCAATTAATGTCAGTAACCTGGTTGCAGAAACAGAAAGTTGGAACAGGATTGTGTTACTTTAAGTTATTTAAGCCATTTCCCTTCACATCACACACTCCATATCTGATATGATCAATTGTAACATCCACAAAAAAGATAACTAATCTTGGTCAAAAATGAAATTGAATAAAAGGCCAATCAAAGACCATAAAGTCTGAAGAAAAAACTAAACATTTATTGTTCGCTGTAGAATGTTGTTTAGGCCTAATTATTTCATGTTCATTTCAAATGAAGTCACTAATCTCATCACCACTGCCCTTCAATTTGGGAGACAGAGTGGATTTAGACATTAAGAAGAATTGCGTTCTCTGTTCATAATATATGCTGGACTTACAACAATATTGTTGTTGTCAGGGAGAAACCTTGTATCTCCATATTTAAACTTTTAAAGGTGATAGACAAGTTTCCAGTGTTTGTACACAGAAGTGAGTGAGTGTTTCCAAACAGATTCAAATCTAGCTCCACGCCCCTCCCCCCGTCATTCTATTGGCCGAGCCAAGTCACTTCAGGCTATGGGGTTGTTGTTGCTGCTGGGAGGGACCTTAGAGTATATATGAATAGAGACGGCACCCGGAGGAAACCCTGAGACGAAATGGACATGGGCCAATTCTGGTCCGTTGACTATCATTGCGCACGTTCATGATGACACGTGAACGCTGTTTCATACGTGAATGCGTGCAATGATAGTCAACGGCACAACGCGTTCATGATTTGGCCCAATTTTTCCCAGAATGCACTCTGTTCCTACTCGGAAGGAGGAGTGAAATCGCCTCATGCGCTTTTGAGCAACTTAATGCAAGTGGATGAGAGGAAAAATACGGTGCCGTGGGGGGACGCAATGCATTTGCGCTCGTATGGCTAAATATGGCATTAAAAAATTATGAATTCTTAGTTACAATGAAAATGAGTTGGCATGCTTTTTTTTACGGGTAACTGTACCATAAGCGCAATATCACACGAGTCCCGTGGCGTGGTCGCAAATGAGGAAGTGGTGGCGGAGGCAGAGGCTCACTCTGCTGTCAACATATTAATTCTCTATTATTTGTAATCGGTGGCGGTGCATATAAAATATATATTGCCCCTCAAATGCCCCAGCCACCACAGTATCGTTCATGTGAACTACTTTGTCCATGGTTATTCATTGTAATGATCAAAATCGCTGATTCGCTATGATCATCCTCTCGCGGACCGCGACCACTGTAGATTAGAATCCACGCTTCAACCCGCCAGGCAGGCTCCAGACAACCACGCCGACGGAGCCGCGGTGAGCCGGTGGTGGTGACTGGTGATTCACTATAGCGACTTCCACCATTTCAACAAATAACCACATATAACCCACTTCACATGAACTATATTGATGTAACCAGGGGATTTGGTGGGGGTCCGATCATGCGACGTAACCTCATCTCGGAGTCGGAATGACTCGGATCTCCCTCCTCTCCCCCTGCCTGGCCGCTGCTCAAACCAGTGCCCAAACCACGCTTGAAGAGCGACACCCTCGCTGTGATTGGCTACAACTCCCGCTCACCCCCCCACTAACCCCTCCTCCCCCTCACACCCCGACATCCCTTAGCTATAAACACCTAGAACTCAAAACATCCCAGAGGCAGCCAACGGTAGTGTCTGCCTGCAGGAAAACACGGCAGCATCATCATACAGGGGATGCTAGAGGGAAAAAGGCCAAAACTATAGATATATATATATATTTAAAATTTTGGCTTAAAACTTGTCTAGATCACCTTTAATGTTTTTCTGTAAATTAATACCCTACTACTTAACTTCTTTGTACAAGAGTGTCACACAAAAGTAGCGAAAATAGCCTATCTTTGAAAGTGATATATTTCTTTATGTTTTTAATAAATATTTAACCAATGAAAGGTATCGACAACAGATTGTGACTAAAATGTAGTCACCATTGAATCCAATGTAGTTATTTAATAACTACATTGGATTCAATGGAACACAGATTATCGTTTCCATTTCCAGATAAAGTGACTGCTTTGGACAAACAAGCGATGATACAGCACAAGGAGATTAGGTCTCATGATGAGTCTTACCTGTTGGCAAGTAGCTGAGACTTGGTCCCTGAGGGGGAAGTGAGGTTTATAGACAGGTCCCCTCGACGGGGGTGTGTGATTGTAATGCGTACAACCACATGCTCCAGGTAGATCACGTGGTGGTTGGAGTTGTCAGTGCAGCC
This sequence comes from Electrona antarctica, assembly GCF_951216825.1. Lineage (NCBI taxonomy): Eukaryota > Metazoa > Chordata > Actinopteri > Myctophiformes > Myctophidae > Electrona > Electrona antarctica. Next base: position 30,861,662 of record NC_136793.1, on the reverse strand, counting down.
TGTCGCCTTGTACACAGTGCGCACTACATGCTCCGGTCGGATAGTTCTGAAACATAAGATACCAACCAATAAGTTGGCAAACGTCATTATTATACTGTAAAATCCAGTGTTACCTTTTAGGATTTTACTTTGTCTAAGCGTAAGTAAAAATCAATCCTAGCGCCCCTGTTCCGGGGGAAACGTTTGACAAAAAGAATAGCTCACAATGCGTCGCATCACATTGTGAGCTTGTAGATGTGCTATTTTTGGCAAAGAGATTTTGCAGGTCCATAGACAATATTTCAAAGTATTCCTGACTTAGTCATAAATGTTTTGCTTATTTACGCATTTGAAAATGTCTATGTGGTAAGAAGGGTTATTTTCAGTTGATGGAAAGAAAGCATCATCCAAGCTAATATTAGTGCTTTAATATGGAATGTTTGAACACATTTTTCAGAACATTTGAAGTGTGCTCTGGAGAGTTTAAAGTTATTAAAATATTCTTCAAAATATTCTATAGAGCACAAAAACATCAGCATGTTAACATTGTGACAATGTCAGTATACAAAGGGGGGATCTCGACAAATTGTTTATCTGAACTCTATTCAGATGCATAGTTCAGTTCAGTAGAAACATGAGCCGGATAAGAGGAACTGTGTTTTTGTATGTAGGAACGGTATTTGTTCTGTCTGCTATACATACAACTAACAGCAGTACATGGTCCAATAGCCAATACAAATATCTGTTCTATGACACATGAATAACAGACTAAAACAGCTGTGGTATGATGTCATACACGAGCCATAGAATTACCAAACGAAACACCAACAGTCTGGTCCAGTACACAAAGCAGTGAATGTCATGGTGCCAGAATTGGGCTTAGGAGAATAGAAGAGTCATAAGTTATTATTCTACAGCAGTACAACATGAGGCTTGCCAGTGCCTGGGTCAAATCAACATGTCTACAACACTGGATCAGAGACAGGTTCTGTTGCTGGAAACTATAACCTAGCTGGCAGAAATGCACAAAGGAATCACTGTGATTTAATTCCTCTGTCTCTGTGATGGTAATGTCTTGCCTTGTTTAGTCTTGTATTGGAAACCAGACTATTGGAATCACTGTCGTCAGGGTGGCATTGATATTTTAACCTCTTAAACCCAATAGTGTATCATTTATTGTAGGTCAAGTAGCGACAATAGCCGATCTACAATCTCACAACACGTCACGTTTGCACGTGCAGCGTGTTTTGAGCTTGAAACATGTTAACAAACTGAGAATAGGGACACTAGGGTTCATGTGGTTAAAAAAAGAACTTAACTGATACAACACAGATGTAAATTAATATAATCCAATCCAATAAATCTACAAGGAAAAAGAGGTTCATTTTCTCCTGAAGACATTTCTTGGAATGCATTTTTTAAACTTGGCTCAAGGATTAAATGTGAAAATGTAATTAAGAGGGTCCTTTGACAGCTGAAACTTGTTACTTTCCATAAAAGTCATGACGGGTCTCTCTACACCCAAAAAGAGATTACAGAAATTACAAAATGTCTATATATATATGCACTCGAAATATTTTGCAGGATTTTATTGTCATATTGTTTTTTCTAGTTTAATGTGCCAACTTTGAACTTTTAACCAAGTTGAAATGATGTCATCATCTTCCTGATTAATTGTCAGTGAAATATGCCATGAATATCGTTAACCATTTACAGTATACTATAGCCCTACACAGTATACAGTATACTTCGTTGACCAGGTCCCCCAGGGGTATATCCTTGGTCCCATTCTTTTTTTCCTCTACACCAAATCTCTACTCTGAAAATAGATGATCTAAAGCTCAAAGCGCATTGCATCGCGAGCTAGTAGATCTGTTATTTTCACCAAATGTTCACCCAAAAATGTTAGGCTTCTTGCAGGCCTTTTATTTTTCTTCTGATAGCAATGTCATAGAAGGTTAAATCCCTGTTGAGATCTCTTTTTCCAAGGAAGAGCAGGCTAGAGAAGCCATGAGCACATCGAATTACAGACAATGAGACGAAGCAATCCAAAAGGACCCTCCTTGTCCTTGCTCCAGGCTGGCCTGAATCCATCTCATCATCCAACAGTAGTCGATTACTGATTGGAAGGCTGTCAGTGATGAGGATAGCTGGGGATACCAAGGGCTGACTTCATGGCATTGGCACCTCTACACATACACAACAACAACAACAATGTCCAGAAGTAGTAATGCCAGAGAAGTATCTAGCACTAAACCCTATATACTGTGTTGACCGGGGTCCCTCAGGGGTCTATACTTGGTTACCTTTTTCCCTCTACACCAAATCTTGACCGAAAATAGACCATGTACAACCATGTGCCGCAAAGCGCTTGTAGATTTGTAAAAACAGAGTAAAGACAACACTGGTATTACCGAATACACGTTTACTGTGCAGTCTTTTCAGTTCAAGCATTGCTAAAAGACGTCTTGTTTCCAAAAAGGCTAGAGGGGGGTAGCAAAGTCGTTCCCTTGTTTTCCTTAACATTAATTTACCAGATTAGCCCTCGTGAGATCTCCTTTTCTTCTTCAAACCACTCAGTTCATCTCCTTTCTTTGCGGTAGTTAATAATTGGCTCAAGAACCAATAGCAAATGTAAATATTTAATATTAAATCATTGAAAACAGAGAAACAGGTCGTAGTGATATTTTACTCTTGCATAAGCCATGGAATGAAAAGAGAGCGCGAGAAAAGAAAAAAAAAACTAAAAGAAATGCCTCTTCCAAAAGTAGTCTATTACTGATTGGATGGATGACAGCAGTAATGGTTGGGGAGAACAGGACTGACATCACATCTCTGGCTTCTCAACAACAACACAGATATGGAAACCATACGCATAGAACTGACCAGAGCAGATGCAGGGCCAATTAGAACATGTCTGATCGCACACAGATCAGCCAGTTTTCCCCGCGTGTGCTCCAAGGGGAGTGAAGCGAACGATTGCAGACAGACATTACCAAACGCCCTCTGAGGGGCCAGCCAGAGGGTGTGTGGGAATGCGGCAAATCTGCGGCGGCTGTGGTTATGTAGCAAGCTAAAGGTGCAATAACACAAGGACACAGACATACGCACATGTACTGTACCGTAGGTTCACATATGCACATATGCACACGTGCACAAGTCTTACCTTCACAAATGAATTAAATAGCCGATCTACAAGCATCACAATGTGATGTGGCGTGAACTTAATATTATTTGTTTCACCTATAATGACATGCCCTAAATAGGGATGCCAGGTTGTAAGTGGTTAATCAATCGCAGACAAAAAACCTTTAAGGCTCATTTATAACTAAAAAACATTGCATGGATGCACCTGGGACGTATCCTCAGTGATGTATCCTGAGGTCAACGGGGTTTCGGGTCTCTCAACATCATACCCCTCACTCAGGCGACCCAGCCGGGAGTGATCAAGTCCCGACTTACGTCCCAGTAGCTACCCTCGATCAGTCCCAGAAGGGAAAAACCAGGGGCACACAATCCGTTGGAACTACTCCAGAACTACTCTGCCAGGGCTGGGAGGTACACTTCTGGCGCATGGAGGGACTAGGCTCTGTGGGTTGTCTCCTGTCCGGGCCCCTCCTAAATGTCCTCATTTAAATGTCTTTGTCACTGGCAACCTCATGCACATAAGGTACATGTACTCTATCACAGGTTCAATGTCATTTGTGGCCTAAACTAAGTCTTCTGTGTTTTCACACACACAATAATCAATCAATGTGATTGTCAAAATCAATGTGAATCAATGTGATTGTCAAACCAATAGTGTGACACAAGTGTGCCAAGAAAAGGTGTGTGTGTGTGTTTTGTGTGTGTGTGTGTGTGTGTGTCATGTGTGCATATGCATGAGTCTACCTGATCTGTCGGTCTGCACTCTCCACACAAACATGCTGGGCAGGAACTTGCTTCCATTGCTCTGCCTCCTTCACCATTGCCTCGGCATCCATCAGGCCAAAGCCATACAGGTGGCTGACTATTAAACACATAGAGCTGTCAGTCACAAAGCATAGAGATTTCCTCTGGAGTGCTGCCAACATTGGTAAAAAAATAAATAAAAAATCAGCATAGTGAAGAAATTGTTCAAGACTTTGCTCTTCTTGCCTCATATTCAAGATAAGAATTGTTTGCAGTGATTGCAGCATATCAGAAATCCCTAAAGGGACAGAGTATTTCTAACGACATAACCGAATAAGGAGCCCTTGATAAGACTTTCAGTTTTTATTTGTATTAATCAATGCAGTCAGGAGGTAAATGTGCACAATGGGAACATAAACATGTATCCCCAAATTGCTTATTAAACTCCAAAACTACTCCTAGTGTGCAAAGTCATAACTTCCTACCCCAAACGCCCGGGGTTATTTAACCCATTTCAACTTTCAAAGGACAATTCTACAAATCCCTTCTAAATCCTGACAGTTTTCTGAAAAAAACCATGTTTCTATGTCAGTTGTTATCAAACATTTTCATGTCAAGAACCCCCAAAAATATATGTAATTGGCCACCGACCCCCATCTGAAAATATGTTGTTCCAGAGACCGCCCCAGAAGCAAAGATACGAGTTAAAAACATTTGCTGTGAAACAATATATTCAAAGATCTACAAGCTCGTAGTGCGGCACTCGGTGCCGCTCTATGTGCTTGTAGATCTGCTATTTTTCAATAGCTAAAGTATAACATAATGCTTAAAACACCAAAAGGGGTTCCCGCCCAGAATGGTTTAATCCATTAAATCATAGCGCCCAGCGATTTATAGCAGCGGAGCACATTTAGCGACGGACCAGATGCTATCCCGGATGTGGCTGAAGTAGCTTGATGTAGCCAAAACACTCCTGAGGCGATCGACAACAACGGGAGGTATGATTAATTCTAATGCGACTAGCGACGGGACTGCGATGGGCCGTCTAACACATAATCTTTTCTTATTTAGATAAAGAGTTATTCACGTTTTAAGATTTTCGATCTCGTCGGCTAAAATTGGGGGGGGGGGACATTTTCGATGAATGTTGCGCAACAGACGCTCCCAGCGATTGATGCGATCGGTATCGATATCAATAATCTCCGTCCTTTTGATCAATCTCCGTCCTGAGCGCTGGGCGTTACTAATTGATTGAACGGAGAACTCTGACCTTGACGCTCAGGGTGTTAATGTGTGTAAAACAAGGGCACAAAAGCCTGCAGAATTAAGAAACTGAAACTTCAGCTAAAGGGTTTATACAGTAACTTGTCTGTATAGCTAATCAAATATGGATTCCTTAAATACCCTCTCCCAGACACATACACAAGATGACGTAAATTTTCCCTTCATTGTCAATGGCATTTTTAAAACAAACATTGAACTAAAAACAAACATTAAACCTCCTATGTCCAGCTTTGAGGCTGTGTAAACACAAACATTGTCTTAACACAAACATTGAAGACGAAGGTGAGGATGTAAATTGTGAATGAGATGTATGATGATACATGAGCTCCCCTCACTTCATACAGGTGTGGTTTTTTTACCGAATGGGTTCCCAGATTGAGAAACAAACCTCATCACATAGCTGGCAGCAAGTAATCTTAGATTATGTGATCTAGCCAGAAACATGGAGATATGAGTGAGGAGGATTGTACTGTAAACCAAAATGGGGGCTGTGGTAAAAGCACTATATACACAGCAAAATCTTGAGTGTCAAATCAAGTCCAATAACACTTACCATTGTAACCAGCCGCATTGGTCTTCCAGTCAGGGGCGTTGAGATGTCCTGCTCTAGAGGTCTTCACGATAATATGTTGCACATCCCTCCATGACAGCAGAGTACTGGTGGAAGTGAAAACAAAATAACAAACAGATATTATAATATTCCTAAATCAGAGGAGTAAAAATAACAAAATGTATGGTGCCAACAACTTTTACAAAATCATTTGGATATTCACACAATGAGGTCATTGGAAGGGGGCGAAAGAAATGGAAGGCAGATGAGGAGATTTTAAAAGATTACTTACTAAATCAATGTAATATAGATGGATGATCAGTAAGACAGAAAATCACAGACAGGAATAGAAGGGTCACAGAGATGCCTAGCTACCAACCTCTCTCCCTCCCTACCTCCCTCCATCCATCCATCCTAGCTACCAACCTCTCTCCCTACCTCTCTCCCTCCATCCATCCTCTCTCCCTCCCTACCTCCCTCCATCCATCCTCTCTCCCTCCCTACCTCCCTCCATGAATCCAAACCTCTCTCCCTCCCTCCCTACCTCCCTCCATCCATCCTCTCTCCCTCCCTACCTCCCTCCATCCTCCCTCCCTACCTCCCTCCATCCATCCTCCATCCCTACCTCCCTCCATCTCTCCCTCCCTACCTCCCTCCATCTCTCCCTCCCTACCTCCCTCCATCTCTCCCTACCTCCCTCCATCCAACCTCTCTCCCTCCCTACCTCCCTCCATCCATCCTCTCTCCCTCCCTACCTCCCTCCATCCATCCTAGCTACCAACCTCTCTCCCTCCCTAGCTCCCTCCCTCTCTCCCTCCCTACCTCCCTCCCTACCTCCCTCCATCCATCCATGCATGCCCACTTTTTCTCAGATCTCACGTGAGATCCATTATAAGATGGCAGCCATGTGTCTCAACCCCTTTGATGTCCAAACGCTACATTAAAAAAGAAAAACCAGGAAAAAGTGGGTCACCAAGTTTCCTGGGAATCCCTTCTATCTCATATGCCAACCAGATGCTCAGTTCCCTCCCCTCGTGGTGCTGCCTCGCCCTCCTAGAGGACCGAATTCCACGGTCTGAATTGAAATTCTGAGTGTTTCTGTGTAGCTTGTAACTTTAATGTGCGTACACCATTGCAGCTGTTTTAACATTAAAACTTTACACCCCACAGCAGGATTTCACAATTTGTTAAAGGTTATTTGAAGGCCTGATTTGGTGGTGTACTAAACTGAAGAGATTAACAGGACAGAGCACAGAGAGAGAGAGATCGGGGGCACAGCACAGAATGTGATTTGAACACTCAACCAGCCACCAGGATGATGGGCCATCAAAAGAGGTTCTTTCTTGGCTTCCTTCCCTCCCGTATTTCATGAGAGAGGATAACATCTGACAGCAGTTAAGCTAGCAGTGAATTATCACAGCACTAAGAGCTTGAATAAGAGCTCATCTTTTCACATTAAGCTGTCTATCAGTCCTTGACTTTGACAGAACACAGTCAAATGGATCAACAAACTGCCAATTATGCTTTTGGTGGTCATCAAGATTTAACCCGGGTGCTTACTGATATCAGAAATGTGAGCATGACAAACAAAAATCATTGTAATGAACTGGGAAACACAAGGGGAAAGCCTCACTAGAAATGACTGAGAGTGCCTTTAAAAAGGCCCTTCCTCTGATGCCAGATATGTTACAGCCACTCACTTTGACTTAAACAGGTTGCTACACATGTGAGAGACAGAAATAAAAAGTCAAAATAATTCAAACATTGTTATTTTATTACAAAATAGATGTAGAAGAAGAAGTACTATGAAAAGCAGGAATAATTAAGAATCAGATCAATATTAAATAGGCTTAGCGTTCTCCCAGTAATTATGGTTCCATAAATGTTTCATGGTCATTAATTAAAAGTGGCTTTGGCGTCATTATCTAGGCCACAACAGACTTTCTATAAACAAGCCAATGCTAATTAATGGATGTAAAAAAACATGTTGGGTAAAAAACCATAGTCAAACATATCTCAACATCTCATATGTATTTTTTATTTCTGTGCTCCTCCCAAGTTTGAAAGTGGATGAAATGCACTACAGACAGATAGGAGGGGATGGGAAAAATAGGACAGAAGGGCAAAGATGCTGCACGGTAAAATCCTGAGTGTTCATTGAAACAGACAAAGAAAGAAAAACAGGTGTGCTTCCTCTGGAAACTGCCCTTGGTTGAGGCAGTGGGCGCTCAGCTTTGAAAATAACTTAACTCAGAAACAAACTAAATGGAAAAAGCGGCACTCCAACATAAAAGATGCAAGGATGGTTCCGATGCAATTTCTCATGTTTATTTGCGAACGCTGCCGTGTTTCGGCATAGTAAAAAAAAGTCTTCTCTGAAGAAGGCTCTACCGTCAGCGTTCGCAAATAAACATGAGAAATTGCATCTGAGCCAGTTTTGCATCTTTTATTTTGGAGTGCCGCTTTTTCTATTTAGTTGGTTTATGAGTTATGTTCATATTAGTTGGTTTATGAGTTATGTTCATTTAAGCACTGAGGATTTTACTGTGTGGGCCCAAGATCAGTGGTGGAAAAAGTACTCAATTTCTTCAAGTATCAATACCGCAATATAGAAATAGTCTATATTGCAAAAGTCAAAATGTACTTAAAGTAAAAGTACTCATTATGCAGAATAGAGCAGTGCCCGTTGGGCACTGGTCTACTTGGAACGATGCAAGTTGGAAATGCATGCCTCACCCAGTTATTATGTCCCTTTTATGCCCATATACGTATAGAGTTCTTTGTCAGGCATGGCTCTGTGCATGCCCAAATATGGAGTCTATGCAGATATCAGAACAATCATTGTGATGTCAGAACTCAGAACAGGCCAGCTCCATATATGGAGATATAGGGGTGATCAGGTCCAGAGCCCGGGCAGAGGCATTTGTGCTGGTTCTGGACAACCGGCTCTCCGACGGACTCGACACTGGGCAGTGCACACCCTGTGGGGTGTGGAAAGCGTGTTTCGAATTTGAAGTCGGTGTGGCGAACGGTTCTCGAGTTACGTGGATAACAGACCTACACACGTACTGTACGTACAGACGTACAGAGACATGGTGCATTTATACATAGATAGACTCCCTCTACAATTCCTGTTTTTGTCACCAATATGCTCCCTGGACTGGAGATTAGACTCTTAGGCCGGATTATCTGAATTCATTTATTGTTTACCCCTTCTTATTTCATTATGCACCCTATCATTGACCTTCCCACCAGTTCTCCACTTCAAGGAGAAAGGGAAAATAAACAAAGAATGTTTCTTAAGCTCTACAGCCGCAGCACAACCATATATCATTAGATGAGAGATGAAAACTGACAACTAAACCCGACATTAAACTCAAGTGCATGAGTTTAATTCACAAATAACTCAACTCATCAACATCTGTTAAAGTGTTAATATTCGATTCATCCATAATTACGACCTTGGGACAGCACTCTAGGCTCAGGGCACCCTCGAATTACTTCATAGCACCTTATATTTACTGTATGTATATCATGTTAAATGTATTTACATATACGTAAATAAGTCCCCCTAACAACAATTGACACTGTATAACCACTTGAACCCCAATATCTCTATTCTGGTATATATCTGGTAGATATCATCAGCACCGCTCAAAGAGTTTCTACAAACAGTTTCCCTGCAGTATAATGTGTGCCTGCATGTCTATTCAAACAAGAGACTGAGTGGAAGGATAAGAAAGAGAACATTTGCATGACAGGGAGGGAGAGAGAGAGAGAGAGAGAGAGAGAGAGAGAGAGAGAGAGAGAGAGAGAGAGAGAGAGAGAGAGAGAGAGAGAGAGAGAGAGAGAGAGAGAGAGAGAGAGAGAGAGAGAGAGAGAGAGAGAGAGAGAGAGGAGAGAGAGAGAGAGAGAGAGAGTAATATTGCAGCCAAGCAAGAAGCAGTTTGAGATAATCTTGTTGAGGAAACTGGCTTAGGTGGCCATGACTGCCAGGATACAGCGAATATTTTCTACGGAGTGGATTTAAATTGGATTATCCAGGTTAAATAAAATGACCTCAGCTGACGGCGCTTCTCAACTTGTGATAATAGGGAAAAGCCCAATTCAGAGTCTCTGCAGCTGCACTGACATTGTGATTCAAGAACCAGGTACATAAAGTAGGGTTGATGGGTTCAAAGAGGGCCCCGGAAGGGGGTTCAACATGCCATCGACCGGTAATTTCACTTATGTTGCCATTTCTAAATGGGACAGAAACTAAGAACGTCACTCAAAAATTCAAAGCTCACTTTCAATCTAACCCTCTCTCAACATTAGCTCTGGGATACTAAAATGTCACTGCACAGCACTTTTTGTTACAGAAAGTTTGAAATTTACTTAATCCGCAGTGCTTTTACCTTAGGTTGTACCTGGGCATGATTTAAGTCAAAATATTCAATATTCAATCAACGTTGTCGCTGCTTCTGTGCTCAACATGTTGAAATAACTGTTTTCCTCTTTCCATTCACTCTCACTACCTGGAAAAACAGTCTCAAAATCCCATTTCAGATTGATTGATTACTTTTGGGAGGTTGACCTCCCAAGGCTCCCATGCTCCAGAATAGTTATCTGGGATTGCGTCCTATAGCTGTAATCTGGAACGGTTCCCAGACGAGCGATCAGAGCCGGATCTACCGTTGGGCTAGGGTTGGCTGCAGCCTGGGGGCCCCCGACTGGGATGGGGGGGCAATTTATTTTTAAATGATGAAATTGTAAAGTATTGCAATCCAATTCAAGTGAGATTTATGTTTAGTTATTGTATATTTAGTATTATGGGAAAATGCACAGTCAGTCAGTCAGTCAGTCAGTCAGTCAACCTGCCTGCCAATGTCGCCTTAATGGAGAAAGGCCTAATCCGATCCCGACAAGGCGACAACCATTCCCCCCCCCCCATTTCCTGTCAGTTTACTGCACTAATCTAATAAAGCCCCAAAATATCTTTAAAAAATAAATATACTTCTGGCTCCTCACTCATGTAGCAAAGCAGCAACAGATACAGCTGATTGAAACTATTTGGACTCACTGTATATCATGAACAGATATCTACTCAACACAATGGTTTACCTAAATTCAACACTGCTTAAAAGACGTGTTGCAGCCTAGTCTATACTGTTAATATAATGGTATAATGGTTAAAGGCGTAGTGAATTTAAAAATACGTTTTTCACACTTTTAGACCATATCCGTGGTCATCATATGGGCATACCCAACAATGGATGCCAAAAATATGGGCAAATTCTCATTTCGGTGTGTTTTTATATCAAAAGTCCATACAAATATTTTTTTAATTACTTCCTGAAAACCAAAACGTGCTGTGTGATGACATGTAGAGATACACATCAATAAAAGCCAATAAAAATGAAGCTCACCAGTTTGATTCCCATGCTTCGTTGTCCTCCTCCACAGCTGGTTTTGATTACATATTCAAGATGACATCCAGACAGTGTATTACTTGTTTTAAACTTAATCATCACGCTAAAATATGTATATGGGTTGTCATAGGTTCGAAATAATCCGCTGGCTTTTCCCCACGTCTCTGTCACTTTGTTTACAAGCGAAATTCACGTGCAGGAAGTCACAGACTTTGAGACCCCATAGCCTGGAGTGATGCCAGCGTTTCAAGCTGAAACTTCAAAATAAAATGTCCACCATTTCCGTTTCCCTACACCTTTAAACACATGTTGGCTATTTTGGAATGCCAATGTACCGGATATCCCAACCATCGGTCCCCTTATTATGAAGCAATAACTGAGTAAGCAGTATATGACAATCAGAATATTACTCGCATATGTGATGATACTCTGAAAGAAACAATTACGTGGGGGCATTGAGGTAAAGAACCTGCCCACCATCTAGGATACTGGGATTTGACAGTGCTTCTGGCTTGGCCAGTGGCCACCCGGCCCAACAAACACGGAGCTTGATGCCGTTTCCGTTTCAATTGTGGTGGTCAAAATATGAGCCCACATTTCAGCTCTGAACACCATGCGAGGGGGGTGAAGGGGGCCTCTGAACACCATGCGAGGGGGGTGAAGGGGGCCTCTGAACACCATGCGAGGGGGGTGAAGGGGGCCTCTGAACACCATGCGAGGGGGGTGAAGGGGGCCTCTGAACACCATGCGAGGGGGGTGAAGGGGGCCTCTGAACACCATGCGAGGGGGGTGAAGGGGGCCTCTGAACACCATGCGAGGGGGGTGAAGGGGGCCTCTGAACACCATGCGAGGGGGGTGAAGGGGGCCTCTGAACACCATGCGAGGGGGGTGAAGGGGGCCTCTGAACACCATGCGAGGGGGGTGAAGGGGGCCTCTGAACACCATGCGAGGGGGGTGAAGGGGGCCTCTGAACACCATGCGAGGGGGGTGAAGGGGGCCTCTGAACACCATGCGAGGGGGGTGAAGGGGGCCTCTGAACACCATGCGAGGGGGGTGAAGGGGGCCTCTGAACACCATGCGAGGGGGGTGAAGGGGGCCTCTGAACACCATGCGAGGGGGGTGAAGGGGGCCTCTGAACACCATGCGAGGGGGGTGAAGGGGGCCTGGAAGGCACAAGTACAAGCAGGAAGCAGAACTGGGAGCAATAAAGTGTTCCTCTGCAAGCGCTGCATCCTCCTGGTGGAAAGTCCTCACTGTTAGGCCGAGTGAGATATTGGTACCACTAAAAGGGACAAGACATACTGTATGTGGTACCATTTTGTTCGTCTGACATCCAGGAGTGAGAAAATGTGTGATAGCAGTTTCAGAAGAGTAGCTGAATACTGTTTTAGGGGTATAATCTGATTATGCAAAACCACATAATTCATTGTTGTCTAAACTCGAAAAGTATTCACTTTTCTGGCCATTTCTGATGTTTGTACGATGAAAGGACATAACCAACATCATAATATAACAACAGATAGGCTGAATTATATTTCTGGTAGCCATACGGGAAAATTAGATGGCTGCCGCTTTGAAACAGGGTACATCTTAATTAAACATCATAGAACCATGAGTGGTAGCTCTTGTTTTGGGTTTATAAGGATGTAGAAACCATTTAGACAAACTCAATGTTGTACCCCAGCAGACAACTCAACTCAGGAAGACCACACACACACACACACACACACACACACACACACACACACACACACACACACACACACACACACACACACACACACACACACACACACACACACACACACACACACACACACACACACACACACACACACACACACACACACACACACACACACACACACACACACACACACACACACACACACACACACACACACACACACTTAAAGATGATTCATGTAAGATTTTCACTATGATCAGTCAAAATTAAGTTACCACCATCGGTATTCCATGTTCTAGCAGCAAGCAAATCATACCAGTTCTTATATTTCCCCAATGAAGGCAAGAATACTTATATATTGATCTGCAGAAGAAAATTGTGTGCTGTCCGCTCATACTGCAAATGACTCCCTGTTTATCTGTGACAGTACGCAACGCAAAATCCATAAAAGTGGATCTCACCAAGACAAATCCCTCTTTATTCATATATATTTGAATTAATCTTGACTGCAATTCTAATTGTTGAACCTATTGATTGATTGATTGTAACAGATAGCTGCATGTCTTTGTTGCTGGAACTGGAGTGCTTCTTTGGCACTGATTTGACAATAAAATGCAAAGAAAAGAACACTGTGTGCTCCCCCTTAAAGAGCCAGCAGGGGAAAGGAACGGAGGGATGGAAGGAAACCAAAGGTAAGGAGGAGAAGATCGAGTCAAAGGTATAAAGATATGAATCTTACTTTGCCTCCAGGGCGAGTGCAATGATGGCAGCAGCCATGGGAGCTGAGGCCGAAGTGCCCGTGTGACTGTCTGTACACCGATGTCTCAGGTCTGTTGTGATCTGGAGAGAGAGGAGAAGAGTAAAGAGATAGGAGTTGGAGAGCAATAGAGAGAGATCAGGGAAAGAGATGATGAGGGAGTAATGAGGTTGGCACAGTAGGAACAGAAGGAGAGAAAAGGGGGAGGTGAAAGAGAGCGTTAAGTCTTGAGGATCAGGAGGAGATTTAGACACACCTGAAACTCACATTCCAGCTTTGACACATAGCCCTGCTTGAGATAACACAGACATACAAATACACTCACAAATAACTTAAATCACTTACACTCAAAAATAACTCTGGTTTTCTATGAGAAACAAATCCAATGACCAAAGAGCAAATAAGGACATGCGATGGAAGTAATACTAGATGGTGAAGTTTGTTTTTAAAACACGGTATATTAATTCCGACTGTATGGACCTCAGTCAGCCAGCTAGTCAGTCAGTCGGTTTGCCAAGAAAAGCTTGGCTAACTCCCAGTCTGAGCCCCCATCAAAGGACCTTTCCCTAACCAAAGGGCTTGAAGGATTATCTGAAGCCACACATATACACACATAGTTTGATACGGTTTAGCAAGATTTTCAGTTCCAGCAGTACAGAAGGTACTGTAGACACTAGACAGGACAGAGGAACTCAGGTAGATTACACCGAAGTATGCTCTTGAATGTGACTACAACATTTTTCTTAGAAAACTGCAAAGGAAACCATCATATGCCCTGAGCTGGCATATGATGCCATGAATAAATGATGAACGCATGTTTGAAGAATATAACAAGTTGTTTAATTAGTGACTCCTAGGTGGGTTTATTTGTGCGTTTATTATTGTGGCCATAACATTTCAGTAAGTCCACTTTTGATCTCAATATGTACAAATAATGTTCGTATTGCTTTTGATTCAATAAAAAGTGTAGCTTAAATTTGTTTAACGTTTAGAGAACACCAGGTTCACACAAAGCTTGTCAATATTTTATCACTAAAAATAACAACTTCTTTCTCTCACATACTCCCTATAGTCCCTCTGCGTACCCCCATTTGAGAAACACTAGTGGGAATCATTTCTATTGAACTATTGTCACAATGGATGTCAGAAATGTAAGTTAAGACCTACTGTAAGTGTACTAGGCATTGCTACAATGGTCTATGTGTATGCCTGAGTGTGTGAGGGGAAGATCAGATACAATCTAACCCTCTCAACGCCAAGGATAAAAAAGTGTGTGTGGCATTAGTGTGAGGAATGTAGCAAGCGATCTCCAGACAAGCTAGCACGCCGTGGCAAACTGTCACTGTCCATCCCTGTTGATCATGCGAGATAGAGGTATTCGGTCACACCAGCGCACGTGCACGTGCACACACACACACACACACACACACACACACACACACACACACACACACACACACACACACACACACACACACACACACACACACACACACACACACACACACACACACACACACACACACACACACACACACACACACACACACACACACACACACACACACACACAGTCAAACTCAATAATATAACGCTCAACCACAAACAGAGCCATCCTTACAATCTTTCGGTCGTAATTCTCTCCGCTGCTGTAGGTAGTTGTCAGTGTGGAGGAGCATTCCTCCAGGTACCAGGGTTTGCGTCCACTCTCAGCTGTGCTGGAGATGGAGATGGTGTAGATTGAGTTGGTGTAGCCGTCACACGAGCAGTGGTCCCTGCTGCGCCCACCATTGCCCGACGCCCACACAAAGATGGAGCCACGCCCCTTCCTCCCCTGACAGGAAATGACACAATGTGTTACAGTAAGCAAAATTGTATTTAATCTGCATCTTTTTTCTACTTCACTTCCGCATTATGTTGGAGCAGACATTAATCAACTACAGCAGTGGTTTTAAACATTTTTCATATCAAGGTCCATGATTTTGGGGGGTGAATATGTGTGATCAATTGGCTAATAAAGGGCCAGGTCGTGCATCATTGTGATGTCAGAACAGGCCAGCTAGATATGGAGATCTAGTGGTGTGTCAAATTTGAAGTCGGTGGGGCAAACAGTTCTCCAGTTACCTGGATTACAGACATACACTCGTACATACACACGTACCCGAACAGAGACGTGGTGCATTTATTGATATACTAGAGTGGTGCCCATTGGGCACTGGCCTACTTAGAACGATGCAAGTTGGAAAAGCATGCTTGTGCTAGTAATAACTGGGTAGCAGTTATTACTAGCACAAGCGCTCTGCTTGTGCTAGTAATAGTTTTTGTCCAGTGCTTCGATGCGTATGTTGCCGTTTGATGCATATGCGCCGTGCCAGCGTATGACGTAATGACTACTTGTGCTTGATATGGCAGTGGTGTCAGATTACATACATGTATACATAGGGGCATTACCTTTAATCCTCCCGACACTAAAACATATCGTCATTACGTCACCATCGAAAACCAATTACACCCTGGCATTGGGTCCTTTAATTCACATCTTTATTACGTCATCATTGAGAGCTAGTTATACCAGTTATACCCTGACGTCATATTCTGCTACGATACATATGCATCAAACGGGGCATACGCAAAGTAACCACATTATACCGCTAATCAATTTACAAATTACATATACATAGAGGCATTTCCTTTAATCCAACCGACACTAAAAAAAATAAAAAATAAAAATAAAGAACAGGCAATGTACAGAAATGCAGTAGGACATAAGAACAATAGGGAATGTTTAGAAAACGTTTAGGTGTTAAAAGCAGCTTTATAAAAGTGAGTTTTTAGGAGGGATTTAAAGCGGGGGACAGATTCTGCAAGCCTTATCTCGAGGGGGAGGGCATTCCAGAGAGTTGGGGCTCTGAGTGCAAAGGCCCGGTCACCTTTTGTTTTTAGCTTAGATGTTGGGACCTCTAAGAGCGCCTTGTCTGAGGACCTTAAGGTGCGCTGTGGGACATAGGGCTTAAGTAGGTCAGATATGTAGGATGGGGCCAGATCAGAAATGGCCTTATACGTATACGCCACTCATCCATATTAATTACAACATTAAAAATCACACCCGTGTGAACTGAGTGGTGTAAGGTCTTATATAGACTGATCAGCTGTGGTCTGACGTAATGTCTGACGTAATGAAATCACACCCGTGTGAACTGGGTGACCATAGCAACCGTGCTCATTTTTTGAGCACAGACAGACAGACAAACAAAGCCAGTTGTAGGAGTGGTTTACACCACTCAAAAAAGAAAAATAACTCTATGACACTTTGTAGCGGTCGACAGTACTTGCGCGCTCTGCCTGCGCACTAGTAGGCATGGCCTACTTGTGTGCAACAAGCAAGTAGGCACTCGACAGAGTGCAGTTCAGAGCCCGGGCAGAGGCTTTTGTGCTGGTTCTGGACAACCGGTGATCCGACAGACTTGACACCAGGCACTGCACTCCCTGTGGTGGTGTCAAATTTGAAGTTGGTGGGGCGAACGGTTCTCGAGTTACGTGTATTACAGACGTACGTACACACACAGAGACGTGGTGCATTTATATTAGGATAGGCTTTGTCCTACTCCTCCCGCGCAGCACTCCCGGCTTACAGGTGCTGCCCCAGCCCATAAGAATACATGCGATAATATCACACATCCCGCCCGGCTTCCCTCTCCCAAACACAGGCCAATTATGTTCGTATATAGACGCTCGAAAAGCCGGATGCAACCGGAGTCAGAGACACCTGACTGATCCAGAATTCCTTGACATCTCACTTTAGTTTATGTACAGTATATGACTGTACTGTATTCCCATACATATCATGCATATTTGATATCTGCTATTTGATCTCTTTAATTTGCCCAAAAGACAGAGGTAGTCTTTATTACACACTTGTAACATTTGGTATTTGTATTAATTCTTATTTAAAATATAAATGCAATTTGTGGGAAGCTTGCACAAAGTCCACTCAAATACCAGTGTAAACGTCTGATGTAACAGTGAGTTGAGTCCCTACTCTTTTTTTTTTCCTTCTGTGAGGAAACACCCAAAAAGTAAAGTGATGGACAGCTGTCAGTGGTACTGCACATACAGCTCAGTTCTCTCAAGTGTATCTTCAGACTATCACACACGTCTCCAACTTGTTTGCCATCTCCACTCACATACACAAGCGCTCTTATACTTGCTCACCTCTCAAGGCTGTGATATATATCACCCTCGCCATGCCTGTCGCAAGTCTGTCATGAGTCTGCAAGAACTCCAGCGACGCACGCACGCACGCACGCACGCACGCACGCACGCCACAAAATCGCACAAAGACAAACATGCACTGCACGTACAGTTGAAATACGACACATTCACCACCAGCCAGTCTCGTCCCCATCGCCTTCTGTCAGATGCAGCAGGTTTTTTCAACCTGCTGCATGGTCTGTCAGCCAGTGAGTCAAGACCTTTTGTAGCCTTTTTTAAAACAGCATGACAGCTCCGAGGTCCCTCACGTCTGACTTCCACTCTCTCCATCCACCCTATGTCTCTCTTTTGCAAATATAAGTACACTGTGGGTCCATTTTTACACACACATTAAAATGAACACTTGCAGTGTATATACACGTGCTGAACTTGTAGACATGTCAGCCAGCCCTTATGATGGAACGAAAAGTGTGTGTGTGTCTCCCCTCCTCTTAACCTCCATCATAGCTTCTCTGCTCCGTGCAGTCACCTAGCTAGATGTTATGCAAATGCTCAGAGGACTCTGTAAAGGATGTCATGAATATGCAAATAGATCAGGGACTCTGATCAAAATGATGGCTAGAGGTGCCTCACAGGCAGAGATTAACTGGATAAGACTCAAACACTGTCGTGTAGGCTTCAACACATGCATTTCCAGTGAGCGAGAGTGTGTGTGTGTGTGTGTGTGTGTGTGTGTGTGTGTGTGTGTGTGTGTGTGTGTGTGTGTGTGTGTGTGTGTGTGCATGTGCACGTGTCTGTTGGAGGGTGCACCTCTTTCATGATTCATATCATGTGTCTGCATGTGAGCAGTGAGCCAGTAAGCTGGTTTCTGTGTCCATTTCTTTCTATTCCCATGTGCACTTAGGCAGAGAAAAATACCGGAACGCTCAACACAAAACACACTTGCCCCCATTTGCTTCTTGCAGTTCTTGTATTCTTTATAACCTCGTTTTACTGAGGTTAAGGTGAGGAATACGTTTGATAATATTGTGCATTGTGATACTGCTTGAAAGAATATTGTGATATTATATTTTTCCATATCGCCCACCCCTAGGAATAAAGTTAGATTTAGGAATAGTTTTACTGAGATTACGTTGGGGAACACCTGGTGGCGACCGTTCCGAGGTCACCGGATTAGACCCGGGGCCAATGTGTTTTGGGGCAAGCATCTGTATAGTGGTGATGGTGAACAGTACAAGAGGCTGTGTGTGTGTGTGTGTGTGTGTGTGTGTGTGTGTGTGTGTGTGTGTGTGTGTGTGTGCGTGTGTGTGTGTGTGTGTGTGTGCAAGCCTGTCTGTCACCTACCGAGCGGATCCCATTCTCAAAAGCCTGTCTGGCCAGGGAAGCTGGCCCGTCCACGGTCTTTCCATCATCATCTGGTCCCCAGCTGGCACTGTAGATGTCTATGTGCCGTGGCTGCAGGCTCAGAGACTTGGCCTCCACCATGTCTGTTACATCTCCATCCAGCATACGCACACCTAGGGGTCATCAAAACAACCACATCCAATATCTAACATAAATGAAAAATAACTGCATAAGAGCAAACATGCAACTCAGAATCAGCTGATTAATAATATAACTTATTCCATATAGATAGAGGGGGGATATTTATCTCTGCTTAGCTGCAGGTATAGTCCTAAGAAGTTATTCATAGTACAAACGGACAGTCGGACACCATTGATTCAACCGTTTCATCAGTTTTAATTGAAATTGCAATTTGAGCAGTACTTTTTATCCATGACGTTAAATCATGATTCTCAGGCTCTGTGATAATCACATTTAACGAACATCTTGTTGGGATTCATGCATTAACTAAAAAGGGGCGGTCTGCCGAGCGCAAAACTCCATATCAGACAAGCAACTCACCTCCTATCCTGGCATTATATGCAATCCCCACAATGCAATGGGAGTTGTTCGCCGATGCAGCAACTTCACCTGCACACCGTGTCCCGTGTCTGAGGAAAGAACAAGAATAGACAATATATTACAAGTCTAACACATACAAGCCATGTGTGAGTAAGAGAATGTCAGTGGCATGCTAAAGTAAATGTTCACACAAGAATGCTTGTACACACAATCCCAATATAAACAGCTTTTGAAGTGGAAGGCAGGCATCCTTGCAAGTAAACATAGATCTACACAGATAAATGTGTACATTCCTGTAGTGGAATTCCTAAACAAAATGGTACAGTCCAGAAATACAAATTGAAATACCCGCAATTCCTCCTCTCTGCCTCATGGACCTAGCTAAGGACATTCATGTTGTCTAGTCAGGCTTTTATAATGTCCCTTCCCCGCATTAATGTGCAGTAATACAAAGACTGTTATTCCATCATTCCAGTGACGTGAACACATTACACAATTACAAGTGCTGCACGCACGCACACACATATTTCCAATGTGCGCGAGGGGGGGGGGGGGGGGGGGGGGGGGGGATCACGCACACGCACGCGTAACATTCCACCAGTAACTGCAGTGGTGACAATCGGTCCAGGTCAGCAACCAGCGTCAACAAACATGAGTGTGTTTTGCATCCGCCGTCTCCTCCACAACACTGCTCGTTGGCTCAGCACCAGACACACACCCCCTGCTGGGAACATCTGCACCACAACACCCCCCGGAAACTGCTCTGACCGCTGCCATGGAAACCCAGCATCTAGCTATCAAAGCTCCCAGGGGAGTGACAGAGAGATGGGGGCCAGGGGAGTGACAGAGAGATGGGGGCCAGGGGAGTGACAGAGAGATGGGGGCCAGGGGAGTGACAGAGAGATGGGGGCCAGGGGAGTGACAGAGAGATGGGGGCCAGGGGAGTGACAGAGAGATGGGGGCCAGGGGAGTGACAGAGAGATGGGGGCCAGGGGAGTGACAGAGAGATGGGGGCCAGGGGAGTGACAGAGAGATGGGGGCCAGGGGTGTGACAGAGAGATGGGGGCCAGGGAGTGACAGAGAGATGGGGGCCAGGGGAGTGACGGAGAGATGGGGGCCAGGGGAGTGACGGAGAGATGGGGGCCAGGGGAGTGACAGAGAGATGAGGGCCAGGGGAGTGACGGAGAGATGGGGGCCAGGGGAGTGACATTGAGATGGGGGCCAGGGGAGTGACAGAGAGATGGGGGCCAGGGAAGAACTCCCAGGGGAGTGACAGAGAGATGGGGGCCAGGGGAGTGACAGAGAGATGGGGGCCAGGGGAGTGACAGAGAGATGGGGGCCAGGGAGTGACAGAGAGATGGGGGCCAGGGAGTGACAGAGAGATGGGGGCCAGGGAAGAACTCGCAGAGCACTTTAGAGTGAGTCCACTAGTTTCAAGGTAAAGTTAATCATATTGGCATGTCCACACTTGATGGATATCAAACAGTATACATACACAATAAATAGAAGTCTATGGGTGTTGGAAAAGATGTGAAAAGGTCCTCCTACCTGTAAAGGCCAAAAGTCCTGCCCATATCTTGGGTAACTTCTAGTTAGCCTTTTCTGTGACTCTACAGCGCTTGAGGAAGACCTGCTGCGAGTCTGCGATCGATACTGGCTCATTAGTCTAGTAGCCAGCCCATAGAGCCCCATTGTGAACCCGGACATGTTGAGTACACCAAGGTTTTATGTTAGAAATGTTTAGTATGGATCCCCAGCATGTAGAAACTGCCAGATGCTAACTTGCATATGTTGAGCAATTTTCATAATATGTGACCATACCAATTACAACCTATAGAAGGCAAAATATTCAAAATTTCATCATGCTTTATGTTGCATGTGACATGTCAAACTAGGGGGTTTTCATGATGCTGAATCCATTCCAAGCATTAGTTTTGCAAAAAAAACACTCATTGGGCTAAAAACGGCCAATGCCGTCATCACAAATTGATGATGACATTACATTTAGGCAAGTGGGCATGGCCGTTTTAAGCCGTTTTCAGCATCATGAAAACCCCCTAGTTTGACACATCACATGCTAGATAAAGCATGATGAAATTTTGAATATTTTGCCTTCTATAGGTTGTTAATGGTATGGTCACATATTATGCCAATTATGAAAATTGCTCAACATATGCAAGTTGGCATCCGGCAGTTTCTACATGCTGGGGACCCATACTAAACATTTCTAACATAAAACGTTGGTGTACTCAACATGTCCGGGTTCACTTTTTGGCTACTAGGCTTAGGGGACTGACCACTAATTAGTTGGTCTCCATTTAAAAAAACAATACTTCTAACTAGTGTCCCGATAACGTTTTTTTTGCTCCCGATCCAATCATTTGATTTTGAGTATCTGCCGATACGCGTTTATGCCATATCACAATAGTACAATATCCCAAACCACAGACAATTTCCAGTCTAATATCATGATATGGATATAATATTGATACTAGGGATGTCCCGATCACGTTTCTTTGCTCCTGATCTGATCATTTAAAAATGACGTGATCGTTCCCCATTTCCGATCACCCTATCCGATCGGGACAACTTCTAACAGCCGAGCTACAGCAGGCTTTTCAGCGTGCGTTTACACGTATATGCACAAACGCACACACACACTTAAAGATCCAGTCCTATTTTAAGTGCGTATGCGGGGCTCACATGTGCACGCAAACACGCGCTGAAAAGCCTGGTGTAGCTCAGCCGTAACACATGGGTTTTCAACTGATTGCGAACGAGGGACCACCACCACCCTGACTTAGAATCAACCCGGGGGTCACCGTTGGGTGGGGAATGGGTATATGGGCTAAGATTAGTGCCTTGAGAACACTTGCTATGAATTGCATGTGTATTATCCCACAGTTTCTCTACCAATTGTCCATTGACAACTAATAATTTCCTAATAATAATGACTCAACTCAACCAGACAATCCGGTGCACTTCCCCCTCTTGAGATTAGAACTCCCTTTTTCTGTTGAATTTCATGACCTCCGACTTGTCAGTAAATTACTACATGGACGGTCACCATAGATCACAAAGTCATTCAGTTCACGGTTTCTCAACGTAGCTCAGTCGCATTTTGACCACAAGGACATGAGTTCAATCCTGGGCACCGCCAACTCAGGCTTGGGAACAGCAAATTGTGCGGTAAGTATTGGGAGCTGATAGTAGGTGTGGCACTCCACCTTTGCAATCCATCTCCTACGGGTCTAGTGACAGATACCGACAATAAGCCACTCCAACCTACTTAGAGTTAAGAGCATTCAGTGATACTTTAAGAGCTAATTAGTAATCAATGATCACTGATATGTTTTCCTAGACTACCCCAATAGTCTTCTCTCACTCAATTCCACAGCTCAACTTCCATAAACTGTGGCAATCTTTGATATGTATGGTCTTTTTTATGCATCAATTTAGAATTTTCTGCCAACTCAGCCAGTGCTACCCAGGGTCTATTTGTGTTTTAAACAAGATAATCATAATCAGGTACAACATGCACACACACGCACACATACATGCACACATTTACCGCGGTTGCACTTCCATGGGGACAAAATGTCCGATGCTGTGTGTGTGGCACAGACGTGATCATTTCATGGCAGTCTAAGGCAGGGGTTTGCCCCCCAGGTTGAGAACCCCTGGTCTAAGGAGCTATGCAAGGGGGAAGGTTTTGAGTGACTGTTAAAAACAACCCAAAACAAAAGAAAAAAGCCCCTCTTTACACCTCTCAGTGGTGGGTGATTGGACTGAAATTGGAATAAAATTGTAGCGAAATAAAACAAAGATCCAAATGAATCAGGGGTTCATTATATTATTTTCATAAGACGCTGTGCATTTTCCAACTTTGTTGTCTCTCACCAGTAAACAGACTGTCTATTGATTTTAGCGATAAGCTAATTCACATCTGCTGTGCTGGTCTATTCTTGAACTACACCAATATTCTTTTCTAGTAGGCTGAGTAATATATCCTGCATGAGTGCTCAAACCTCAGAGACATTTACCACACAGAGAACATGGCATTAAAGACTGAACAATTTTCTTTTGACAAATAATATTGTGGTGGAGTATGAATTCAGTCTTAAGGGGTGATCCTGTCACTGAGCTGTATGTGTAAGCCTCATGTCTCTTTAAGACAATACATTACCAGCTGGGTCTGAGCCCTTGCCAAGGCATTTGGGCCACAGCAGCCAAACACATACACAGCAGACCCGCACGCATGCGCGTGCGCGCGCACACACACACACACACACACGTGCACACACACACAGAGCACTTGGCCAAATTGGCACAGGATGTTAGGTTCCTAGGCAGGGTAGTAGTGTGGTGACACACACGCTCTCAGTTACGCACACACACCACAAGAAACCACAACCCACCCACGAGTCACCTTTAATATATTTAATCGCAGGCCACAACAAAACAGCCAAACATACTCAACCCCATTTCTGATATTTATCAAGAGGACAGATGCGCACGCACGTGCGCACGCACGTACATACATACTACATACACACAAATCTGGTCCTCACATAGATGCAGTATACCCGCAGCTGCACTCATCTTCATTTTTACACATCCTGTACATGATTATGATGTAATCCTGGGTTAGCGTACTGGTGTCTTACTTGTTCTCATTGTTTGCATCATAGCGAGGCATGGGGTCCATATCATTGCCATTAACGTCAAAGCTGGCTTGTGGATCCTTAAGGAGACACAGAGGAGTAGGGTCAGTAGGGTTAGTAGTCACCTTCTAAAGGCTGTGTTATACTTGCAATACAATCGGCTGTGGCAATGTGTCACTATTTTTCATTTGTATTATTATTGATGTTGTCCGTAAAACAACCTATAAGCATGCAGTAAATGTGAACAGGATATGAAAAAAAGACTATTGTACAATTCCATAGAAAAGTATTTTAGTCAGTGAGTTCAAAGTCAAGAATATAAATCACCTTTGTACACCATTAGTAGCCAAACATTTTACTTGTGTGAGTGTGTAAGAGAGAGGGAACGTGACATCTTAACAAATGAATGGAGCTTCCCAAACCTAATAAAGCATCACGTCAGTTCTGTGAATCGAATGCAATCAGTGCTAACACAATTTGGTGTATTGGGTGCTCAGGGCATAAACAAATCAAGGCATTAAAAGTAGCAAATAATCTCAATGTGGTGACCGTTAAGCAGGGTGTAAATCCCTCAATGTCGTGACCGTTAAGCAGGGTGTAAATCGGTGGTTCCCAAACTTTTCACGTCGAAACCCAAAATGTTTGCCGTTGCAAGCTTGTAGATCTGCCATTTTCTTAATCCTCCTTAATTATTTATTCATGGAATTTCTTAGATTGATTTGTACACACACACACACACACACGCACGCACGCACGCACGCACGCACGCACGCACGCACGCACGCACGCACGTAGGAAAAGACAATGGGATTTTTACTCGAGTCGTGACCCATACAAATGTATCCGTGACCCACAAATTGTTCCCAACCCACTGTTTGGGAAACAGTGGTGTAAATAAATTGATCTACTCGTTTGACTTGGGCTTACCTGCTGCCTGAAGCAAAGAATGATCTTCAACTATTTGGCTTTCTTCATATAAACACATACCTCAGCATGTGCATACACAAGCACACACATACACAACTTATAAATATGTACACAGCAAGACTCACACGTGTGTGTATATGATGGAATCAACTGCCATGATTCAATTAAGACTTTCTCAGGTGTATTTGGAAACGGAAATTGTCAAATGAAATCCCTTAATTCACCGAAATGATTTATTTTATTCTATAAAAGAAAATTGCCTTTGATTTCAGACGACTTGAAATGTCGACAACCATGAGCTCAACACCACTTGTTCAGTGTTTTATTTGCTTCCACGGACACAATTGCACCTTATTCGAAACAACTTTTTGCATGCAATCCAATGAATTATCTTGTTTTGGCAACACATTTTGTCCTTTCATTTACATGCCACCTACATACATACACTATGAAGTTGGGTGGATGTTATTAACCTATTTACTGTCCTTTGACTTGTATAATTATGTGTGGATTACTTTAAGATCACCACCATTGTTTGTGCAATAATATTTTCATATTCAAATAATTCCTTGAGAATTCATAATAGTCAGATACTGTAGCTACTTCTCTAAAGTATCTGTATAGTCTGAGATAAGGTTATCATTGATAACGAAAACTAATGAAGTAAAGAAAATAAAAAAGTAAACTGAAAATTAGGCTTTCAAAGATTTTTTTCTTAGTTTTAGTCTTGTACTGGTATCAGGTACGGTCGCCCCTAAATCATCTCGCCCCTCGATTTTTCCGCCGACCTCGCGCCGACCGCTCGGTCTGACGGTTCTTGTATTCTTTATTTTGTTTTACTGAGAATAAGGTTAGAAATAAGTTTAGGGTTAGGCATCATTTTACTGGGGTTAAGTTTAGGTATAGGGTTAGGCATAGTTTTATTGAGGTTAAGTTTAGGAATAAGGTTAGGTTTAACCGTTTAAGCATAATTTATTTAGGTTACTTTAGGAATACCAGGCCGCGCAGTTCCGACGGCTGTACGCATTTTAATCGCACTATTTTTTCACCGCGGAACGTTGTCTCTGGACGAGTTTCAGACGGACCTGCGTGGAGTGTCCGTGTCCTCTTAGTCTTCAGACAATAACACCACCAGACACTCGGACATTTCACCAGACCAGGGGAAGCCGCTGAGATCACTTTGCTTGTCCCCATGGATTGGAAATAGGATTTAAAAGGCTATCCGATGATAGCGTGGATTACAGCACAGTTGTGTGCAATTATTCAATAAAGAATTTGCATATCACCGCACCTCGTCAAGCCTCCAGTATCGGCTCGATGCGAAACATGTTGCACCGAGCCTAGCCTGGAAGCTAGCGTCAACAACAGTAGCTCTGGTCAATAGCGTAGTTAGGACTCAGGAGGAGTTCTATGGTACTTCATTTGATCCTTTCCCCTCACACCCGCGGAAGTGCAGGCTGTGCAGCCCCTCGTTTTTAGCACAAAAAAGATGTTGAAAGCCTACTTTCCTCCTTCTAACACTATGGATCAGAGCTGACGTTATTCCAACTCCCAGTAGCAGTTCAAGGATGACATGGTTTCTAACTAAACGGTTATGGCCAACTAAAATGTAAAATCTGTTATGGCCGTTACTGTATGTCCACGGAAGAAACACAGAGGTGTTTTCTTATGGTCATGTCACATATTTGCTCCCCCAAGCCCCCCCAACCCTGTGGAACGCATTCCCCAAACGCTCAGAGACATGCCCCCCCCCCACCATCCAAACCTTCAATATTGCTTTCCCCAGCTATTTAATTTAATTTCTTAGTGTTTTTCCCCTAATAAAGTTGTTTTTGATTTCTCATGTCCCCCTTGTAAAGCATATTTGGGTACTCAGAAAAGCTCAATATAAATTATTAAATTTGAGATATTATTATTACCCCTATTATTATTACTACAAAACAATGTTTTATTGCTTAAACTTATGTATTCATTGATTCACTAGTATACCAAAATCCATTTAAAAAATACTTCTCACAGTTCTCAGGTTAAAATATTGATATGCGATTAATTGAGATTAACTAATTACAAAGCCTCTGATTCATTAGATTAACTTTTTTAATCGAGTCCCAGCCCTAATATATATATATATACGGTACTGTAAATATCATTTTTATCCCATGATTTTGCAACCCATTTTTTCACCCAGTGTCAATTATCTAATGTAATCCTGGGCGCTACACTTCCTCTGCCAACCTGGGGGCGCAGCGGACCTGCTCCCTTCTATGCATGAGGAGTCCAAGCTGCTTCTTTTCACCTAGCCTCGGTACCCAGGCTTTCATTTTCGTCGGCGCAAAAAATGAAAGCCTGGGGAAACTCATTGGCCGCTCTGGTCTAGAAGTGGGAATCGCTCCAAATGATGTGACGTAGTGCTGCACTAGGGGGGAGAGGAGGGACCGGGGCTGACGGACAGATCGGTGAACCAATCAGGGCGTGCGTAAATATCATGCGTGACGCGCCCCTCTAGACCAGAAACCTAACACATTAGCTCAGGCTACTTTTCACCTGACAGGGGAGAGTTTCACCGGCCGGACGCATGCAGCAAAGGCCGTCATGGACGGGACTCGAACACGCAACGCGTCAGGCCAGAGCCTATATGTGGCATGCGCCTGGACCACCAGCGGGCGCACCTGAAGACTACTTTTTCAACCACTGAAGGAAGTAGGGATGCACCGAAAGGGAAATTCTTTGCCGAAACCGAATACCGAATATAGGAAACAGTTGGCCGAAAACCGAATACCGAATATCCGAATATGATTAATATTATATATTTTTTTTCTTACCATTGCTGTCATGGCCATACCTTAAAGCTACCTGATTTATGGCAAAATAAATGGTTATGGCAAAACTTAACTTAAATAATAATCACTTATTGGTCCATAAAATATTTATTCAGCTCTTTTGAATGCATTAATTGCATACACTATTCGGTGATATATTTTCTGCCTATTCGGGCCGAAACCAGGCCGAAAATGCATTTTTAGCCATTTTCTGCCAAATATTTTCTGCGGACGAATATTCGGTGCACCACTAGAAGGAAGTCTTGTGTTTCATCCTGTGAGTGCCAATCTGTCTAAAAGAAAGACCATAATGACCTGGCATGTAATAATACCAAAGAGGTGACCATGGCTGTTGTTGGCTTGAACATAGAAAGGACGAGAGACATAGAGAGACATGCCTGAAATACCCAGCAGTGAGTGAGACATCCACACCTCTTTTGTGCACAATAACACAACAAGCGAAAAAAATAAATAAATAAGTGTGCATGTATTAATCACAAATGCACACATTTCTATTTTTATATTGGTGCTATCCATAATATTAAGTTCGGTTCTAAGGATCACATTCAGGGTCTGTGTGTCAAAGACAGGCAATGTTTTCACCTATGATACATGTCATTTTATCTGGCTGAGTTTCAGTGGTGTAAAATAACTAAGTACATTTACTTAAGTACTGTACTTAAGTACAATTTTGAGGCATTTCTAATTTCATTGAGTATTTTCAATTACCAATACTGTTACTTGTACTCCACTACATTTCAGAGGAAAATATTGTACTTTTACTCCACTACAATTATAATTGAATTATTACAAAACACACTAACCACTTCAGCCCTATACCCTATGTATATTCCGGCCATTTGAAAATAGCAGATCTACAAGCTCACAATGCATCAGATCAATAGATCAGCTATTTTCAAAATATTTTTTACACATTTTGACATTTGACTTGTGAAACAGGACATTCTGCATAATGAATACTTTTACTTTTGGTACTTTAAGTACATTTTGATACCAATACTTTTGTACTTTTACTCATGTAAATATTTAATTCTAGACTTTTAATTGTAAACAGACTATTTCTACATTGCAGTATTGATACTTTAACTTAACTTTTATATTTTGTGTTTTCTTTTGTATTTTTTTATATTGTGCTAAATAAAAAATAAATAAAATAAGGAAAATAATGACAACATAACTCATTCATAACTTCTGGAGGGCCATTATAACTAAGCCTCTGAGACGTTCTGAACACCCAAAGTGTGAGAAGTGAGAGGTACTGTACTAGTCTCACGAGCCAAGGAGGTACAAGCCCTCTGAAATCCCTCACTAGTGACCGTGCACAAACACAAAGCAAAAACACAAAGCAAAACCTCCTATAATAATAGCACGCACTGCTTCAAATAGTTTCATTTATTTGCAAATGTACATTGACAGTCTAAATTATTACTTGCGCAAGAAGAGCGAGCAAGTACTGCGATCGGCTTGGTATGTACAGTATGTATGTATGTATGTATGTATGCATGTATGTGTCCTCTCTTGTTTACATTTGACGTCACCATCAACAGCCAATAAGGGACCACCATTCTTTGTGACGTAACAAAGGTACGTTTCAAGGTTGGTATAAGGTCAATAACGGGTCTAAAGGATTTAGAACAGCAGTTGTATTAGACATTAGTTAGTAGCACTCAAAGTAGAGATACAATACAAAGCGGTGATGCCAGTGGTGAGTGCTCCTTATGGCGGCTCTGCCTGCACACAGATGCAAGGCGCAAGATGCCATCTCGACAGAGTGCACTTCTAGTTATTGGTTTAGGTTGTCATTATACTTAATACTAGGGTTGTCCCGATCGGATCGGGTGATCGGAAATCGGGGCCGATCACGTAATTTTCAAATGATTGGAATCGGATCGGGAGCCAACAAACGTGATCGGGACATCCCTAATATCAATGTTATATCCATATCATGATATTAGACTGGATAATATATATATATATAATATGTCTGTGATTTGGGATATTGTACTATTGTGATATGACATAAACGTGTTCTATAAAATATAAATATCGGATCGGGAAAAATCGGTATCAGCAGATGCTCAAAATCTAATGATCGGAATTGGAAAAAACGGGACATCCCTACTTAATACTGTAACTGTATAATATTAACGAATTAACGAGTCTGCGAACAATTGTTGTTGATTACTGAATACAGCCAACGTCTGTTTGTAGACATGCACGACACGTGTTCTAAGAGCAACATGAGCTGCACTCAATACAATACACTCATTACTAATACCTTCTTCCAGACAACTGTAGGACTTGTCCCATGGCAAGAGGCCATTGTCAGAAGAGATCTACTGTCCTAGTTGTCCTTAATCTTGCGATATTTATTATTTTCGGTACAATGATGTTTTGATGATGATATTTTTCATGTCCAGCATTGTATTGCTCTGCTCCACTGAAGGGATTTTATGAACTATACTACTGTATACTACTCTCAGTATTGTAGTCGTTGTTGAGGCTCAAATATACTCCCGCAAAATCCGGGAGGGAGAGACGGGCAGGGGGTGGAGCTGTTCATGCTTTCTAAGTGTCTGCTGCACTAAGCTCTGACACGTAGAAATTGCCTGCAGAGCATGGACTTCGACTGTTTCACTGCATTAGTACTTTATAATCAAGCTCCCTCTTGTCCTCTATGTCATCCCCTTGTCTCCAAGCTCTAATTCTTGAACTAAGTCTCCTCCCCTTCATGTCTTACTTAACCCTGAACAACTTTGCTAAAAAAAAAAGAAAAAACATAACGTAGTAATGAGTTTGAGTCTGTCTGTATGTCTGAACAATGTTGCATGCCCTAACGCTAACGCTAACCCTAAAAACGAACCTGTCAAGACACGAATAGAAGACTCACATCATTTTAGGATTGTTGGGCGGAAGTCTACGGAGCTTAGGCGCAACCTACGTGCCAATGTAACCTTGGCATGACATGGTAGCCAACTACATCCAAGTCAAGTCACCTCTCTCTCCCTCTCTCTCTCACCCCCTAGCCTGGATGCTCTCAAGCCTACCTCACCCAACACCCAAGTCTGAACCAAAGTCAGTCAGTCAGCCACCACCATGTTTCACATCAGCAAAATCAGGATTAGCTTGATCTGAAGCCATTGGAGTGGTGGGTTTATAGTGTATTACCAGAGCAAAATGTACTATTAAATGAACTGAAATATAATGTATAAATATAAACAAGATGTCAAAGTTTTTTAATTGAAATAAATCAGGATTTGTGGCCTATAGGGGGAGGGCATAGTGACGTGTTCGGTAGGATTTTGGCTTATTTGGGCGCCATCTTCCTGCCAGGCTACTTGGCTGCCAGTCTGTAGTTCGTAAGTTTGCTTGTCAGTGACGCTGGTATGCACACTGTCACTGCAGTACACAATCTTTCATCTCTCCTATCTTTGACTTGTCACAACTCTTCTACTCTATGGCTCTGGATCGACGGCGGTATTATTATTATTCACCGTTCGGGTTCTGATCTGATAGCCACCTCCCCTCCCCTCACGTCAAAACAGTTCTCAATGTTTACATCTTACTTGACGAGAAGACATGTGGACATATCCTTACGGAACCAGGGAGAGGGTGAAAAACACCACGAGAGTGACGAGTGATCAGTCAAACATGTGTTCGTGACCACGACGCGGATCTGTCTGTATGCGATCTGATTATTATTTTGATTACACTGTCATGCTCGTTTGAGGACAGGTAGAGAGCAGAGGATACATGTGTTTGGGAATCAAAGAAACCATACAGCGTGTATTTAATTATTTGATATCTGCGACAGTAAACGCACTGCGACGCTACAATGGAAGCATAATTATGACGGCCCGCGGTGGAATGGACAAGTTAGGGTATCAAGTTTATGTTATCTTGTCATCTGACACCCAAACCATACAGTGTTTATTTAATTATCTACAATGGTATATGTCTCCACAGTGAGGCTGGAAAATGTAGCCTAGCAGCCTACTACTATAGCCTACTAGCCTACTGGTAGGCAGGAAAATGGCAACCCGGAATAACCCAGAATAACCCGGAGCGAACCTCCTCCCTATGCACTGGCCCTATATATATATATGTTTGATAAAAACTTCATTTATCCCCTCACATTTTCACATCCCAGAACAGTGTATTCAATCAAGTAATGAGTTTGTGAACATAACATTTTCTCAAAGATTATTTCAATAAAATACTTTTATTTTGATTCATCAAACTAACAAAATTAGTATAATCTGTGACCAACCTTAAAAAGTAATTGTGGATATCTCCCAATGCACAACCACAACGGTATGCAAATACAGAAAAGCATATTACAGGTTTTTTGTTATCCATTATGATTTTATGCTAGTATTATGGATTTGGAAAATAAAATTAGAAATAAAAGATTCAATGTCACAGGTCTTTTTCCCCTATATTTAAAAAGCTGTAATTCTGTTATCCGTTTTAACACAAAACAGATCATTAAGAATTCCAGGTTGGAATCTTAGGACCGCCCACTGGTAATCTCATGTCCATCTCTTTTTGCCAAATGAAAATAGAGATAATGAAAATAGTGATATTGTACACTCTAAACAGTAAACACAACCAGAAAACATACTAAAATCATTACACCAGGTCCAGGTACCATAGATGCAAACTAGCTATAGCCTATACTATAGCCAGTTTGCAACTGGCTATAGTTTCTAATCTTTCTGTGGGAAAGATTAAAGCCCTGATATTAAAGGACAACTTTAGTTTTTTTCAACCAAGGTTCATGTTTTAGGTTGTTATTAGAGAAAGTAAAAGATGAGTGTTCATTGCTTTTCATTTGCTGCTTTCTTTCGTTTTAGCAATTTTAGCAATTTTTTACAGGGGGCGGGGGCATTCGGAAATGGTCCAAAATATGTATTATTTTTACATATTTTACACATATTTTTACATGGTGATTTTTTTATTTATTATTTACTATAGTCCTATTAGACCCCAAGAAATTATATCTGGACACAAAAGATCACGAGATCTATTGAATGTGACAAACTGACATATTAAGCCTACAACACACAGTATGGCATCGCCCTAGTACCTCTACCTTCACGTTCAGTATAGATCCTGTGATATTTTGTGGCCAGATGTAATTTCCTGGGGTCTAGTAGGACTATAGTCAGACCTGCACACAGGCGGTGCGCCAGTGCGCATGCGTCGTCAAAATTCATTCTGCGCTGTCAATCAAGCACCGGGAAGCGCTTCTGCGTACCAACAGCTGGGGCCGCCCAGAATGATTATTATGGCCAGAATACTAGTACATTCTGTGGCCTACTGGCCAATCACTGGCCAATCACAGCACGTCTTGCATAAGTGCACTGGCCATTGTGGCCAATCACAGCGCGTGCTTACTCAAACAAGGGAGGATTCCATGCTGCTTGCTGCTGGGAGGGGGGCGAGTAGTTTACTACTCGCCCCCCAGGACAGGAGTTTACTACTGAGTAAACCTGACACAAATGGTTCGGCTTCTCCGTTTCAGATAGCAAACTACTGTAGTCCCCGGTGTAAAATGGCATGCTTTGGATGCTCTGCACTCTTCCCATTCGACGCTGTGCTTGTGTTTGTTTTCCGGGTGCTGGAGCAGCATGGTTGCTCGTGTGCGAAGGTGCGATGCCGTCTCTCACAGCCTAGGCACCGGCCACCGACTTTTTACGGCTACAGGTTTTAGTTCCGACATAGTGGAGTGGGAAGAGTTTAAAGCATAAAACACAACATGACGTTTATCAACACCGTGTCCCGACATACTGTCCCTTATTATCGTAAAGTCGGGTAGTGTACACGGTTTATTTTTGCACTGAGGAGCCATGTGTGTCTGACTGTACGTCACCTCGGCTAAAAACAAAAGGGAAGCCCGACATATGCTTCGCCGTACGATGTGTCGCATGTTAAAAAAAATAGCTGATCTGCAAGCTCACAACGTGTCGCCTCCGCAACACGTTGTGAGCTAGTAGATTTTTTATTTAAATAAAAAAAGTATCTAAATATTGCTTTGATTGATCATATTATCCTTAGGAAGTATTACGTTGTTTTTATTAGAATATGCATTCCATAAGGCTGGACCACACATGGACCTAGAGGCAATTTGCAACTCTAGATTTTTTTTTATAATGGGATGAATCTAGAGTTGCAATACCCTCCATTGACTCCCCACTCATCCAATAAATATCGTTTTGCTATAAGTTATTCATGCATCCCTCTTTTATCCATCCGGCGAGACGGGTCGCCGCATTTTTGGAGCACCAAGTAACTTCTCCAGGTGCTCCTCTGAGTACTAGACCAAAAAAGTTGTGTGTAGCCCTGACTATAGTAAATATTAATAAAGAAATCGTCGTAAAATGTTGTAAAAAAAAGGACGCATGTAGCCCCATGTTCGAATGCCCCCGCCCCCCTGTCAAAAATAGCTAAAATCCCTAAAACAAAAGAAAGCAGTAAATGAAAAAAAAATGAACACCCACCATTTACTTTGTCTAATAACAACCTAAAACTTGAACCTTGGTTCAACTAAAGTTGTCCTTTAAGGATCTGGACATCTTGAATTGTCGGAATCTGGATCCTATCATGAATTTCTTTGAGATACCAAGACAAGATTTGGCTGGATTATCTGACCCTGGATCACAAAATATAGGATTTTAAAATCTGATCCCTCAGGGATTAAACATTTTGAACTCCTGGGCCCAGGTGCAAACGTATAAACACACACAACCATAATCCACAAACATAAAAGCTTGCTCACGCAACCACTCACTGAAAATAACACAAACACACATCAAGCAACCAAATGCTTCCATCTAGTCTCCCCAGTAGTTGTACATGCACACATAAACACAAAATACATTTAGCCTACACCCACCGACACAAACTCATGCCACACACACGTGCATACACACACTCACGTAGTTCTGAATGAGGTCTGGGTGGTTTCTCTCGATGCCATCGTCCAATATGGTCACCACTACGTCTTTACCAGTGTATCCCCTCTTCCACGCCCCCATGATGTTCATATCAGACTGGCAGTTAAAGACGTCATCATTACAATGCTAGGCATGGAGGTCAGAGAGAGAGAAGGAGAGGGAGAGGAATAGCAACAAAGATGGTAGAAGAGAGAAAATTCATTAGGTTCTTGTTTCCGTTTTCTATTCAATTAACCACTTAAACAATCAATCACTTCACCCATGTTCAATCTAAGTTCATATAATTGGCCCCTCTATTTGGTCTGTGTCTCAGAGAAGGGCTTTTGGACAGTCCAGCCATAGATATATATAAAATAAACTCTAGATGGCTCAAGGCGGAGTTTCTGACGTCGTTCACCCGGCAGCCATCTTACTAGCTATTTTAGAGAATGTGGTTAACACTGTACATGAGTTGGAGAGCATGCACATTGAAAAAATAAAAGGTACTGAAAAAAGAACCTTTCATGACAGAATTTTTAAATACCCAATACTCAAAATTCTGTGATCTTATTGATAGGAAATGGACAAAATAAACAAAGTAATGAAAAAACTGACGTCCAAGGCCAGGGAGATTAAATATATTTGGCCTCACACAAACATGCAGGCAAAGGCACACATTCATGCAAGCACCAGTTATTGACCCAACGTTCAGACAGTTCTGTGCAGGAACTAAAGAAAATAATGTTTAGGACTTAAGGTCAAAGTATTAACAGTTATCTATACAAAGTTAATGGTTAACAGAGTCGAGGTCAAACACAGGGTGAAATATAGCGCAATGCGCAAGTCCACACATTATATTTATCATAATATATCCCAATTTGTATTATTATAGCGTTACGTGTCGACCTTAACCTAACCCCAAATAGTCCTTTTTGAAATTGACAGATTCAATTTCCTTAGTGGAGAGGCTTGTCCTTATCGCACGCACGCACACACACACACACACACACACACACACACACACACACACACACACACACACACACACACACACACACACACACACACACACACACACACACACACACACACACACACACACACACACACACACACACACACACACACACACACACACACACACACACACACACACACACACACACACACACACGTGCAGTAATAAGGACCAGGTTATAACTTCTCTGAACCCCTGGCCCACAATCACTAGCAGAAAAGCACAAAATGGCATTGTACTTTACTACTTTTATATCCAGACCATACACAAGCGAATCAATAAAAGTGCTGCCACACAAGTACAGCTGCAAGAGTCAGAGCAAGAGAACATCAATATCAATGTTTTATTATGGCATTAATACTCACAATATACCACATACTGCTCCACTTAAGGTCATTATAAAATATGTTTTGGGCAGGGCTGGTGTGGGCGGGACTTGACAGGGAAAGGGGCGGGGATGGCTTGTAATCTCTCTTGATCCTCCTCTTCACCACCTGCTGCTCGATCCACTCCACCTGAAATCAACAAAGGGTCATAGAAAATGGTGGGACTGTTAGCAGCGAGTTTGTGGCCACAATAATACAAGGCATATTTTACTCCCACCTGAAAGAGAGATGTCTATTAAGAGATGTCTATTAAGTTTAAGTCAGTAGAAAAGATATAGTTTGGAAAACTAAAGCTAGAAAAATGATTTTCTTTTGTAAAAGTTTAATCGTATTTACTATTTATTTACTGGACTTACATAACTCAACATGAAAATGTAGGTTTTGTCATGCATTTGTTCAAATGCAGCCATGGTGATTCTTCCATAGGAAGAGATTTGGGGGGTTTGTCTATGGTGATGATGTGTGAAGTGTAATGATGGCCGGTAGTAGGCTTATGGATGTACTGTCCGAGTGGCATTGCCTGGGGCACTGCAAATTGTAGTTTGCAGTTCAAAAATAGCAACTTCTGAATTTGTTGAACTACTAGAAAATTAGAGCAAAATGTAGTTGAACTCTGCCCAACTACTTCCCAACACAGAGAACAATATGAACCGTACAGTTTGTAAATAGTACAAACTATTCAGTTATGATTCAATTGTGAACCTAGACAGCAACAAAAAAAGGGGAAAAGATAAGTAGAAGTACAGAGGGGGCAGGAAAAGCTGGGATCTCCGTTAACCGTTTCCGTCCATCCGACGTATCCACACGTCCTGGGAATCCAATCGAGGGATGCATTGGACGTGTGTACACGTCCTAGCGCATCCTCAATGATATCAGGCGAGGGGAGAATATTCTGAATTTTTTCCTTTTTTTTATGTTTCAGTCGGACTCTCGGCCACCGTACTTCGCTTTTCAGTCATATTAGCTTGCTGTTAGCGTGGCAGAAAGAATGCCTCGTATCTGCTCATCTAGGGCGCTCTCCGTGGTTTTGATCTGATGGATATACTAAGCGCTTCATTTCTGACTTCAACATGCCTCTCATTCAAAATATGAACGATATAATAGAATCGAGACCACGGTAAAACTCGGTCCTACAATGTGACGTCATTTGAGGTTCGGCTGTAGTGCCGAAATCATTTCGGCACTACAGCGGTAAAATATAGTATGAATCGGCCCTAAGTCATACAAAATGAATCACACAGCAATGGTTTTATATCTGCAACACAGAAACATCTCCATAATCGTGATATCTTATTTGCGGTAATTCTTCCTTTTTCAAAATCGACAAATCAGAGCTAGGCAGCTGGACCTGCTTGCTTGGCTGCAATGACCACTTTTTAAACCTCTGAAATCTTGTGTTTAGTCTACCAAAAGTCCTTAAATCTACAATCTGTCTAAAAAGGCAGAGAAGAAATGATCACAGTGATATTTGTCAGGTGAAAGAAGCGCTTTCTCCGTTGTGTTCGCCCCCAACAACGGATTTTTGATTTAATATAAAATCATTATTATTATTAACACTAATTATGCTAATGACGTGTATACACGTTTTTAGAATCAAAACCACTGACGACAAAAATGCAAAAGCAAGAAATAGATAAGAGGTAGACAGGAGTCTGAGATAACAAAGAAAGCAGTAGAGGAAGACACAAGAAAAGACCCAAGTTATCAATGCAAGGGTTTTTAGGATGTTTTGAACAAGAATGGTTTGGCAAATTAAAGTCTGCTACAAAACAGGTCATGATTATGTATTTTCAGAGCACAGAGATGTGTCTCAGACAGTAGTACCACTATGAGTTATAAACAGATCCGGCTATAGTCTCCATCCAAAGCATATAAATATTCCCCTCAATATCTGAATGAATTGACCATAGTAAGACAGTATACAAGCTGGCATAAAGGCAGGATGGAACAATCTCCCCTCCAGTGTTCACCAGGATGGAACAATCTCCCCTCCAGTGTTCACCAGGATGGAACAATCTCCCCTCCAGTGTTCACCAGGATGGAACAATCTGCCCTCCAGTGTTCACCAGGGTTAGGGTTAGGATGGAACAATCTCCCCTCCAGTGTTCACCAGGATGGAACAATCTCCCCTCCAGTGTTCACCAGGATGGAACAATCTCCCCTCCAGTGTTCACCAGGATGGAACAATCTGCCCTCCAGTGTTCACCAGGATGGAACAATCTCCCCTCCAGTGTTCACCAGGATGGAACAATCTCCCCTCCAGTGTTCACCAGGATGGAACAATCTCCCCTCCAGTGTTCACCAGGGCCATGAAGATTAATATTATTACTAGGACATCAACGTAAACAATCTGCCCTCCAGTTTTCACCAGGGCCATGAAGATTAATATTATTACTAGGACATCAACGTAAACAATCTGCCCTCCAGTGTTCACCAGGGCGATGAAGATTAATATTATTACTAGGACATCAACGTCAATTGAATTTGGGGTAAGGTGTCACCGTGTCAGGCAGGGATTCTCCTCACATGCTTCAGGTTGCAATGTATCAACGATGATGACTGACTAGATCAGCACCTTGTAGGCCACAAATTGGAGGTTATAAAATCGTATTGAGTCTGACAGTAAAAGAAGGCATGACATATACATAGTCATGACACAGCTGACACAAACTACAATTACAGCATGTTACTTGTGCTGCATTAAGCTGCTTCCACAGTATCTAATGTGAAGTTAATGCTCTCTATGGTCCATTCCACAGTTTCATGTAAAAAGGCAAAGCCAGTGCTTCACATCTATACGGCATCAATAGAAGGAGTAGCTTGGAGGAGGAGAGGAATTGAAGTGAATAGTCGACACATAATGACTGCAGACTCAGAGTGATTATCTGGTCTCATGCACTAAAACAATCTGCCAGCCTCTCTGGAGAGGTGGAGAGTGAGGGAATGAGACCAGATAAGACAGGAAATGGAGAGATGATAAAGAACTGGAGAGAACAAGTATCAGGGGAGTCAATAAAAAGTACAGAAAAGGGCAGGGGGAGGGGGGGGGGGGGGTGTTAGAATAACAAACACAAGGGATTTTATAAGTTACAAGGATTTTTCTATGAATTATAATAACCAGATAATCTTTATAGCCAGGCATGAAGACCTCTCTTCAGAGAGATTGGAAGTGAGATCGGGGAAAGAAGAGACTGATAAAAGTAAAGAAGTCGGATGGTGAAAGAGTCAGAGAAATGGCAACTGCTAGATGCCAGACCGTCTGCTGAGGTCTCAGCTCATTTCCCTCTAAGTTCTGTCATTATCATCAGCTTCAAAGCAACTGTTTACACACACCATTAACCCCAAAACAACAGCATCATCAGGATATGAGTGTACTTGTCTGTGCGTATCCTTGAGTGTCAGTGCAATTTGCACACATTAGCGTAGTGCTAAACAAGACCTTTGATCAGTAGCATAAACAATAAATTGACCAAGTAATTTTCAAAGGATGGAATGGGCAAAATCATTAGTCAGAACTAGAAACTAGGGGCACGGGTCTCCACCAGGGCAGGTCAGGTTGTGGCCTCCTGGTAGCGCTATAATAGGCCAATGTGAAACGGGTGGCATTTCTTCTTACACCTTCGATGGCAATTGGATGATTTGAGGCATTTTGTTCCAAAAAAGTTTTGCAAAAATCCACCTGTTGGTGGCGCTATAACAGGCCAATGTGAAAAAGGTTGGGATATATTCCTCAGCCTAGTAGGAAAGTCTGTGAAAGATTTCACTTAACTTGCACGCTGTGTTCATGATTTGAGGCTTTTTGTTCAAAACGGGCCAATCCTATAAACGTTGAAAGCCAATCAGGATGGAATATGAAATATTGGATATTGGACAGAATCTGGAGGAGTAATATTAAAAACAAAAGCTTTGCACACACACTCCCTGGATACCAACGATGAACCTCTGCCCCAAATTTTCCAGAACGGCCTGTTATAGCGCCACCAGGAGGCCGACTTTTGTAAAACACATTTTTGATATTACTGCTCAACACAGATCTGTCCGATATTTCATATTCCATCCTGATTGGCTAACATTGGCTTTCAAAGTTTATAGGATTGGCCCGTTTTGAACAAAAAGCCTCAAATCATGAACGCAGCGTGCAATTTACGTGAAATCTTTCACAGACGTTCCTACTAGGCTGATGAATATACCCCACCCTTTTCACATTGGACTGTTATAGCGCCACCAACAGGTGGAGTTTTGCAAAACTCATTTTTGGAACAAAATGCCTCAAATCATCCAATTGCCATCAAAGGCGTAAGAAGAAATGGCACCCTTTTCACATTGGCTTATTATAGCGCCACCAGGAGGCCACAACCTGACCTGGTCTGGTCTGGTGGAGACCTGTGCCCCGAGGGGCACTTTATCCAGTTGATTTTGTACCATTTGCCAATCCCTCTCCAAAAGGAAAAATAACATTGTGCCCCGCATTTCCTCCAAATTTTGCCATGCACCCGTCTCAGTTTTGATGCCAATACACAGGCATCGTTTGAACCAAGACAAATACACCTGTTCGGTTATTCAACTCCAGATGTACAGAGCAGTGGAATGATCATCCAGGGACTATTATTCCCTTATACTCT
The DNA here is from genome assembly GCF_951216825.1 of Electrona antarctica. Taxonomy (NCBI): domain Eukaryota; kingdom Metazoa; phylum Chordata; class Actinopteri; order Myctophiformes; family Myctophidae; genus Electrona; species Electrona antarctica. The sequence continues at coordinate 30,820,591 of NC_136793.1, read as the reverse complement.
CTCACTCGTCTGTCCCATTCTGCCATCTCACCCTCAGTCATCCTGTTTTTTGGTACATCTGCCCGTCTTTCTCTCTTGCATGCCCACTCTCTGATGTGCATCCCTCCCACTTCTCTTCCTCTCTGTCTCCATCCGTGTAAGGCAGGGGTGCCCAAAAGGTAGATTGTGATCTACCAGTAGATCACATAGGCTGTGCAAGTAGACCACATGACATGCTCCTAAAATATATAATATAATAAAAAACTATTTTTGGCATCTTCCACTTGAATTAAGGTGACTTGATTGACATAAAAAGGACATGTCAGCTCAAACCACAAAGCAATACATTGTTTTCAAGAGCGTTGCAGACAAACTAACTTATAACAAAGTTATAATATATATAAAAAACCTACCAATTCCATTTTGCCCTTCTATTTCCCATTCTATGTGTTTGTCTTATATCTAACGCCTAAGGTAACTGTTTAAAACTATTTTCAGCAATGGGATAATATTTTTTTGGGGGGGTGGGTAGATCTTGTTGAGCTGGTCAGTTTAAAAGTAGTTTGAGTCAAAAAAGTGTGGGCACCCTTGGTATAAGGGTTTGCAGGTGGCTCTTAATAGCCAGGTCAGTAACCAGGGGAAACTGGGGTAGAGTTCATTTCAATAGAACAAATGAGAACAAATTGATCCACGTTCACTGCTGTTTTTATGACTCCTCTTGAACTGCAGTCAAAGAACTGAAAGCTAGCAAATTTAAAGAGGGTCAAAGGCTTAAGCAGCAGGATGGCCGTGGCAGTCTTTGGACCAACACAGGAAGCAAAGCTGTGTATTCTTGCACTGTGTGCAGTTCAGATACTCCACAGTGATCTGTCTGTCACCTACCGTGTCTTGTAGCTTAGCTTGAAACTTTATACGGTTAGCTGTTGAAACAAATGACTGACGAAGAACTGAGAGTAACACAGCCTATGAAGCCTGTAATGCATTAGAATGCATTATCATCTGCTTATAACAATGTATATATGCACTCTTAAAATACTCATAAACCTTTATAACAATAATCACAACAGTTAATAGGTCAGGTATTAAATACTTCATAAAAGTAAATGACACACCGCCCCCGAAACCTTCGTCTATCATTCAAAATTTGGGATCATGTTTGATTTCCTGCATTTTTCACATCCATCAGATTGTACTCTAGGCTATGTTGCAGTGTTTTGAGGCTGGATTCGGTCAAAACATCGCCTAGCGCCCACATTTCCAAATGTCATGGAACAATTTGGATTGCCATATTAAACTTTTTGTGTGTGTGTGTGTGTGTGTGTGTGTGTGACCCTCTCTTCAGGATCAATTGGATTGAATAAATTGGTGGTCTTCTATTTAAAATGTGGCTCCGGTATTACTAGCAAAGAATCAAACTGGGCCACTGAAAACCCCTTGAAATTATCACATTATCCTTGCTCTCTGTACACAAACTCTTGGATGGAGTGGACCGAATTTGTTTTCAAGAAGTGAAAGGAAAAATCATCCTCACTGACTTGTTTCTCTCTGTAAAATGTTTGCACATAATAGTATAGTGCACATCATACTCTGTGCGGAACATTTTTTCCGGATGATGGAATAAAAATTAGATTCTAACGACTGAGCTAGAGGGGGTTCACCAAATACCAGCACACATGGGAACTGCCGTGAAGACCTTGACAGCTCTTTAACTCATCCCACTTTGTTTCCTTGATATTATGAGTCTTTAGTCTGTAAGGAAAAAATATTATTTGGATAAAAGCGGATTTGTTTATTTTGGCACTATCCATTTGACCTTGGATAAAAATGTACATGTAATGTAAGTACCATCGTGAATACACCTTTAAAAAAATTGTAGCTTTCATGGCACTAAAAGGAATTAAAACAGATTCCTTTTAGTGGACCACAATGGAAACAAGCGAAGGCTTTTTTGTGTCTAAGTCCATTTGGCGTTTTTTTAAATGATGTCATTTTCTGTAATTTTCTTAAACTGCCAATAAAGTATTCTATCTATCTATCTATCTATCTATCTATCTATCTAAGATTAGATTACAAATGTACTCATCTTTTGAAGGTAGTAAAATACTGTTCACGTGCCAAGACTTCAAGAGGTCTGCAGGCCATCATAGAAATTACCCAACCCTGGCATATCCCTTTCCTCCTTGCAGCCTTTCAGCATATCCCTTTAAAAATTCAGCTGTGGATGACTCTGGGCTCTCTGTTATTCTGGTTTAGCGTGCACAGTGCACATGATTGGGTAAAGGGCCACAAGTACAAAAGCGTTTAAAAAAGTAAGCAAACGAGCCTGGAATCCTCATGCTTCTGTGAGGAGTTGAGTAAATGCCTGGATGAGTTTAACAGTTGTTTCTTGCTTCTCATCTCTGTGGGGAATTAAGCAGGAAGGGAAATTATACAGGGAGAGGCAACTATTCTCATGTGTTTCTTTTACCCGTGGCCGTGTCATTGATGTCTTTATGTGAATTTAAAATCAGCTTAATGGCAACCGTTTACTTTTTCCACTCCAAAAATATTTGAGCTCATAATGCAATCATTATTTAACGTTCATTATAACAATGAGCATACAACTGTGTACATGTTTGTAAGCAGTGCTTGCAAACACTGGGGAAATGGCCCCGAAGTTTGAGTTATCAGAATTATAAAGCCGAGTAGCAACGGTAGCTGTCCCTACTAAGTATAACATTTAAAAAGTAGTCCCCCCCCACCCCATTTATGAAAATAAATATGGGGATACTAGTTTTTATGATAAATGCAGCACACAGTCACACATGTGCAGACACACGTGCCGTACACACACACACACACACACACACACACACACACACACACACGTGTATTTGTTGTTTGTCATACTTTGTTTGATTATCATGTTTAACTTACTTATTATTACTTATTATTTCAGGTGAGAACCTTGTATAATAAGCCCCATATGGGTTTCCTTTCTCACATAAAATAAAAGAAAGGAAAAAACATTCCTAGGAAGAACATTTTGTTTCTCTTTGAATGAAATGTACTATACAAATTAAATTGGACTTGGAAACACATTTAGACAGATGCTCTTGGTTGAAGAGAAGGTTTTGTAATGTAAGGTAGGCTACAAGATATAAATCTTGAATTTGGCCCTTGACAGTATTAATAGCAGATAGCAGCACCGAGTGCCTCGCTACGAGCTTGTAGATCTGCTATTTTTGGATAAATCGTGAAAATGTGGTGCAAATCTTTGGATATAGATTATTTCAGAGCAAATGTTTTTAACTCAAATCTTTGCTCCTGGGGGGGGGGGGGGTCCCTGGGAAGGGAATCGACTTGGCCCAGGTCATCACTAGCATCAGCCCCGAGGAGAAAGTCACCTTTAACCCGTGGTTAAAAGGTCAAAACACACTAGTTTAGTGTAATAAAACGATAATAAGTGCCGTATTGGTGCGGCTATGGCAACAACTAGTACAGTGGATGGTAGGGCACACCTGTGGCACTGCTACACCCTTCTGACTCACAAACACGCGCGCACACGCACGCACACACACGCACACACACACACACACGCGCACGCGCACACACACACAAGATTGTGTGCCCCAGATAAGGCCCATGGTTGCAATGGTGCAACGTGTCTGACTATGATCAGCAAATGGAATTCTAGGTTTGACTCCTGGTTGGCTCAATAACTTTAGGGCTTAAGAGAAGGCATGCTGTAGGTGAGGAGATGTTCAGTTTGACTTGGCTAGTCTGAGACAACAGCAGGGGAGAACTGCCAGGGCCTTTGTGAAAGGTTTAGCCAGTAACCAGTATCTTAAGTTCTTGATTTGTGGTTTTCTAGTGTAGCTTTTAGTGTACATTTAATTTTCCTATTTTTGGAACATAGTTTTTGGCCAGTCTTATTTATTTTTGTATCGTCACCAGCTAGTTAGTCATTTGGAGAGGTAAATAAAATACCCCAAACTGTACTGGTGGACCCGTCTACTTTTTGGAGCCTTGTGCTGCCAGCCTTTCCACAATATCCAAATTAGAATCGCATGGTGAGGGGTCTCTTTGGAGTGTCCCGACAGCTACACCCCACGACTCACACGGCCCTGGGTAGGCAACCAGACCCGGCAGAGATCTGTGCACCGAGGAGTACAATTTTGTAGTCTTGTCTTTCCGCTTCCTTCAGCTCTTCTCCCTTTCTTTCCTCAGTTCTTTTTGACCCGCACCACTCTCCTCTACCCCCCTCCCCTGTTCTCTCTCACGTCCCTTATGCCAGCTGGCACCAAAACGCAGGCCTACCATGCCGCACTGTCGGTCTGACAACGAGAGAGGAGGGAGGTAGAGAGACAGAAAGCGAGGGAGGGTATAGCATGAGAGAAACAAAAAAAACAGTGAGAAAGGCAACTACAAAGAACACTGATGAGAGACAGGAGGATGGTGATGAAAAGTTAAAACAGCAGGTAGACAGAACAAATGGAGAGCGCAGAAACAGAAGTCAGCAGTGCAGGAGGGGAAAAGGAAAACATCGCATCGCTGGGAACCCACCAAAAAAAAAAAACATCGCTCACGCGCTTTATTGTGCACGTAGGATTGTGTGCAACTGCTCTTTCCGAATCTGGCCATAGCAGGACGTCTGGTCAATGCATTCCAATGAGAATGTGCGCGGGAGACCTTCACATGCACGACTGGAGCGCAAGTGCACGGGCAGTGAGAACGGCTGCATTCATTAGGAGCAGAAGAAAATCAGAATCCGTGTGCTTGTGCGCATGGTGGGTTTCAAGTGCAAGGGCAAGGGGTCAATGACAAGTACTCGTATCTGTTCCTTCCCTTCTGCCTTTTCGTCCTCCTCACTTCCACTTTTGTCAGCTCCTCACATTCTTTCCTTCCACAATCAGCATGAGCTTATAAACACGCAAGCAAAACATCAATTAATTTATCTTCATTCCTCAAGCAGTCTCCCAACACATTCAAATGCATGCACGTATACACTCATACATCCTGGATTCTTGGAATGCATTCTTCACACATGCCTTTCTTAACAGGGGACAAATACACCAACGCAGATGTAGGCTCATATGGTTGCCATATAGGCAGGTGCACTGACTGTACACATGCACACCAAGGGGGCAGGCAGACTTTCCAACGTTGAAGCTCTGGGTCCTAGTGGTAGGAGGAGGGACTACAGGCGGACCCGTGGATTCATGACCGGGAAACCCCGTGCAGCTGGGCTTTAACGTTGAGCGCTCAGTTGCCCTACGTCACTCAGGACCTCAAAGTTGAGGTCCTGGGAGGGACTTCCGGCAGTCTTCCGGGTGCTTCAAAACGCCACTGAGCAACTTCCACTGACATGAATAGCTGGGGGGGCGGAGCTTCGCGCCAGTTCAGTCTCTATTATATATATACTCTATGATGCACACACCCACAGCAGGCCACGGTTGTCGGGTGAACCTAGGAGGACCGCAAAGAAAGTTGAAAACAACCACATTTTTTGAGCGATGCTTGTGGCAAAGGATTTGTCTCATTTTCAACCATCACTCAGCAGCAGACTGACATTGGGGCATGAGAGGATTGTTTATAAAAATGATTTAAGAAAAGACCAAAGCAAGCATCAAGCATTCCGCACTTAAGTTCATTAACTGATAGGAACCCATCTACCTCAGTCCTCTATACACTCCGCTAAACAACAAAAAATGAGTCATTAATCAAGATGAGGCCATGTCACCACACACACACGGCCCGAAAAATTGTGTTTGTTGTCATGATTTGTCACGACAAGAGTTGGCTTTGTCCGTGGCGTAAACGTCTTTACTCACACACACACACACACACACACACACACACACACACACACACACACACACACACACACACACACACACACACACACACACACACACACACACACACACACACACACACACACACACACACACACACACACACACACACACACACACACACACACACACACACACACACACACACACACACACACCTCTCAAACCTTAACATGAGAATTAAGAAACTATTTTCGGAATTGTATTTAATCCATTTTGACATTTCAAGCACATCAATTCTATGGACCCTAAAAATAATTTGTGTGCGCGCTAATGGATATTTGTTGGTTTACCGTTATAAATAATCACACCTGTGTGAAGTGAGGGGCGCTCTTATCATCGTACATCATCATCGCCGACTTCTTACTGACAGTTGAAAGCATCCTATATATACAACATATCAATGATTATGTTACGCAATGTTGGTGTTTACACTATGACGTAAAATTGTCCATTCATTGTCAGTTGGAATTTAATGTTTGTGTAGGACAAAGTTTGTGCACACACACACACACTAAAAGCTGGACATAGGAGGGGCTATCGCCCCTCAAAAAGCCAGGCCACTGTCTAAATACACAGCACACATAACAGTAGAAATCATGGTACCAATATAATCATCTGTGTTGATGTCCAAGTAGTGAGTGATCACTGCTAGCAGAAGGTGTCACTAGCTGGCCACCATAGATAGGACAGAGGTCCCATGTTAATTAACAGTAAGGGTTTAATTTATTCAATTTAGTGAAGGGTTACGTTTAGGCATGGGTTTGGTGCAGTTTACAACTAGAAAAAGTGCCCTTCTGGGCACAGGTCTCCACCAGGAGGATAGGAGTGTGTGTGATGTTTGGCAAAATGTTTAGGAGTAATATATACATGCTGGTTTGTGTGTGTGTGTGTGTGTGTGTGTGTGTGTGTGTGTGTGTGTGTGTGTGTGTGTGTGTGTGTGTGTGTGTGTGTGTGTGTGACGCGACTTGGCCTGTTGGCATTTCTTCCTCAGCCTAGTGGGAATATGCACAGTTTCACCGCAATTGGACGCTGAGGAGTTGTGGCGATTTGTACAAAACGGGCTACTCCTGACAACTTTAGAAGCCAATCGTAGCCAATCAGGATGGATAATTATGAGAAATCAAACAAACCCGTCTTGATCACATGACTATGGAGAGCATGTGTATCGATTTGCGTGAAATATGGATAAAATCTGAAGGAGTAATATTAGAAAATGTGTTTTACATATTTCTAAGGTGGCATTTTTGACCTGCTGCAGGGACTAGTATGTTGTAGTCATTGTCTCCACCAGGCTGAAGGCATGGGGAGAGAGTATGTTTGTCTCCACCAGGCCGAAGGCATGGGGAGAGAGTATGTTTTGCACTTCGTCCGTCCGTGTGTCCGTCCGTCCGTCTGTGAACAGCTAATCTCCGGCACCGTTAACCCGGTCGATGCTAAATTTTGCACACACACTACCTGGGTGCCAACGATGAACCTCTGCCCCAAAATTTCCAGAACGGCCTGTTATAGCGCCACCAGGACGCCGACTTTCGAAAAACCCATTTCTTGATATTACTCCTCCAGATTCTGTCCAAAAATCCCGCAAATCGTTACACACTATCTCTATAGTCATGTGTTCAAGATGGATCCGTCTGATATTTCATATTCCATCATAATTGGCTAACAAACTTTCAAAGTTTACAGGATTGGCCCGTTTGAAACAAAAAGCCTCAAATCATGAACGCAGTGTGCAATTTACATGAAATCTTTCACAGACTTTCCTACGAGGCTGAGGAATATATCCCACCCTTTTCACATTGGCCTGTTATAGTGCCACCAACAGGTGGATTTTTGCAAAACACATTTTTGGAACGAAATTCCTCAAATCATCCAATTGCCATCAATGGTGTAAGAACAAATGGCACCCTTTTCACATTGGCCTATTATAGCACCACCAGGAGGCCACAACGTGACCTGCCCTGGTGGAGACCTGTGCCCCGAGGGGCACTTTTTCTAGTTGCGTTTGTTTTTCATTCCATCTCATCTAACTTGGCCATGCAGTAATGTTCATACTTAATCTGTGCCTGCCCTTTTAGTCCATCCATTCATTTCAAAGAGTCACACTAGAGTCGGTGCCCCAGTGTTTGTCCTGTATGCAACATCAAACAAGATCAGTCACTAGGAGATGCGGTGTGAGGTTCCAGCTCCATCAATAATGCAGGTGGGTTTTGATGACCTCATGCGGTGATGTGAGGCGATAGGATGGAGGGAAGGTTTACCTCAGGACAAACACTGTCTGACCTAACATTCACAGTCTGTGAAGAATGGGCTTCACTTATCACTATTCATACATTCTGGACCTCCAAAAGGCTTTTGACACTGTGAACCACTCCATACTGGTTAACAAGCTAAAAGCAATTGGTTTTGATAGCACATCAGGGAGCTGGATGAAATCCTACCTGGAGGGTAGGATTTCCCCCCACCCCCTCCCAGTGAGCTGTGGCATTCCACAAGGAAGCAACTAGGGCCTTTACTGTTCCTAATATATGTAAACGACATGACATCAGCTTGTGACTTCAACTTGTTCCTGTTCACAGATGACTCAGCACTGCTGGTCTCGGACAGGAACAAACTGCAGGTTGAAAAGGCCCTCAGCTCTGAGCTCGGTAGAATCTGCACCTGGCTCGCTGATAATAAACAAACTATCTTTACACCTGGGAAAAACTGAATCCATTCTCTTTGGATCAAATATAGCTCTGGTCCATAGCTCTAATGCGTTGCATTTAGAGCTATGTTACTCTCGACTTCCGGGGCTCGCATGAATGCAGACCAGCCTCTCGTCTTTAGCATAAATAGAAAGAATGTTTTTGCTACTCACCAAAACAAAGGCAGGTTGTGTCATTAGAAAGCCTACTTTCCTTAGTGGAAGCATTCTGAGCCCCCCACCACACGTATAAATGGTACTTTTTGGCCAAAATGGGATTTTGTTTTCCACCGGGAAAAATAATACTTTTAGTTACTCCACTGCGCCTTCTACCAATATTGCCCAGAGAATTGCCTAATAGAGAATATTTTTCCTCCGGTGAAATAAAATCCCTTTCTGGCCAAAAAGTACCGTTTATACGTGTGGTGGGGGGCTCAGAGTGCTTCCACTAAGGAAAGTAGGCTTTCTAATGACACAACCCGCCTTTGTTTTGGTGAGTAGCAAAAACGTTCTTTTTAACGTTCTCCTCCCGTTATAATGGTATGCTCCCAGAGTCCCCGCAGCATTGGGGAATGGCCGTGATGCTCACTCACTCTGGCAGCCAGAGCTCCGGAGTCCAGACCCATGCAGTTTAATAATATACAGTCACACCAGAATGCACACTGCTGTCTCGTGTCTCATCACAACCCAATGCACCACCCGTGAAGTTGGGGGAAAACATTAAAAAAAAAGAGAGAAAAGGTAAAGGAGTGACAAATTGTTAGCAACAAGCTAAGCTAACTGGCTGCTGGCGTTAGTGTAGGCTCAGGGACCGTTAGCTTAGTGCTTAGCACTTAGCTTAGCGTGTTGCTGCTGATTCAACCCACTGATTGAACTTCATCTCCACCTGTAATCTAGGTTATTTTTTTATTGACAACATGAACGAACCCTGACACATCTACAAGCTCTCAACGCATAGCGAATGGCGCTGCAAAAACAGGCAGGACGCGACGCCTTGAGAGCTTGTGGATCAGCAGCAGCCCGCAGCAGCATGGGGGCCGGCGCTCCGAGCCTCCGACGGTGCGGGGAGGCAAGACTTCTCCAGGGAGGAGGAGAGGTTACTAGGGCAGGCTACATGTTGCTGCAGCTAACAACACTGTCACCAGCCATGGTGGTTATGATGTTAGCTTGGCTTGCTGCTGCTTGTCCGTTCCAACATCACTTCATCTCCACCTGTAACTTATTTCTTATTTTGTTACCCTGGCTGCGCTGCAAAAACAGACAGATCTACAGGCTCTCAACGCGTAGCAAACGGCGCTGCAAAAACAGGCAGGACGCGGCGCCTTGAGAGCTTGTAGATCTGGCTGTTTTGCGACCTGTTCTCACTTTACTTTTTATGACACGAATATATCGTCCATCGGCGATTTTTGGACAGATGATGGGCGATTGAAAATAATTGGCATATCGCCCAACCTTAGGCTGGTCTGCATTCATGCGAGCCCGGAAGTCGAGAGTAACATAGATCTAAATGCAACGCATTAGAGCTATGGACCAGAGCTAGATCAAATGGTAATCTCAGCAAGGCTGATGGCTTCTTGGTTAGAGTGGGTGACAATATTATCACACAAAAAGATGAAATTACCTACCTAGGTTCCATCCTGGAGGCAAATCTTTCCAATGATAAAATGGCCACCAACGTAATCAAAAAAGTCAACCAAAGAACAAGATTCCTATACAGGATCTCCTCACTGGTCAACAAAAACACCTTGAAGACCCTAACAGGAGCCCTAGTACAAGGTTTCTTCGACTATGCATGCACCTCCTGGTACCACAGCACCTCAAAAGGCCCTTAAAACAAGGCGCCAGACTTCCCAAAACAAACTGGTCAGGTTACTACTTGGCCTCACTCCTCGAACCCACCTCACCCCTGCCGTGTACACACGTCCTAACACATTTTCATTGATATCAAACGAGAGAAAAATATTCTGATCACTTCTCTGTATACGGCTCAGAAAGAATGCCTCATATCTCCTAATCTAGGAAGCTCTCCGTGGTTTTGACCAGATGGATATACTAAGCTCTTCATTCCTGACTTCAACATGCCTCTCGTTCAAAATATGAACGCGAGGGATTATTCAGCGACTTTATCGTAATGATAGCTAGGTAAGCAAGCAAAAATATTTCTCCCGGTTTTTGTCCGGAATGGAAGGGGGGGGGGGCTTACAGAGTAAAAGCGGCCATATCTGCGCGGCACCCCGAGCTGTTTGTTTTGAAAGAAATCCCGGCGCTGATTGTTAATGTCAACGAAGTTCACACACACAACACCAGAGGGAGTTCAACAAACCATGTGCAACCCAGTTTCGGCACAAACAAGGGACTAAATTAACTTCACTCCTATGGTAACGCCTTACCAACAGTCATTAAGACATGCAAATCCCTTGACTCCATCAAAACCGCTCTCAAAAGGCACCTACGGACGGCTGCAATTCGAAACAGACACCCGTAAAATCTGAATCCCCCCACCCCTTTTTCCCCTCACTGTATGAATGTTCCCTTTTTACCTCCTCTATGATGATTTCCTGTTTTTGGCTATATAGAAGTGTATATTTGTACGTCTAAGTGTTATTAACTGGTTCAGTCCACCCAACGTGCCCACACATCATAAGCAATCCAATCGACAGGTTGCAATGACGTGTGTACACATTGCACATCTTCAATGATATCAAACGAGAGAAGAATAATCTGATTATTATTATTTATTTATTTTAAGTTCGAACTCTTCGTTCATGCGCGGTCCCGGTCACTTCCCCGTTTACCGCTGCAGAAAGAATGCCTCGTATCTCCTAATCTAAGGCGCTCTCCGTGGTTTTGATCTGATGGATATACTAAGCTCTTCATTTCCGACTTCTCAACTGCCAAGCAAGCAAATAAATATCTCAATTTTTTTACGGAACAGAAAGGGGGGGGGGGGGGGGGCTTTACAGAGTAAAAGCGGCCATGTCTTCCCGGCACCCCAGAGCTTCTATTTTAAAGGAATCAATCAATACATCAGGGTTATGATCTGGACACAGTAAAAAGCAAGAAGACTAGGGGGAAACAATAGGTCTCGTCTGTGGAAATTCACGAGCGTAGACAAACCTATATTCACCCTTTCCTATGAAGGAATGTGGTATTGTGGTTATGAGGTTATATGAAATATGGGCCTACATACCAGCTTATTCCGAATAATCAAACACTGTCAAAGCACAGGTGAGATATTAACAAGGCCTTGATGCCAACCTCAAATGATTTGTCTTCTTGTGTGGTGGTGATGCACAAGGAGCTCGTCTACTACACCTTGTTTCCCCACCCAAACACAACTGTAAACTTTAACTTACCTTAGGCTCCATGGAGATGAAACTATGGAGACCACGGCTGGACAGAGTAGACCTCTTGATTGTTCTACTGTGGAAGAAGTGGTAGTGGTCTTTCAGGTCCCCAATCTGCAACACATAGAAACTCTGTTCTTTATCTTTCGTACTGAATTTCAAGCAAGATCTCAAAGTGCGGAAGGCACTTGCATGGAGTGCCCTGAACGGCCAGTGTGGAACTCCAACCTCCCCTGTCAAATCAAACTCAGCTTTTTCTATGCAACGGTAGAGTCTGATCTCCTATAGAGGGTATGCGCATGCATAAAGTGAATGGCAGATCGAGTGGCAAATCGAGTGGCAAAGTGAGTGACAAAGTGAATTTCTGTCAAGTCCAGAAAGTAGTTTTTTGCCACTCAGGTGTTCCCATGCTTGAAGACACATCCTCACACTTACTTTCACATTAAAACCATGAGTGTTCATTTAAGTGTGTGTGTGTGTGTGTGTGTGTGTCTGTGTGTGTGTGTGTGTGTGTGTGTGTGTGTGTGTGTGTGTGTGTGTGTGTGTGTGTGTGTGTGTGTGTGTGTGTGTGTGTGTGTGTTATTCATGTACATAATACATACATCAACAGAATTCATGTAATTATGTTTTAAAGGGTAAGAACACCCTGTAGAGGTTTGTGTTGTGTAGTTACCTTGCCATGATATAACTCGCAGTTTGAGTAGCTAAGAGATTAGGGAAATATAAGATACACTGGCAGACAGACAGCAAGCTGCGGAATGGTGATTAGTTTTAATAATTGATCAAGTCCACACAATTGATCAGGTGACCAATCCACTATGGTTGCAAAGGGTCCAGTGGTGCATCACTGATCCATGGCAAAGCCTCCCTGCCACGGGCCGAGAGAGGGAGCGCGCACGCACACGCACACGCACGCGCACGCGCACGCGCACACGCACACGCACACGCACACACACACACATTTTGAAAATTGCTCTAATCTGCATGTCAGGTGATGACATGCACATTACATGCACAATATAATTTCATTTCTTTTATTGTCTCCACCAGGCCGAAGGCATGGGGAGAGAGTATGTTTTGCACTCCGTCCGTCCGTCCGTCCGTCCGTGTGTGTGTCCGTCCGTCCGTCTGTGACCAGCTAATCTCGGGCACCGTTAACCCGGTCGATGCCAAATTTTGCACACACACTCCATGGATGCCAACGATGAACCTCTGCCCCAAAATTTCCAGAACGGCCTGTTATAGCGCCACCAGGAGGCCGCTTTGTGCAAAACAAGTTTTTGGACAGTACACCTACAGATTTTGTCCAAACATCACGCAAATTGGTACACAGTCTCTCTAGAGCCATTCAACGAAACGGGTCTTTTAGATTTCTCAGACTCCATCCTGATTGGCTAAGATTGGCTTCCAAAGTTCGCAGGAGTGCTCACTTTCAAACAAAATGCTGCAAATCATGAACACATTGTGTGATTTCCGTGAAATTGTGCACGCACATTCCCACTAGGCCAAGGAAGAAATGCCACATGAACATTTTCAACTCAGCCTCATGGTGGCGCTATAACTGGCCGAAAAGTGTTTTTACCTCTAACTGCACGAATCTGTGGATAACTTTGTATGCCAACTCCCTAGAGGCCAAGGAAAAACCTTTTCCTGGAATTTTTCACATCTGCTCTTTATAGCGCCACCAGGAGGCCGACATATGTAAACACATTTTCTAATATTACTCCTTCAGATTTTATCCAAATTTCACGCAAATCGGTACACATGCTCTCCATAGTCATGTGATCAAGACGGGTTTGTTTGATTTCTCATAATCCACCCTCATTGGCTACGATTGGCTTCTAAACTTTTCAGGAGTAGCCCGCTTTGTACCCGTTTTGTACAAATCGCCACAACTACTCAACGCAGCATCCGATTGTGGTGAAACTGTGCATGCGTATTCCCACTAGGCTTTGGAAGAAATGCCACTTGACAGTTTTCAAATCAGCCTCATGGTGGCGCTACAACAAGCCATGTCACACACACACACACATTTTGCCAAACATCACACTCCTATCCTCCTGGTGGAGACCTGTGCCCAGAAGGGCACTTTTTCTAGTTTATAATGGGCTTCGGTGGCAACGAGGGCCAAAACTGGTGTTCACCAGGTGGCACAACTTTTTTCTTTTTTTTTTTATGAACCCTACAAATAAAACATTATTCCCCCCAAGGGGTACTTAAGCCAAAAACGTTTGGGAACCCCTGATGTAGATGATTAACAATAATTTTAACTCTTGAGAGTTAATAAGGGTCCATTTTGTTAATAACTCCATCTTTTGGATGAGGACCACCTGGAACCCCCTAAAGGACCACTGGTGGTCCCTGGACCAGTGTTGAGCCAATTGATCACCATAGCAAACCCAGCCTAGGCCTGATTAGGTCAATTCCCAACACCTGCTAAATCCTCCAAATCTGTATTTTGATTGGAATCAATCTCCACACACAGTCACTCAAACTCCTCTCAGTCATGCAGCTACAGTACACAGACACAACCCAGGCACACTTTGGTAGGCCTATAGAGCGTCGCAGTCCCGCCCCCTTTCATGACGATGCCAGGCCCAGGAAATGAATCCCAATGCATTTTTCCCATAGACATTTCAAAACGTATTTATTTAAAGACCTTTTAAGCGTCCTACGAAGACAACTCGTCGTGACAAATCATGACAACACACACACAATATTTTGGACCAAACAAATAATTACAAAGAAGAAAAACAACAAAAAAAGTGTTGTAACCTGCCGTTTTTTTCTACTTTCTAATTATTTGTTTGGCCCGAAAAATTGTGTTTGTTGTCATGATTTGTCACGACAAGAGTTGGCTTTGTCCGCGGCGTAAACGTCTTTAAATAAATACTTTCTGAAAAGTCTATGAGGAAAATGAACAGGGATTTATTTTCCGGGTCTCTCGAGGGGGCGGGACTGCGACGCTCTATAGCCCTGTCATGTTTGGATGACAATATTGCCTTTCCAACAGATTTTTTTTTTTTAAAGAAAAAAAACGATCATCGATTATTCATTTTAATAATCGATTGCAGGTCCAATTAATGATTATCGATTAATCGGACCCATCCCTAGTCTAATATGGTTTTGCTGGTAGAGACAATAAATGTAAAAGACTTCACTTTCCTGTTTCTAAATGCATGATCAGGGACCACATGCAATTATTTCATGGACCACCAGTTGAAAACCCCTGATGTAAAGCAATACCACACACAGCATCCACAAACTAGAGATGGTCTTACATGATCAAGACATGGAGGACTCAACACATTAACATAATGTGCCCCATCTTAGGCAGACGCCACCCTGGATGAGTCTCAGTGTTGGTCTGCAACACAGCATGCTTCCTCTCACTGTCAAATCAATTTAGTCTGCATCTAAACTGCTATTCTGGGGACACCGTTCCCTGCCAATATGTCTGTGGCCAAAGTTTAAGACATGGTATTCAAAGCCACATATCCACTATCCAATTTTTCTCTAGCAACCGTCACACCCATTTCTCTCTAATGCATTCAAAGTGATGTTGAACTATGTACAAACCTTTTCACCTTCTATCTGTTGCTTGCAAGTTTGCATAGCCCCTGAAATGCTTTGGCCATGTCTCACGGACGGCTGGCATAGAAGTCCGGGCACCTAGGCTGCTGCTAATCCAGATAACCTTTGCTGTGTGTCATTCCCCATCTCTCGCTCCACCATTACCTGTCAGCATTCTGTACTCCATAAAATAAAAATATAAGAAATATACATGTATCTTGGAAAATCAGGATGAAATATGAGAAGTCAGGTCCGTCTTGATGACATGACTATATGGAGATAATGTGTACTGATTTGTGTGATGTTTGGACAAAAACTGTAGGAGTAAATAGCATACGTGTTTTGCAAAATTCGTCCTGCTGGTGACACTCACGGCAATCAAGCACTGCATTCATGATTTGAGGCATTTTGTTCAAAACGAGACACTCCTGCAAACTTAACTTAGCCAAACCAATCTTTATCTTTCGTACTGAATTTCAAGCAAGATCTCAAAGTGCGGAAGGCACTTGCATGGAGTGCCCTGAACGGCCAGTGTGGAACTCCAACCTCCCCTGTCAAATCAAACTCAGCTTTTTCTATGCAACGGTAGAGTCTGATCTCCTATAGAGTGTATGCGCATGCATAAAGTTAATGGCAGATCGAGTGGCAAATCGAGTGGCAAAGTGAGTGACAACGTTTTTTGCCACTCAGTAGGTGTTCCCACGTAACTTCCAGGTATGATGATGTCACGCGCATACCCTCTATTCACCTGTTTTGGCGGGAATGTACTGGGGCTCTTGTGTGTGCTTCACTTCCTTCAACCAGTGTTGCCATGTCTGCTTATTATAAGCGACCTTTGGCTTGTTGTTCTGTAAAGTCGCTTGTAAACAGAATTATTGGTAGTTGCTGGTTGTGGGGATATTTGGGCTTAATAGTTGCTTATTTGGGCTTACTTCCTAATGTTGTTTAAACCAGTGGTTCCCACATTTATTCACATCAAGGAATCCCAGATTAATAGACATCCATCTGAAAATATTTATTTTGTGCGTGCTTGCTAACTGGGCCTGGGTTCTGTATGCGAGTACGATTCGTGAAAAAATAAAGTTTGGAGCTACTAAAATACCCAAATTAGAATTCAGACAACAACTAGCTCCATTCTAACTGCATTTTACTGTGGGAGGGTTGGGGGAAATGGAGAACAGGGGGTATCTATGAAACAATGCAAGGCCAACAGGACAGGATTATAGGTTGATTCATGGGTACATGTGTTTTTGTCTGGATTTCTCCTGAGTGTATCGCCGGTTCAACTCCAGGCCACCCAGACTGTTTGCTTGAATGTGATTCCTCTGCTCTCTGTCCACCTTTCCTCTCTCTGTCTCACAGTCAATATCGAAATAGTCAAAAGAACATTTAAATATTAAGTACTCAATATAGTGAAATGTATTATTTTCTTAATTAACTTTAGATAGGCAGGCATATGAACTATAATACGTAGATAGTGTAGGAATATAGGTCACATGCACAGAATTGATGAAAAAGCAGTAAGCGCACCAGTGTGATGCATTGTCATTGAAAGGCATGCAAACATAGCAACAGGGTCAGAAGCATGGAAGAATTTCACTAGATTAAATGACACACAGAAGCACAATACAAACAGATTATCAAGTGTGCTGAGGGTTCAATAATTCAGTGGTGGGGTGCCCACTGGCCAAGTGGTCCAGGGCCAGGCGCATGCCACATATAGGCTTTGGCCTGACAGCGCGTTGCGTGTTCGAGTCCCATTCATGATGACCTTTGCTGCATGTCTCTCCCCTTCTCTCTCTTCCTCTTTCCTGTCAGTCTTCACTTGATACTATCAATAAAAGGCAGAAAAGCCTAAAACAAATCTTAAAAAAAAGAAAGAATCCAGTGGTAGCCACCACTATATTTTAAGCCAGCAGAGAATAACGAGCCATGATCGAAAACACCCAAATACAGTTGGATTTAAAGACGGGCTTTGATGGCCTAGTGGTTAAGGAGCATACCACATATAGGCTCTGAAGCAGACAAGCTGTGTCGCGGGTTTGATTCCCGACCCGACGGCCTTTGCTGCGTGTCACTGCCCGTTTCCTGTCAATCTTCACTTGTGCAATCCAAATAAAAAGGCAGAAAAGCCCCAAAAATATATTTTTAAAAAACAGTCCCAAATGCTACAAACATGCACTTTGGTTTTTACAGCTATAGTAACAGCTTCACTAAATCAAAAGTCCACACTACAGATAAGCTCTCATTACTTGTTAGTCAACAGCATTATAATCTGTGATATACAATACATATACGGTACGTATGTGATGGATATATCATAACTCTGAGTATACCTAAGGTTACTCTAGATAACAATCATACCACTGCCAATACAAAAACTGCCAGTTATACATTTTAAGCATTGTCCGATACAAAGTACAGATTCAATCCATTACTCAGGAATGTGCTCAGGGGAAAAATACATTTGAATGTGTATCTCCAATTCTCCATATAGAAATTTGGTTATTTTGGAAATTCTCCAATACAAACATTAGGAAATCCACGTATTCAGCCAGTATGTGTTGATATACAGTCAGGGTTCCCACACATTTTTAATAATTAATTTTCAAAACCTTTCCAACGTATTTCACCCCATTTCCAGGTTTATAGTGCAAATCATACGGTGCAATATTGAGGCTCGGTGTGCTATCAATGCCCTAAAGACAAACTCAAGCGAAGGCTCCACATGACGAAAAGAGGTCCCTGATGAGCCGAGGTCTCTGAGGGACCTCTTCAGCTGATCCAGAATCAGTTTGAGGTCTTACTCTGGGTAGGGGCCACATGTAATAGACGTGTAATAGACGTGGCCTCTCTCAACTCATGCCAACTTTCTTTATTCATCCGTCTAGCCGCCTCTCCTACTTCCACAACCCCAATCCCAATGCATCTGCTTAAGAGATATGACCATGATTAGGTTATAAGATGTTATAAATTAAAATCTGCAGTTTTGCATCAAAGCCTTTTTACAGGCCAATAATCGAAACTCAAGGAAATCAAATCATATCACACTTAAATTGGTAACCTATTTGTGACTCCAGAGGTTGCTGTGTCACCAGGCAAGAGTTTCTTGCCTGGTGTCGTCCCTTTTCTTTGATTCTTTCAGTAATGATGTTTAATCATGCTAAATGAATAGGCTATGAATAGAGGGTATGCGTGTGACATCATCATCAAACCCGGAAGTTATG